>NC_091017.1:19495745-19797315 GCF_041296385.1 Aphelocoma coerulescens
TGAAAGGGCACTTGGCAGAAGAGTCTTTGTGTTTGGTTGGGTAGCAGGAACAACCTGAGACTGAGGACAGAGCCACTTGAGATAATGTGTAAACAGTTTGTAATGGTGACAGGGTAATCAATAGCCTAGGGGTGGATTCACACAGCTGGTTACCCTGCATCTGCTCAGAACATGGAGTGAATGATGGAGGCTTCTCCCAACACTGTTATCCCTTCACACATCTCCATTACAGCTAGACAGCATGTGTAAAAGTTATTTTATGGGAAGGTGAAAAAAAAAGAGGGGAAAATAGCTACGAACACCCAGCTGCAAAAGAAATCTGATCAGGTAAGTGTCACCTTGTGAAGTAAAGCTGTCACTCAGGCAGGTTGAATTCAGGAAAGCTGCCACTCATCCTGCTAAATCACAAGTATAGAAGACAGCGTGCTTTAGACAGTCCATACACCGAGTCATGCATATGCTAAGCATGGCAGAGTGAGTGGAAGAAAGGAGTGGCAAGTGTGGGACCCCACTACTGCATGACCCAGTAGAGCCATTGTTTCACATTACAAAGAGCTGCTATCAAAGCACAAAATCTATAATTGAATACATCATGCTAAATATGTATTGAGGTCAATGAACCTTAGTAAAAAAATTGATTATACTTGCTATTTTCTCAATTAGTTGCTGTGCACTTTAAACCTTGCTTTTGTGTTTGTTTTTTTTCTTAAAGAGTAGCATTCCATGCAACCAAATTAAAACCTCTTGGGCAGATCCATGATATTGACTTATTTTATAAACCCCTTTGGAGCTCAAGTATTGATTGTTGTGCGTCTTTCAAAATATTGGCTTTGTATATTCAATGTCATCTGTACCATAAAATGATCAAATATTTTAACAGTCACATTATTGCTAGAACTGTGATGTGTTCCTCCAAGCTTAAATGTGAGTATTTGTCAGTGGTCAGAACCTATTTCTACATAGGAACAGCCACAGCATTGGAGAAAGGCTTGGTGAGATTGATCTGTAACCAGCAAAAGTTTTACATCTTCACACTGTGGGAGTGGAAGCAAAGGACACGTATGGAAATAAATAAGAATCAAATGGATGTGCAATTTTAATTTCACAGTTTCACTTGAAACTGAGATAGATTTTCAACCAAGTCACAGTCATTAGAAATTTTATATCCAGTAAGACATAATATTTTTTTAATATATACACACTATCTAGAAAAATTGCTTCCAAATCCTCCCACTGAAAAAGATCACTGCTACAAGCCTAAGGTCATTCTATCCCAGTGAGATTTATGACACTTTTTTCTCTCCAAGAACAATTTCACTGCACTGGAACAGATTATGAAGAGGAGAGATGATAGTTTTAACCACTGAGACCTTCAGTTCAGGACTGTGTTCCCTTTTTGAAGATGTTCCAATAAGTCATGGGCCCATACTCAAAAGCAGTTTGATCAAGTTCTCAGGATCTAGCACAGTCCTCCTATGTCATCTTTCCTGCCAAAGGAAAACACCATTCTCCATTTACACTTCATTCACTGCAAGTACAGAGCTCCAAATGCTTTTAAACACTAAACCAAGCTCACTCTTTGAAGCTTATCAGAGCCATGCTGCAGCTGTGCTATGCTGATCCATGCAAAGGGAGAAGAAGAGCAGACCAAAACAAATCAGTGCCCAGGCTTTTAATTTTCCCTCTATGATGAAATGAGATGGTTTCCCATGGAGCAGGAGTTAGTGATCAAGGGTGTTCTTGTCTTGTGAGGTCAATAAGGCCAGCAGAAGTGACACAATTATTCTTTTCCTGGAGGAAAAACCCTCTTTTAAGGCTCCAGCTGGGACAGGTTCTCTGATAGGGCAGTATTCAAACTCTCAGAAATGTTTGTGCTAACACAAAAGCTGGAAAAGTGCCAGACTGATCAGCAAAGCTACAGAACAAGGCCTTTGTGTAACAGAAGTACCAGACTGTGACTCAAACTGTGTGACAGAGGAGTGCCTCAAGTCTCCAGAAATCTGCCTACTGAGAAACTAGACTGAGACACTAAAGGGATATGACAAAAAGTCCTTCAGGTGAAATGTTAGTGCACTAAATCCCAGCTATGTTGAATGCTACAGCCATCCTTGTGTCAGTTGGTGCTTTGTAGACAACTTTCCCATCTGAATTTATGGTCACTATCTATATGGCCATGGAGAAGAGAAGTCTGAACAAGTTCCAGAGAGATTACACTCACATGACTACCATGCTAGTGTAGGTTATCAAAGATTCAAGGCAAGGGGCAGATATGTTACCCATGGAGATTGGTTTGGCTTTTTTTACTAACTGTGTCATTTTGAGTCATTGAAAGGATTTAGACAATAATTGCAAATATGAATCACAATGCAATTCCTATGAAGAATCACAACTCAATTTCCTATGAAGAGAAACAGTTTTATGCAGTGTAATATTGTATGGGTAAGATAATCACCTAAGAACCTGTAAAACAATAATCTGCAAAGCTGTGCAGCTATGGAAGCATAAAGATTGAATACCATTTTATGTGCTTTAGCAAATGATGACTTAGTGTCTGGCATATATCATGTGATTAAAACAAAATACAGGGAGTGCTACAGAGAATTTTTGGGTGTTGCTTAAAAAGTGCTGTTTTGTGTTAAAGGGAAAGTCAATACAAGTTATTTCACTGACATAGCCCTGGGAAATTTGCAGAATTCACACAGTTCTGCAGCTCCAAGTCATGGCAAGTAAACCTTCCAAAACCTGTCTTCCACCTGTCACCATCACTTACTCTTTTATTAATTGTTTATATACAGGAAATGAAGTAAGAGGCCAAGAGAATACTCAACCCTGTGCTCTAAAACTATTATTGTTATTAATAACACATACACTGTATATAAATATTACATGGTGCTTTTCCAGAAGTAAAGACAATTATACTGACATAATTTGTAGATAGCAAAGGAAAAAAAATCAAGATCTTCAGCCTAGAGAAAAGAGGGTTGTGGGTGGGAGCTCATAGCAGCCTTCCAGCCTTAAAGGGGACCTTACAGGAAAGATGGGGAGGACAGTTCTGTTAGGGAATATAGTCATGAGGAGTAACAGATTTAAACTGAAAAAAGGGTAGATTTAGATTGGATATTAGGAAGAATTTTTTTACTGTGAGCAGGGTGAGACACTGGAACAGGCTGCCCGCAGAAATTGTGGATGCTTCGTGCCTGGAAGTGCTCGAGGCCAGGCTGGATGGGGCTCTGAGCAACCTGGTCTAGCAGAAGATGTCCCCTCCTATGGCAGGGGATTTGGAACTAGATGATCTTTAAGATCCCTTCCAACACAAAACATTCTGTGGTTCTGTGGCTCTAAGGGTTGAGCTGTGAAACACAGCTTGCCAGAGGGTGTTGCAGAAGATGAAAATTTGTGTGGATTCAAGAAGCAATCATATATATCCAAGCAAGCAAAGCCCATAAAAGCCATGAAATACAAACACACTATTTCCTCCAGAATGCACCTCAGACATCGACAAGGATGCAGGAGAGAATTTTGGGGACATATGACATTTCACACCTTTGTGCTCTCCTTTCCCTGATATCACTGGTCACCAGTTAGCAACTTCCAATACGATCATCTACTATTTTGCCTCTAAGACCTGTTACTTCAGCCAAAATGTATGAACAAATGATTTATTCCCTGCTTCTCCCTTAAATTGCCATTAGTCTTGTGCTGGTGCTGGTCATGTCTTTGCCTGGTGCTGACTTTAGTCTGGAGTCAGCTGCAGTAGAGGTGACTGGAGGTTTCAGAACAGCGCAGGGACACAGAGCACTTCTGTACCGTGCTGTGCTATGGCAGCATGTGAATCTTTTCTTGCTGGAAAGCCTGCCCTAAAGATTACTCTATTTCATGGATAGTATAATGTCATGTTTTCATCCAGCCTGTAACCTGTATTTATGGCCGTGCCTTAGATGTCCCCAGAATTATTTGGGCCTGCAGTGTTAAGTGCTGCCAGGGAGACAAATAATCCTGAAGTCCTTTTGAGAAGGAAGGACACCAAACCACGCAGGTCTAGGGCAGCTGGGATTTGGAAGTAGGGGCAAGCCTGCTGTTAAGAGAGGGGGACTACTGCAGATGCACCACACCTGCTCCACAGAATAGATATTGGGAAGGGGTTAAGGAATCTCTGACAACCAGGGATTGCAGGACTAGGGTGAGGTCTGTCCACAGATTATTTGTAGGACACTCTAGCTTTTAATTATGGCAAGTCTGGGACCTAACAAAAAATGTCCTTCAAAATCACCCGTACCATCATATGGGCACAGCTTTGTTCAAGTTCTCTCCAGTCAGATGCAGGCACAGTCAAAACAGGAGGGCCATAAAATAATAGGGCCAACACAAATATAAGCCTCAAAAGCACACAGCCAAAGCACTGGGATAAGAGAGTCAGAGGGCTTACAGGTACCTGGTTAATCTGTATCTTTCTTTCCAAGACAGTATATCAAACTTAAGAATAAAATGATCCAGCTACCACTTGCAGTTCCTACCACAGGCCTTTAAAGTAAATAAGATAAATACTCTGCTATTTATATAGGATTATGGATCACAAGGATTACACTCAATTAAATTTGTCCCAATAAAATGTAAATGGTACTGAAGGTATAGTCAGGTGTCATGCTGAGGACACACACAGGAATGGTTTGGCAGTTCTTGTCTAAAAGAAGGTCTAAAAGCAGAAATGAAAGGACGGGACTCCTCAGAGAGACAGAGCCTTTTCTCCAGGCAGTAGCAGCAACGTCATATCCAGGTTTGCCAATAGAGAAGTGTCCATTCCTGCAAAGCTGTTGGTCTTTTTCTGAAATTACTGCCTGAAGTTACTTCATCATTATGCAAAGAATAGGAGTGTGCTGTTGCTGCTGTCAATCCTACCCTGCTCCTTGCAGCATTCACTAATGCCAAAATATCTGCAAAAGCAAGTGGAGGCATACACAGTAACAGGAAATGCTTCCCAGAAACTTCCTTCTAAAGTGAACATGGGTCACTAACTTCAGCAAATACGACAGTCCTCAATTCCTCAATTAAATACCATAAGAAATCTGTGACAGACCAAGGATCTGAACCTACAGTCTTTTTTATGTGTAAGATGTGTCTTCTTTGCATAACTTCCTTTATCCCATAGAAGCAAGGAAAAAAAAAAGGATGGAAAATACATCATTAAAATTTACACAGATCTTGAAAGTTGTTATATAAAAAAATCCAAACCAAATAGAACTCTCATCTGTCAGTGCCAAACATCTCAGTGTTGAGCAGATGGCTACAGCACAAGAAACTCATCACACTTTTTTATTATTAAATTGAAAGGCATTTGGGTAGCAATCACCATAATCATAATTTTTACAAGCCCTAGAAATCGTAATAAGCTTTTAGAGAGCGGTTGACTTTACAAAATAATTGAGAATGGGTATCTTTATCTCATTCACCCAAAAGCTAGAATGTCACTGAATCTTTAACAGGGAGTTTGACTACAGATAAACAGACCATTCAAAACAGACACTCATTCAGAGAAAATTCAAATGTCCCTGAAGTTCGTAATGCCTCTGGAAGAATTTCACTCAATATTATAGGAAAAAACCACTTATCTTTCTTTCCTTTAAAAAATTTGTTTATTTTTATTTAAATTTTACGTCTAGAAAGCCTGCTGTCTCACCCCAAAGAAAAGAATTTTTATCTGTTCACGTTTTCATTTAAATTTAAACGGGGCGTTTCGGAATTTTCCCAGGAAAACATCAGCTTGGCCTGCAACCAGCCTGGAACCAGCAGGTGGAGCCAAATCTGCTTCCTATACACTAAAATTAGCACTTGTTCTGAGTGATGAAGGTGCCTCCATCATGCACGTATTTTTCAGCTGGACAAAAACCACCTGTCTTTTCCTGCAGAACTTTCAATCACATCTCCCCATTATCACTGCCGCTGTATTTAACTGCGGCAGAAGCGTATTTCTGTAGGAAACAGGCTGAGTATTTCGCAGCAGCAAATATGTCACAGCCCTTTGCAAGGACTCGGCTAACAGCTTCGTGCCAGGGCTGTATACCCAGGCTGCTGATCTGCATATGGCCCCAAATCATGCAGGCAGCCTGGCAGGATTTAAAAGCCTTGGAGAGATGAAGTTTTATGCACCCTTCTCCTCTATACCAGCACCCAGCTCTGTACCAATGCACACACAGAGATAAGATCCATGGGATACGTGCAGCAGTAGGTTTTGAGGTGCAAGGCAAAAATTCCCTCCTATGTCGCATTTATTTTGGCCTTCCCTGCTCAGAACCTATCTCTCCACAGGCCTTGTTATTGCTTGTCACCTCTGGCTGAAGCAGCTGCATTTGCAGGGGCTCTCCTCACTGCCTTAAGCAGGAACAATCTCACACAGGTCTGCTCCTCTGAAAGGCAGCATGAGTCGTGTTCAGATGCAGAGAAACAGGGAAACTTGCCCGCACTGTCTCTCTAAAGGTCAGGGGCAGAGAATCCTGACCTTTACAAAGGAAAGTGAGGGTGGATTCTCAGTGCCAGCAAAGCAGCGGGGATCAAGGTTCAGAGCTGAGTCTAGTGAAACTCAGGGCCCTTGAAGCTTTACATAAGGAAGCAAGGAAAAGCTGAGAGGGACAGAGGACCCTGAGGCTAAGATGGTGACATATCTGCCGGAGCTGACACCTCTCCCCCATTCCCATAAGTTTATATTTATGGGATGGTAAATGCTTCAGCTCTTCCAAAGGAAGAGAAGGTCTTATAGGGAGCACATGGGATTTTGGTCACCGTTTCACAAATTCAGCCCTTGGGCAATGTCAGGACAGGAACAGGCAATGCAGAAGGATGTGGGTAATGGGTGATGGGTTGCCATTCCTGGGAGGACTTGGAGTGAGACCACAGCCTTGTTCCTGGAATTTGTTCTCAAATTGTGATTGCTTCTGCTTTGGCCTCAAGTCTATCTGTGGGTCCCACTAACCCAGCTTTGACTTCCCAGTCCAACTCCACTCATATCCCTGGAAGTCACAGAAATTTGTCTAAAGTCCAGTTGTGGAGCAGAAGCATCTCACCATGCAATGAGACAGGCAAGTCTCTGGTTCAGGGACATACTGAGTTCCAGATTCAAAGAGAAGATAGAACTTCCAAAGGAACCTGAGTTAAAGCCTTTGATACTACTCAGAGTTTGGGAAAGGGCAGGAGAATCTGGTTTAAGGCATAAACTATTTCCTCAGTACAGTAATGATGTGAGTTCCCTGAGAATATAGGCAGGGTTTCTTTAAATAACCTCTGAAGTGGATGAAATTCAAACCTCCGAAGTTGTCAAGCACTTGGACTAGAACATTGTCATAGGTCCCTTCTAACTATTCTATTCTATTCTATTCTATTCTATTCTATTCTATTCTATTCTATTCTATTCTATTCTATTCCATTCCATTCCATTCCATTCCATTCCATTCCATTCCATTTTAAAGTGCTGCTCTTTGCTTGGCCTGGATCAAATTCAAGACCCAGGTAAGACATTGTCCTAGCTGGACAATATGTCCGCATACAATATGTGGACAATTTGGCATATGGCAATATGTTAGTTAGGGATTTCAAATTCCAATCTAAAACAAAGATGTGGACAATAAAAAAAGTAGACTGAAAATAGCAACCCAGATTTTTGGCTCTGGACCATCTGTGTAATCAGGAAGGATAAGGAGAATTAATAGGAGCTGCTCTATCCATTGTAACAGGTTACTTCTTGGAAAAACATG
Source organism: Aphelocoma coerulescens (assembly GCF_041296385.1). Taxonomy (NCBI): domain Eukaryota; kingdom Metazoa; phylum Chordata; class Aves; order Passeriformes; family Corvidae; genus Aphelocoma; species Aphelocoma coerulescens. The sequence goes on from NC_091017.1 coordinate 19,503,488, forward strand.
GTGAAATACCAGACCCCCAACAATAGCTGCATTTTCAGCAGAGTTTGGAGTGATAATCTGTGCTTTATGTAAAGTATATGGGTAAACATTGAGATAAGATGCCTTCATAAGTAGTAGTTGCTACTATTTTTATAGTTTGGATAAACCATCATCACCTCACTTATTTAACTCCATTGAACAACTAATTTTTTCAAATAATCCCAGAAGTTTCGCCTCAGTACCAGCAGTTGCCTGCCATTGTATCTGACTTTACCTGAATGTGCATAAGTCAGGGCAGCACTGAGCAGATGAAAGTCACCTGAGGTTTCACCTGAATGCCAAATACACACAACCAGACTACTCACAGACTAACAGGCACCATGAATTGCTGGCAACATCCCCCTGCTTTGTTAGCAGCCAATGGTTGTTTCCATTCTGGAGAATTATACAACTTTCTTCTGCAAGTTCCAGCCCTCCTGGGAGGCCTGGGCTGATCAGTTCAGCTGCTTTCACTTGGCTAAATGAACCAGAAAGGAAGCTGGAATGCTCAAGAGGGTCGTATGGCACAGCTAAACCCGGTCCACACTGCCTGAGCATTGTCTATACCAGCGTTCCAGCAGTTTCAGTATTAGCTGAATCAGTGGGGATGAATTCAGTAATTTCCTTGGGCTCTGTGTGAACCGTAAAACCAAAAATAGGGACTGAAGCAGCAAGGGCATTGTAGATTCTCTGCATCTGTCGGGTGCAGGCCTGAAAAATTACTTCAACTGAGGAACAATATTATTATCTGCCACAGAATTTTTGTGCAGTAGCAAATAAGGGGCATATTACTGTTGTCTTTAAGAGCAGCCACCAATTTCAGGAGAGGAGGATCAGGTCTAGTTACTACCTTTGTGGTAATGTTTTGAGTAGAGTTAAGTAGTCTCCGTATCTCACCTGAGCTGAAACAATCTGACTTAATTCCTGAGAAGATCCTCCAAGAGGTTAACAACAAAGAAAATGTTAGTTGGATATGCTAATTCATTCTTCCAAATGGGTTAGACCACACTTAGGAGCAAACTTTCTGGAGAGAACCGGAGAGAGGGAGTGTTTAGTCATAAGATAATTATTTGAGTATTCTGCAGTTTCCAGGTGTTTTTTGGTTCCCGCTCCCATCATATCTATGAGTAATGATAAAGAACACATTTTCAAAATATCTTCCCATAACCTTGCTGTATAAGAAAAGCTGCGGATATTCTCACCACTCAGCAGTAGATCTAGAATTGGTGAAAAACCGAGAGGTGAGACAGAGGAAGCAGTTTATTGTCTTGGGCTTCTGATCCATCTGTGCACCATGCTTCCTCTCCTCTCTCAGCTGAACGTGAGGTACAAACCAAGAACTGTTCTCTCTTTCAGAGGGATCCTGCCTCACTTACAATGTCGACCCTGTGGATTTCCATCATGCCTAGAAGACATATAACCTTCATCAGGAAGGTCTCACAAAATTACTTTAGTACACTACTGACAAAGCCCTGTCAGTTCTTACTCTCTTTTGTGTCTAAGAGTTAGCTCCCAGTGAAAGCATAAAGTATATGCCAGTGTTTTCTCTTTTTCTCATTCCCCCTGGCCAGAATTTGCCATAGTTCTACTATGACTACATACTTTGCTTGATCAACAGCATGTGTAAAGGTATATAATGAATAAATTTTTCCATAAGAGACAAAAGGTTATATGTTTAAGCATGCAAAATTCACGTGCATACAGTTATTTGACCTCATGTAAGACACTGAGCTGTTAAACCCAATTCCATATCATGGCTGGTGTGATTTGACAATGTTCTGGTTCATTATAAAGATCAGCCTTTCAAATTCACTTCTCCAGCTCTGCTCAAACCGTGACATTCTCATTAAGTAAATGCAGAGCCTTCTCTCCTAGTTCTCATTAATGATAACAAAAATGAGGAGCATTCCCCTTAGAATTAACTCCAGAGACAGCACTGGGCATGACACTGAAACTAAGTGACCAAACTCTCATCAATATCTCCAGCACAGGTAATTAGGTGGGTTGGTGGGATAGAACAGCTATCTTTTGGCATACTAATCCAACACAAGCTATTTCTGGATGGAAAGTCTGTAATATAATATAAGAAGGTCTTGGACAAAACCAATACATTAGGAATGGCAGAAGTTTATCTACCCATTAAACACCAACTCACAGTGCTACCCAGCCATTTTCACTTTTTGGAAATACAGACTTTATAATTTAGAAAGACCAAAGCACAGCACTTCCTAAGGGGCTTACTTTTGCCTGTAATTTTTATCCTAGTTATACAACAATTAGGAAATATATCTGATCATATTTGCCATTTGCAACAGATTACCATTTTTAGTAATCTTTAAATAGAACATCATAAGAAACAGGAACCAGAAGAGACAAAAAAAGGTAGGCTAGAAAAATAGATTAACCAAAAAATATAAAATAGTATTTTCCCAGAGCCAAAAGGAAATGCTGTAAGCCATAAATTTAATCACAGAATCTAATATTGATACCTAACTGATGGAGGAAATTAATATTAAAGGCAGACATTTAATAAGAAAGAATAATAGATAATTTCAACATAGTAGGTAGTCAGGGATTTGTAAATCTCTGGTCATAAATTACACAATAAAAAAAAAAACAACAAAAGAGAAAAAGATCTTAGTTACCATCTGGGAGAAAAGGAGTCACTTTAACTCACCCTTGAAAGTGTATTTGGGAAACTGTAATAAGCAACTGCTTTTCTAGCTATCTGCATTTTAAACAAATCTAAAAAAAATAGGCATGGATGCATATTTTTGCATGCATAAAATATTTGGATGTAAATGTCGTTGTTGAAAAAACAGTAATACTCTGTCTTTGTTTCTCTTTATTATTGGGTGCTTTGATTTTAGAGGGTTTCCTCCAAAAATATTCAAATGCTATACACTATGTGAACTCAGGAAAGCTGGAATTTTAGAACACAGGTCAAGTGTGTGGTGGCAGAATTGCAACACTATTGATGGGTTTTTGTGCCTGTTTGCCTCCATGTGAAGTCCTGGTGTAAAAGCCAGTGTGTGTAATGATATTCAGCTCCTCATGCATTTCAAATACTATCAGGAAGACTGATATTATTTTCAAATGGGGATACTGAGACACAGGAAGAGGAAAACAATTCTCTAAGGTTTCCTGTCAACTTGTACAGAGGTGGGCACAAAAGGCTGTCAGACTTCCTGAATCTCCAATTATGCTCAACCTTGGCTGCTTCCCAAATTCCCAAATCAGTCTATTTAAAGAGCTGCAACTTTTCTCCAGTAGAAACAAAGCAGACACTAGCTGGGATTGGCTTTGGTGAGATGCTCTGCACACAGGCAGAGCCTTTTAGCCTGATGGCTTTTGTCCTGATGGCAGCAGCCATGCTCACTCTCCTGATTTAACAATGAGATCACAATGACTTGTCAAAACCAAGGAGATCTGGCCTGAGATTCCTGTTTAGCTTAGCACAGAATTAGGAGCCAAGCAAGTGTAGTGCTGACCAGAGGAAAGCCCGTGGTGGGATACCTGGCTTAAGCAAAGCATGGCAAAGTCAGGCTGCAAATCATAGAATCATAGAGTGGTTTGGGTTGGAAGGGATCTTAAAGACCAGCTAGTTCCAGCCCCCAGCAGCATGGGCAGGGACACCTCCCCATGGCTGCAGATTGCTCAAAGTCCCATCCAACCTGGCCTTGAACGCTTCCAGGGATGGGGCATCCACAACTTCTCTGGGCAGCCTCTTCCAGTGCCTCACCACCCCCACAATAAAAGATTTCTTCCTAATATCTAATCTAAACCTGCTTTCTTTGGGCCAGTGGCCTTTCTGCTCTCCACCACTAAAGCTGCACCTGCCTCAGCAAAGCCTGGCTGGCTCCCACCTGATGCAAATCCAGCCTCTGCACCTGCCAGCCTAGAGATGTAACTCCTATTGAAAATCTTCTGCTGGCAGACTGTGCAGACTTGTCCCTTCACTTTGAAACAATGGAAACAAACTATTTTTCACGGAGAGAACCATCCATTGACATTTCATTGTTCCTTGATCTCCACAGCTCTCCAGACTTACTGGAGAACTTGCATTTGACAGCTAAGCCTCTGAAGATATAGAAGCTATTGACCACTGTTCATTATGGACAAACAAGCTGAACAACTTGCCAAATTATTAGTTGTAATGATGGTGATTCCAGTTAGACAAAAGGTAATCACTGTTACAAATTCCCTGCCAATTTCTGTCACTTCTGTCACAGAAAGAAATTTTCTGTGGTAAATAGGCATTAAAGAGGACTTCTACATCTTCAGTTGGAAGCACAGAGCTAAATCCAGCAGAAGGCACTTGCAATGCTCTGCTGCTAAACTCAGACAAGAGGGAAAACAGAGAAATTGATCCTTCTCAGCAGAGAGGAGTGATTAGTCTAAGGAGGGATGCACAGTTGTGGATATCAGATACAAGTTATGGCCTGCCTCTGACATGGAAAGTGTGCCTCTGGAACTGCAATTCTCTCCACCTCCTGGTATAAAAAGGTCCTACGAGGAATGGCACAGGGATATTTCAGCAGCACACAACCTTTAAATTATCTTCCAGTCCTATTCCCACCCCCCCCCCCCCCCCCCCCCCCCCCCGATATTTAGCTCTGTTGAAGATTTGGCACTTTTTGTTAGGAACTGTAGGGAAAGCAGTGTGAGCCTTTTTCACCCCAAAGAACATGCAGCTTCAGAAAAGAGAAAAAAATGAGAAAAGACAGGCACAGTAGATAAATGAGGGCATAAATGTGGAGAGAGAAAGGGAAACTTTGGTAAAATGTGAAATGAGTCTAGTGGGTCTCATCTTGTAGATTGGTTGGAAAAGTTGTTACTTTTCACAATAATTTTGCACAATACTGAGCACAAGTGGTGCTGAGACCACCCAAGCTGTAATGTTAATACCTCTATTAATGAATTTAAGTTAATAACACTATTAATAAAATTTATTAAAAGAGCCTCTAAAAATAGAAGACTATATAGTAACCCCAGCTGGGTTACATGCTAGTTTTTATATTTTCTCCACAGCACAGCCCAAGGATTCATCCAGTTCCACAAGCCACTGGATTTCCTGTATCTTTTCAGAAACTTTATTTTCTGAGGCATAGAGAGCATTTTGCTGGCAGTTTTTATGAGGATGTGGAGCCTTCTGGTGCAAGTTTTCCATGAAGTGCTCCAGCAGTTGGCCAATATGGCCCTTTATCAATGTTTGGCAAGAAGTGAAGAACAGAGATAATACAATTTTTGGTCAGTGCTGAGAGATATTTAATGAACTACATTGCTTTTTTAAAAAGGCTAGTGCTGGCTGCTTTAAAGACAGGAGGGAAAAGTCCTCTAAAAATTCATGAAGTAACTTGCCTATAATGTGGTGTTTCCTTCTGTCTCCAGGTTACTTACAGATGATTTAAACTCTTTTAAGTATATTTAAGTCTACTTGCTATTTTTGTACCCTAACTGCAATCCTTGTGAACGTATTAAACTCTCACAAAATATCAAAAGCTGATGTTATTGGTTCAATATTTTTTTTGTTCCTCTAGTTGCCTTTGTAAAGTTCAAATCATTCAATTAGCTCTAAATAGGTGGGTTTGCAATTTGTTTTTTCTGCTTGCTTAAAAAGGGCAAGTTTAAGTGTCTGGTCCCTTTCTCTAAGACTGTATTTTATAAATTTCTCATGCACTTTTTCTAATTTATCTCCAACTGAAATATCTTGATTTCCATTTGCATTCCCAGTACTTTTTCACCTGTACATTTTCCAGATACCAAGTCAACTTGGTTCATCAGTTTCAAAGGGAAGTAACATTTGTATTTTGTCTGTATTTATTTACTTCAAATCTACCTGTTACAGCACATGATCAGGAAAGGACACAGCTGCCATGTGGGTATGGAATCACCAACATACTCATACTTTCTCAAGTATAATCATCACCTCAGATGTTCCACGCAAAGTCTGGAAAGGGAAATGGCAGCAGCAGATGAAGAGGGAAATTTGAGTCAGTATAAGTAAATGGTAGGTGAAGGCTCAGGGGTAAACTTCTTACTATATTGCCTTCATACATATATAACCTGTAGAGTTATTGAACAAAAGGATTGGTTTTTTTCTTCTTTGTCTCCATAATATACAAAATTGAGTTACAGTAGTATTTCTTCCTGTCATTCTGCTGTGGTGGTTTAGAAATATACGTCATCCCTCCCCTATCTGGTTTATGTGCCCACCTCCATGCAGCTTTGATTTAAATTAATTTTAGCTGTGGACAGTCATTGACTTATATATTCTTAGGTGGATGAAAATTCTTTTGCAAAGTTGGCAGTCACTCTGCATGCTTTTGGTATGAACTTTCCATGAAGCCATTAAAACTGAGCTGATTCTGCCACAGGATGTGGCACAGACTCCATGACCTTCCATCTCTGACAGGTGGAATCTCCATTTTGCTGAAATTGGTGTCAAATGAAAGCAAGAGCTCTTCCACTAAGCTCAGCTCTTTCCTGACTCTCTTCAACCAGGCTTTCATATAGGCTCTGCTTTCATTATTTCTCAGTAAATACTAACCTCTCTGCTTCTTAGAGAAAGCTTGGGCTTTTGGGGCATGGAAAATTGGATCTTCCCCCCTTATTTCAGCAAAACACTAACTTTGACCTGCTTAGTGTTGCTAACTTCCCCATGACCTCTGGCTGTGTCAAATTCACCTGCAATACTCAAAAGTGTTATGTTTGTATACAGGAAGTAGCATTTTTCAGTTGAGGTCTTTCTTCCTAACTTCTGAGAATATCAAATATGGGAGATCTTTCCATTGGATGAAAAGGACAAAAGAATGAGAAAAACAGCAAGCCAAAGGGAGAGAGAGCATACCTAAATAAATGAAAAAGATATGCTGTAACAGACTGCTGCCCCTGCTTCCCAAGCTCACTACTGGGTGGCATGGGATCCTCTAATTTGACATAGCCTGGAGGAGACAGAAGGGTCTCACTCAAGACAATATGCTAGGAGAAGGGCAGATTAAATTGCTGAAAAACGGGAGTAAAAAATTTCCATTGTCCCTAGGCTAGAATCCTTGAGACAGATTCTGTTCTTCAAAATAACCATTAATCTGTATCTCATGCTCTGTCTGGACCAAGGAAGGAATGGGTCTCCAATCCTGAATGGAGATCCAATGTATGACTGCAAAAATTACCACATTGTCATGACTTAAGGCTGTGCACTGGGTTCTCTACATTTTGCAAAAGTCCTCTAACTCAGCAGGTCCTAGCAACCTGAGTCTTGAGCTACGTGGGCTCAAGGACAAAATCATGTCCATAATGCTCTTTTTTTTTGGGTTTTATCTTTTGTAATGATCTTCAGGGATTCTATTGCAATAGTGCTTGAGACTGTCCTGGGGTACACAGAAAGGATGCTTGCAGTGAAAGGAATTTAAATCTAAAATTACTTTCCATTGAAAGCTGACAGAGTTGAAATCTGTTGGTTTGGGAGATGTTCCAAAAGCCATTCTTTTGCAGGAACACTTGTAAGAGATTGGTATTTGAGGAAGATAAAGCTATTTTCTCATATGTGGCTCGGCTTTGTTAGCACGACAGTAAAGCCAGAGGAAGCAAAATCCAAGAGAAAAACACAGTTATGTTAATGCTCTTAAAAAAAAATCACATGCACAATCTTACAGTTTATTCCTTAGTATTCGTGGGATAAATCACTACAGATTTATTTGATGGGAGCAGACAGGATGCTAGTTACTGTTTGAATAGTCCTATAGTAAACTGTTATTAAAGAAAAGTGCAGAAGAAAGAAATCAAAATCTCATAAACTAATTGAATAGATTTATTCAAGGAGAAGGAAAGGGCCTTGAGCTCAAAAATATTTAAGGATGCAGTCCCATTCTTAAGCCTGCTGAGCATTCAACCTCAGAAAGCTGCTCTAAATACTCCTCTATTGATTCTTAAACAATACATTGAAATTTTAATGACCTTGCCAGCAAAGGACTTTTTATCTCAGATGTCATTGACATAACTACTGAACTAGGAATGTTTGCAAAGGAATCAGACCGAAATATGTTGGTTACCAAGGAAATGCCAGTACTCCCCATTTCCCACTGTTTGTCTGTGATGAACTGGAAGTGTGGCTGCTCTAAAGATCCAAATAATCACTTCTGTATAGCTACCATAGAAGCATAGAGACACTTAGGCTGGAAAAGGCCCTTAAGATCACCAAGTCCAACTGCAAACTGAACACTGCCAAGTCCACTGAAAACCATGTCCCTAAATGTCATGTCTACATTTATTTAAATATCTCCAGGACTAGTGACTCAACCATTTCCCTGGGCGGCCTGTTTTTGCACTTGACAGCCTTTTCAATGAAAAAAAGCTTAATCGAATCTAATCTAATCTAATCTAATCTAATCTAATCCTCCCCAACACAATTTGAGACCTTTCCTCCTCATTCCATTGCGTATTACGTGGGAAAAAACACTGATGACCACCTCTCTACAACCTCCTTTTGGATAGTTGTAAAGAGCAATAACATCTCTCCTGTAAGTTTGCAGAAAAGAAAAATAACCAAAAAAAGGTCAAATGCTTTAAAAGGTGAGGAAGCAACGTGTGTTGGATAGAAGAATTAAAAATAAAAAGCAGAAAGTTTACCTTAAGATCAGGCAAATATTGTTTTCTGTAATTAAGGAAATATCCTTGCAAGCAGCTCCATTACCTGCTGCTTTAGTGCAGTTTTGCAAGGCTGTAACTCAAATCAGTGGAAATCAATGGAATCACAGAAATAGAAAAGTAGAGCAGCACGATGACTGATGCTACTGGAGTTTGAGAATACTCTTCTCAGCAGTGATCAAATGCTCTGACCTTGAAGATTTGGCACGGAAAGGAAAGATTCCAATTCCAGGATGTAAAAGGCAGCATCACCTTTCTAAAGTGGACTGCCTCATATTGCTGTTGCATTGTTCTAAACATAACAAAGGGAAAATTCAGATAAAGTTACAGAAGCAAACCTGCTGTATTGAACAGACTGGTAAATGCCCTGTATTTCACCAGTGAAATCTATATTTCCAGCCCTGGAAAGCATTCCTATTGATTCCTTTGGCTCACCCACTGTGTGTGTTGCAGTGGGTGGTTAGTATTAGGAAAGCCAGATATGCACAACACAGTGAAATGGGTATTTTGTCCATTTTGCAGAGAGCGCCCACTCCTGAATAGTCTCTCTGGCTGTGTGAGTCAACACTGGCAGGCAGCTGGAACAACCACAAACTCGTGGTCAGAATGCAAAGAGGAAATTTATTTCCGTTGCCTTGCTAACTGGGGGATCCCCCAAGAACACCTGGGCAGAGGTACAAAATCAGAGACGCAGGCACCATTAAACTCGGTCCATGCTAGAGGATCACCAGCCTGCTCTTCATACAGGCTTATCAAGAATTATTCTCAGCTGCAAGGTCACCTGAGCAATGTACAGTCCTTGTCATCAGTCTTCTAGTTTTAAATCACTCCCCCCAGTACTGTCCATGTTACAATGGGGAGTACCACAGAAATCCCCACATCACAACTTGAACAGGTACTTTTCTTTCTCCCCTAACAGCAACTTCACCACTATGTCTGAGGGAGTAATTTTAAAGAAAATGAGTCTGTGTATTTGAATCTGACTACATAAGTGATGCCATGATGATTTTTTGCCTTTTCTTTTATACCCGTTTTACCTTTTTTTACAGCTTCTGTATTCTTAGTGCTTTTTGCCTACATTCTTGGACTTGTTTGTCAAGCTAAGAGACTAAACATTTTAGAAGCTTCATAGGTAGGGGTTAGTGTGCTCCAGACCCCAAGGTCCTCTCCAGAACACATTCTGTAAACTAAGATAGAACCATCCAGGGGAAGGTTCCGTGGGGAGGGGGGCTCATTCAAGCCTCCAGTGGGGAATCTTTGATAGATATGCTAATTAGTAAAACCTATAATGTTATACCAGATCCTCTGGGGGGGCATTGTGGTGTGCATTGAGGTGCATTCCAGCTGGACATGTGCACCTAAGGATCCTTCAAATAAATACCAAGGTAAAATCTCTTTTCCCCTTCTAATCGTGTTTGACTCTTGATTTTAAGACCACGAAAAGGCATCATAAGCTTTAAATATCACCTGTGGGTTTATCATAAGCTTCAAAAGAAAACACAAGTAAGTTGCAGTGAAGAACTTTCTTTAGATGTCACTGGAGGTCTTTCAGGATGCATGTCTCATATATAAGTTGCCCAGTACCTAAACTTTGTCATTCTTAAGAATAGACTATAGGCTCATTTGTCTCAGTAGTTCACTAACTTAGTCCTTTACTTTTGCTTTTTGGTTGCTTTCAGTTTTTTTCTTACTTAATTCCTTCACTCTGTAAATGTAGGAGGTGCAGAGTTAATATGAATGGCAAATACCAACCCTAATACGAAAGAGCTGTAATGAAAAACTGAGATGGAGCTCTCTCTTGAAATCAGACTTTTCAACCCCATGTACAAAATATGTGGCTTTAGACCATGTGCTGCAGGGCTCCAAACCCCTCTGTCCGAATCTGCCCATCTTTTTTCTTCAGTTGTGTTGAGTAACATCAGCTCCTGGCTTCCCCTGTCCAGCTTTCTGTGAAGCAGCTCCGCTGCCATCATGAATTATTTCTTACTGCCCTGAGTGCCTGGGAAAAAGGACTGATTCACCACAGTGCATTAGAGGAGTAATTAGACACAACCCAATACTTGGCTCTGGGGAGCAGCTGCACTGGCAAAATATCCCCCAGCAATGCTGCTTAAAGGACAGAGTAAAACAACCGAGACAGTGAGTGAACAAGAGAAAAGTGAAGATGTAGACTTTTAAGAGAGTGCTGGGAAGAGGGTCAAGTATCACTCTAATCAATAGCTACACAGAGCAGGAGACTAATGGACCAGCAGGAGGAAACCAAGGCAGTTGAGTCAGCACGAAGGATTAAATATGCTGTGCTGAACATCTCCAGTGCCTGTGCCACAGCTAATCCCCAAGGCAGAAAGGTAACAGTCAGCCTAGAGCTGACCACGCAAAAGAAAGGACCTGACTTTTCAGTGTGACAGTGTGGGGTCAGGGCCACCTGCCTTGCACTTCCAGGCAATTTGGAAAAAGAATTCAACTGAGACAGAGAAAGGAATGCCAAGCTGATGAAGTATTTTCTACTCCCCTTTCCTTGCTGGTGTGAGGGGTTTGTCCACTGCTTTGAGGAAAATATACCACAGAGCTGGGGGAAAACAAAAAGTTTTGTTTGCAGAGGTTGCTACAGTTTGTGGGATTTCTAATTAATCTCTTTTTCTTTTTTCCTTTTTTTAAACGTTACTCTCAGAAGCACATACAACATTAAAAACAATGCCTTCAATCAATGAAGTTCAGCATCTTTTCTCTGCAAACTGAAATGTACCCTCTTCAGCAAAGAAGAAAGTCTTGAATATTTTTATACAATAATACAAACCCCAATGTGTTTCACAAATACAGACCAAACAGCATGACGGGCCAGCTAAAATTTTACACAACTTCCCAACCCTGTGTTACTTCAGCTCCTGATCTGCCTCCCTCAGAACACTCCACTAAAAATGGTTGCATGCCCTTAGTCAACTGTCATGTCGGCTAATCCTGCCTACTCCTTAATTAGCCTCATCCTGGGACCCTTATTCACATCTCTGACACACAAAAAACCTGACAATGAATGAGAGAAAATATCGAGTTCTGAGTAACCATTTGATTGGCCTCTGTAACAACGTTCTTGCTCAGTGCCCTCTTATGTCTCAATCTGTGGAAGTCATAAATTGAGATATCAGTGACAGTTGATAAGGGGATGAATTACGAAGTTGTGTACAGCTTTATCTTTGACTACTTGTTCAAAGTAAGTAAATGGGATGCCTAGAAAGCAATCAAATAAAGATGTTCTGCATAGACTGCTTGAATATTCAAGATGTAAGAAAATATCTCTGGGTGATCTTTTGGTTTTGCCTTTCCTTCAGTAGATCTCACATCTTGCTGAGCATTTAAGTTCTACCTTCTCCTGACAAGGCAGATATTAATTTTGCATTAAGAACTACTGCATCCCAGTGAGATTTTTCACCTGGAGTAGATCACACAGAACTTTACTTCCACTGTCTCCTTTCCATGCTTCAATGAACAGGTAAGCAGGTAATGCTGACATTTGGAAGTCATCAGTGGTGTCTGAGTTAAAGCTGAAAGGAGCTGCTGTTAGTGCTTCAAGCTCTTGGCATACTCGAGCATATATAACTGCACTGCATACTTTCAGATCATATTTCCAAGGATTTGTTTACAATTACAGCAGCTAGAGAGACTTCATGTCAAACAAACAAATAGAACACAACTAAATATTTGGAAAACTAAGAGACTGACTCTTTTAACATACATGCTCCCTTTACAAGCCATATAAAAGGCAGTTCCCAGCAAAACTCAAGTATGAGAACCACTCAACCATGCATAGATAGTTTCATTATAGATATGTTCGTTATGTTTATATTATCTTTTTTTTTTTTGGTATTTTTTGTATTTATTTTTTTTTCTTTTTTCCTAATGAGATACAAAACTTTTAGTTTTATGGGATAGTTCATTAGCATTCTCTCCTGATCTGTTTTGGGAAGGTCTCAGTCTGGAGAACTCCTTACATTGAAACCAGACAAAAACTCTTTGACACAGAGTCAAGGCACAATGATGATAAGTCGCATTAAAGCATCACTACTCATTTCAGATGCAGAAAGTGAAGTAAAAGTACTTCATGATCTTGTAAGTGACTAAATTCCACACAGAGAGCTTCTTTTAATTAACTTTACTTGGTTAGAAAGAATAATCAAGGTGGCTAAAGTAAAAAAAAAAATCCTAAGGCAAGTTTTATGTTGTATCTGTCAGCTTGTTTTTAAATCAAGAGATTACATAAATTCCTTCTCTGTGTGAGGTCTTACTTTAAAGAAAGTCAATTATAAAAAATAAAATGACTCGATATGAAGTATTTAAAGATATTGCTTTTTCCTTTTTATATTCATCAAATTTAGAAATCATACCACATAAAAATGTGATAAATAGGTCTAGACTAAAAGTCTACTTTGTTTTCCAATGAGAGGCTCCTTTTTCATGCTTATAATCATAAAATGCATCCCCTTTAGAACAGGCTTCATAAAGAATCCCAAATGACATTACAGATTCTCACTTTTTCTTTACCTATCTCGAGGGTCACAGCCCTGGAAGGAGCACTGTGGGAAGCACACTACTGTGTCTCTGAAGCATCCTATTTAGAATGTTGGAATAAACACCCTGAATTTTCAGCAGGGCTGCACACGTGGTAGCATGCAGCTGGGGGACTTGAGCAAGTTTTCCTGCTTTCATCTTGCAGCCTGTGTAATGTTTTAACTGAACCACATTTTGACCATGCATTCCAAGGCCAGCCTAAGGAGGACATTTCCCCTTTTGGTTAAAATTTGAGTACGAGGTTAATACATAGCATTTCACTGCTTCAAAATTTTGGGTCTGGAGTTCTTAAGCTTTCTGCCCTTACCATTTGGAAGTTTGACTCTAAGAGTTCTGCTTTTATGCAGGGCCTGTTTTATAAAATTCTAAATTCTCTAATTTGAACACCACCCAGCATTTCTGGTATAAAGCAGAACACAAAACCAGTATACTGGAGAGAGTTTGAAAAATCCATCTTGTCATTTCACTTTTTATGAAAAAATCAAACAGGAGTGATACTGAATGCAGAGATCTTTTTCCTCTGCAGTGCCTCTTAGGCATCCATTTGAAAAGCCCTTTACAATCTTTCATAGGAGAGAGTTTCAAAAATGACCTAGCAGACTGGGACAGAACAGCAGACAGGAAAAACTGCAGAAATGCTTGAATTTCTAAGAGTCTTTTAAAATGAAGTTTGAGAGTTCCATTACATTACTGAAGTGGATGGAGGCTGTACTGTCACTTGAAAAATTTGGAGTTGGAATGGCTTTTTCCTTGCTATCCTTGTGTCCTGGGAGTGCTGGGAAATTCCTGTTCCCCAGGCTGGTGTGCACCACTGTGATGGGCTGAATGAGGGCCAATGCTGCAAGTCCCTTCTAGGCTCTACTTGTGCAATTTTTTGAACCATTCATGTACCAGAGAAACTTTATTCTCCTTCTTTTTAGCCATGTGAAAAATGAAGCGTCTCATCTAAGCTTCTATTCTAACTTCTCCACACAGTCCATGACAAGAGACAATCACCTCTGTTGAGCTTCCCCACCTGTTTTGGTGCCTTGGAGCACTTCTTTCCTGGCTTCAACCTGCCCTTCCTGCTGCCAGCCAGAACCAACAGCAGCGAAGTATCATAACATAGGTGTCAATCCATCCTCACCGCACCAAGCCAATGTCTCTCTGCAACCTGAAAGGCTGATCAACTACTGTAGCAGATTTCCCTGTATTAGTCTTTGTTTGTTTGCTTGCTTGTTTTCCTGTAACCTCATTAAACTTGACATTCCACAGAAAAAACCTTTCTGAGATCACATTGCATGAGGAACTGTATCATCCATTTTTGAGCTTAATAGCCCTTAAACCATGAAATAATCATGTGCACCCCTGCATTCTGTCACTGCTTTTGCTGCTGGATACATAAAAACTATCACGGTCTTTGAAAGCTTTCAACTTTATGATTAGGAGTTGCAAATTAGTAGTAAAAGTGTGTGAGACATGAGATTTTTCCCTTTTATTTTTCTCTTACAGGTCTGAGGTGTTCTCCCACCCAAGAAACTCAGTAGAAGAAATAGATGAAACATGAATCTAGCAACAAGACACAACACTAATTCTCACAGAGACGATATTTCATTTTTTTTCTTTCTGCTGTGCTCAAGAAGCAATGAAAATAACAATGTACTATCTAGTAAAAAATATTGCTTTCCCATCTAGACTTCCACTGTCTCTTCCAGCAAAAAGAGGAGTTACAGAATTATACCAAACCCTCACCCAGAAACTGAACTTCTGCTTGCAGGTCCCCAGAGCGTGACCTGCACTTAAAGTTGTACTTGCTGCACATCCCCAGTTGGAGATGTAATAGTCAGACATTTGTGAAAAGCAAATGTGGTAATAAATATTTCAGGTAAAGAAAAGTGCAAGGGCATTCCCTTGTCTCATTCTTCGCTCATAACTGGCCACAGTACCATAGACTACAACGTTGAACTCGCCCCTAAAGCTTGCATATTAGCACCATAAAAAAATATCTGGATAAAGTGTTTGTAGGTTTATTTGAAACATTAATGCTGATGCCTGACAGCATTATCTGTACTGTTTATATGACTATAAAATAGCTTTATAGTGATACAATTAGTAATGGTGAGCTTAGATAGCATAAATGGTAGTACTGATCGTACCACTATAAACTTATCTTTATAGTGACATAAATGAGCAATATTTGTGTCATCATGTTTTATGACATCAGGTAATCTCAGGCCTAAGAGTGTAACACAAGGTCTTGCCCACTTTAGTTTCACATCTAAAGTACAATGCTCATTCACTCTTAGAATGTCAGCCCTATGCTAACTTGCATTTACTTTAAGCCACAGGGCCAATTTTTCCTCTTCATCTATAAAACAATTGCAAGCACCCCATTTCCAAAATTGTGTTCCTACAGCATTGCTGGACTATAAGTGGTCCCAGTCGATGAGGGCTGATAGATGTCACAAGGCAGGGCAGACTCTCTTAGACTTTTTTAATTGTCACCCTCCTTTGCTGTTTCACTCCATGCCTTTTATCCCAAAGGGGAAGATGATGAATGAAAGACTGAGCAGCTGCAAAACAAGTTTCAATTCATTTCACAGGTTTGCCTCATTCAAGTCATAGCTGACATATAAATGACTTTGAAAGACTGCTTGCCTGCCATTCCCAGAGTAGCATTCACTATCAGAAGACTGGAAAAAAGATCTCTGAGGTTACATTGTTTTCTTTGAAAAGTGATTTGTGACTACCCATTACTGGAGTGGATATCTGTCCTCAGTTAGGGTTTTATGCACATTGGTTAACTACGCAGTGGAAATGTCCTCTTTTAGACTTTTTATATAAATTGCATTCTTATTTGTAACTCATAATTCATAATCCACAGAATTCATGACAGCAACTCCTTCTGTGTTCCTTTCCCTTTGGCTATAGTTCGCTTCACTGGAAAACACCTCAGGAATTTCACCTACTTCCCTCCTTCTCCGTGCTCTCCACTGCTCCTGGACTCTGCATTTTGGCCCATGTACATAATGCCACTCAAGTCAACAGGAGGAATTCCAGTTAACAATGAATTGGGCATCATAAACACAGACCTTCATGTAAGAAGACTTTATTTTGTAGGCAGCACCTTATAGCAGCCTGAACATCAATGTAGTCTAAAAGCTGAACAATCCTGGGACTAAAAACCTAGGAGCAACCAATGCATCTTCTGTTTTTCTGTCTTTTAGCTACAGTGCAAACCCATCATGCATCCATACTTTTGTTCCAAAAAATGGTACAACTGTAGTGTGCTGATGGCAAAGTACACAAATGCAACCTTTAAGAAGCCCTGAGGGAATTTACTCATCCATTTATAAGCCTGGAGCTGTAATTTATTTAAACCACTCTGTTGTTCTGTGTATCCAGCATGCTGCACAATATTTAAGAGCCTGCCATGGGTTCACCCAGTCTCTCCTCTTTCAGCATTAAGGACAAGGACATATATTATTACAGTTAGGAAGGTGGGATCCAATATGGCATCACATATAAAAGAAAGAAAATTTTGCTGTAATCAAAAATGAGGAATTCCACGGTGGTAACCTAGGGGTACTCTGAATTCAGTGAAGAAAGACCTGCTTTCACTTATCTTCTGAAATATCCTGGATCCTTTTGGGTTTGCCCAGAGCCATTTCATTACAATTTCCTGCCAGTTCTTTGGCTATTTTGTACAGAAGCATGAACCACCAGTGGGGTGGTTGGGAGCAGTCAAGATTTTTTGACAACACATAGAGAAGAACTGAGATGACTTCTAGCATCATGCACTGATTCAATGGGCATGCCAAAAACTGAAAAGAACTTTCTAAAATTGTGAGGACACTTTTTTCTCCTCATCCAGCTCATCCACAGTGCACCTTTATGCAACTTTAGCATCCTGAGAACATCTTTTCCCTGTTTCCTAGGTCCCCATTTTCTCCAATACATTGCATGACAAAGGATCAAAAAAGGGACTTATCAATGTTAACTACAAGGAAAAAGAGTGAGATGGCAGAGCAGCCTTATAGAAGGAGGCTGACAGAAATGATACAGCATCTTCACTGGTCCAGTTTCTATAAACTCCCTTCTGTTGATCATTAAAGAAGACTTTAATGTGTAGCTCTGTATGTCCATCTCCAAACAGAGATCCTACCAATCCAGCACCTTTGTCAGAAGCTATTTCAGATCCTCATGGATTTACCAAGCAGGAGAGTCCTTCCTCATTCTCCTATAGATTCATTTGGGCAACCAACCCTACCTGCTTTTTCCCTATGCAACAACATCTCACACTCCTCTTTGATTTTCCCCTTCACGCTTCTTTATAGGAAATAAAGAACCAGGAAAGTCACAAAAGGCTGCCTGACATTACCACATATCTGTCCTGCACACAGTTCTCAAAACCTGGAGCAAGTTCTTTCTGCATCTCATTACTAGGAAAATTCATGAAGTCTGAAGAAAATGCAATTTTTTGAGATTTATTATCTTCAAGGTGCTGTAGCATAGCTTAGGGAGAAACAGCATGGCCACAATGAAAGACTGAGCAAATCCCAGCTTAAGTAGAACAAAACAAAATCAAATATCCTATCTAAATTAGGCATTGGAGACACTCATCATGTGTATAAACAAAATGTAAATAACCTTCTAGATAATCTTTTTTAATATTTGTATGTGACTTGGCAATTTTGGTGGAAAGCAGCTTCACCTTGTAACCTTCAAGCATGATCAGTGGCATTTTTCAAGCAATAGATAATGCATTGCATGAAAAGGAAACTTACTCCAGTTGTTGTTAATATTCCCTGACAGTATATAATTCTGGAAATGCCACTTTCAGGAGTATGCTGGTCACATATTCAATGTTTTCATGGTGGCCTCTAAATTTATTCTTCTTTTTATGAGAGCTATTAAAAGCTTTTAAATATTTTCTGGCTGCTGGAGGGTAATTAATCATCTGTGATTCCAAACTAATCAAGGATATTAGTTTTCCAGAATGCTTAGGCAAATCATACAGGAGTAACTGGGGAAATCCAGATGGTTACTGCCACACTAACATGCACTTTACTGATAATGGTTACCCAGGTTTCCAGAGCTTCTCAGGATATTCTCATTACACTCATATACTTCCATTATGCAAATAATAGTGAGAATTAATTGCTTTTAATTGAGTTTGGTGGTATTAAATCAAATTAGTGTCCACAGCATAATACAAACAATGTCAACAACATTGGCTCTGTTACAGCAACTGAATAAAAACTAAATACAAGTGCTCAAAATTGCATCCTTTAGTGATCTTCAGTGAGACAAACTCTGGCCATTAAAGAAGAATGGGGTTTTAAAAGAACATCCCTTAGGAGTTTTATCATCTCCCACACATAACATGAGCTGAACCCAATCAAACCCAAATTTTGAAGATTCAAGTAAGGGTGAAAGAACCAGTATGCACAATTCATGCTGCTGAAGATGTCTGATATAACATCTGTGACCGCTAGAAGGTTAGTCCTTTTTCCCTCCTCAGGGTGAAACTTTCAAAATATGTTAGATACATGAGAAAGAGGTGCAATGACATCTGTAAAATAGTAAACTCTTCATATTTCAGCACTTTTCAAGCTCCATTTCAACTACGGCTAACAACCAGAACTTCAAATGGGGTAACTCTCTGGCTAGACTGTCCAAAGGCGCTCCACTTATCCCATGGGATAGTTTGGCAATTTGTATTTCTGCTGTCTGGAGATGGAATTCATGACTGTCACACTTGACAGTGACCACAATTACTTTTCTCACTTAGAGTGATACTGAAACAGCTGAACTGACATCGAAAAAGATTTTAACCTGGACTGAATTTTCCTACTGAAATACAATCTTACTCTTCCTTTCTGCAGTATTTTCAAGCAGGTGTCTGCATCACTTTCCACAGCTTTGGCATGTCTCCTGAGCTGCCAAGAATGAGCATCCACCCTAAGGTGTGATGGCACAGCTGTAGTTAATTATTCATAGAGCCCTCCACTGGTATACTATCTCATAATAACCCACTTGGATAGGATAAAAGTGATGTGGACTCTTGTCTTTCAGGTGATAACATAGAGAAAGCAGGCTCAAAACGGAATAGATAAATTTAAAGGAGGGTTTTTTTGAAAGAGGGGTAAAATTTATTTCTTCTGAACTTCTATGCTGAGCTGAAGCAATTATCTGGAGAACTGCTGGTGAACATCTTGTCGAGATTAGTTCCATTACCTATGGGGAGAGGTCAAACATCCACCCGTATCCCAGGGAAATTCCGCTAAATCTGCAGAATGTTATTTCTGCCCTGAGGAAATCCTCCAGGCATTCCATTGAACTAAATATTGATAACTTAACCCGCTACTTGCAGAAATTTCCTTGCTGATACTGATCAAATGGAAGCTATGCAATATTAAGGGCTTACTCTGACCAAGCTCAGGGCACTTCCAGCTGTGGAAGGCAGCCCCCACAGTGCATTAATAGTGCAGACAAGTAAAAAGAACAGACTTTGGGTTTATGAATTTCCAGGCCATGAAAACCATATGAAAAAAAGACTGAATGATCTGTCCAGATGTTACCTAAATCGTCCTTTTGCCCAAGGCCATCTCAGTCGTTTGTATTAATGTTGCAAAGAAACTGATAGGAAGAAATCCATTTAGTAAGCACACAGAACCAGATTGTCAAATAGATGGCACAACTGTCCCTTTCCTCCTGGGTAACAGAGAGGCATGAAGGGCAGCTTAGGACACAAAGAAGCTTTGGGACTGATGTTTTGTGTCCCAAGTTGCCACAAACTCTCTGCCCTAGCAAAGTCAATCATTACTCTTGAAAATAAATGAATAAATGGTCAAAGAAACAAAATGTCTGGATCTCATTGTTCAAAATATTTTTTTCCTATTTAATTTTATTTAGCTTCATGCTATTAAGATTGTTAATTTTGCTACAGAATTGCAGCTGCTGACTTCCTAAAGTGGTTTTGTTGGAAGTCAAGACTACATTAAAACCTGAAATTCTATTAAACTCAACAGTGCGTTTTTCTATGCCTGAAATATGTCCTAAAATTCCAATAGTTTGGTGGTGTTGTAAGCATAGAAGGACATTTACACTTGACTTCCCTGCAGTGAATTAAGGTGTTTTTCTATGTTTGCAAAATATCAACATCTTATAATACTTATGTGTTAAGTAGACAATGATGTTTCATATTGAGCTGCTGGAAAACTCCTAAAGAATATCTTTAAATATTGATGTTTCCCAGTGTAGCCCTTAGACAATCTGTTTGCAGTGACATTTCAGCTTGCTATAATTTTGCTGTAATTAAACCCCTCAATTTTCCTCCCCTAGATAATTTGTGCATATAGACAACTGCATTCTTCTGGTACAACTGATTTGATATTTCACCTGCTTCCTTTATGAGCAGGAAGAATTCAAAGTTTCTTAGCACATTTTAAGCAATTTTTTCTTCTGTTTGTAATTATACATTGCACCTGCTTAAAATCCAGGGGAACAAATGACTAGACAAAGAAGAACATAAGAGCAATACTTCAAACTGATGTTGCCAGTTAATGCACTGTGCAGAACACACTAATCATGCAGGAAGAAAATGTTCACTTCGCATCTCAGTCATCTGTTGTGTCCAAGGACCAAATTTCCAACATGAGCAGAAGTTATTTTTCCAAAAGTGAGACTGGTATTTAGGTATTAACATGTGTCACAAAATTAGTTTAACTTCAGATTCTGGAACTTCAGGAACTGCAAAAAGTTATGCTATCTTAACTTTGAAAGCTGAATTAGAAGTACTGTAATCAGGGGTGAGTTTTTAACCTTTGTTAAACTCCACTTCAGGGATATAAATTAAGATATTCAAGACTCATTGTTCTAGTCTTCTCAAAGAACATACTGTATAAAATATATTGAGCATAGTATTTTAGTCTGTAGTGTAATGAATGGTATTTCAGTATGTAATATATAGCCAAAAGCAGCTTGTCAGAACTTTCACTTTTTCTGACAGGCCAGTCAAATCAGTACTCATGCCAACACTGTTAGGTTTGACTGCACAGACACTTTTTCTGTCTGATATTTGACTGTGTTCCCCATCTCTGCAAACAGCACACAGAGTATATAAATCAAGCTCTTCTCATCTTCTCTCATTTTTCTTTTAGCTGTGAATTATTGCAAGAGTGGGTTAAGTCACTGATCACTTGCCCCTTGGTCCAAGAGAAAGAAATAATTTCCATTCATGCAAGCCTACATCAGTGGGACAGCTAACATAACTTCTTTCTGTCCCAAAATGCCATGAAAGATGGCTCCTCCAGTGCTGACACTGACCTCCTTATCAGGCGTTACAGACAGTTGCAGCACCTTATGTGCAGTTATCTCTGAGATATAACAGGAGATATGCTACATAAAAGAGGTGGGCTGTCAGGCTTTTGTGCTGAGTTAAAAAAAAATAACTACTTAAAAAGTCTTACATGCTAAAATGCACTCATACATTTTATACCTAAGAGGATATGGCTTTGTGCTCAATCATTTTTTTAGCCATTTTAAAACTCTAGGTGTGACCAGATTCAACCCTGAAAACCATCATGCCAGCGATGCTATCATGAGTCATGACTGGCTTCATTTTCTTAGTCGATCTAGGCGTATTTCACAGGCATTATTTCAATGGCTTTTGATAAACAGGAGATGGAAATATATGCTATCTGTACATCCTGCATAGGAGCTAACTGGGCCACAATATTTCAGAATAATGGAGTGCCCTTATAATTTTGGTGACAAATTTCTTTTATTTCCTTAAAAGCCCTCCAGTTTTCAAAATCTCCACCTGGCCATCAAAAAAATCACACAACCCAGAAATATCTAGAAAACATAAGACCTGAAGTCAAAACCAACAACTCCTATGAAGAAAGGCTGAGAGAGTTGGGGTTGTTCAGCCTGCAGAAGAGAAGGCTCCTTATTGTGTCCATTCAATATTTAAAGGGACCTTACAAGAAACACAGTTCCCAGGGCCTGTAATGACAGAACAAGGACCAATGGGTTTAAACTGAAAGAGGGCAGGTTTACATTGGCTATAACATGGAAATTCTCTACAATGTGGTGAGAGACTGGAAGACGTTGCCCAGGGAAGTTCTGGATGCTCTGTCATTGGAAATGTGGGGTTTGGTGACTTTGGTCATGCATGCATTATATCACACAAGTTTTTCTTCATTTGCATCCCAAGGGGTGTGCAAATTAATATGTTAATAGGGCTCAATGAGAGTCTCTGCTACTTTGGGTCAGAATTTGTAGCTGACAAAAGAGACAGAATAAACACTTTGGTCCTTCTCCATGTACTGAGGCAACAGTAAGGACTAATGAGAAATCTCATAATTCGTGAGCTATTTCAAAGGTTTATCTTCAAAGTTTGCAAGAAAAAAAAAATCTTTGAATATAAAGTATGTTTAAATACTTTCACATAAGAGGTTAAATAATTATATATTTAGCAGTTTTACATAATTCGTTATTACCAAGGCTAAGGGAGAGATTTGCAAAAGAGGCATTTTAGCAAGTATTATGGATGAAAAAGACAAGGCAGACAGAAAAAAAATACTTGCAAAAACATCAGTAAGAAGTTGTGCAACTCAGCTCAGTGGTTTACTTATTTATTCTTGGTGATGCATTAAAATAATCAGCACAATTTAATCTCATTGTGGCACAACACTTTTTACACATGGATCGATGTCCTTTTATTCATTACTATACATTTCCTTTATAATTTCTGCTATCATTTGCAGGGTGTAAACAGCTTCTAATGCTTTCTTTCTGCTCTGCACTTGAACAATAGCTTAAGTAATCAAGTAGAAAATTAATGAGAAGCAAAAGCTTATTTATAATTACACTCAGACCAAATTGCTATTTAAAGTATGAACAGTGCATGAACTGTTATTCTACAAATCTTCTCTAATTCCTCACAGATGCTAATTAGAGTTTGTCATACCCATACCTCAGAATACTTGTTTTCCTGAACTTTAAAATTAGCCTTTCCTTTGTAATCTACTTATCAGCTAGAAAACTTTCTCTGCCGTTTTTGATCCCTTTAAGATCGATGGTTTAATTCACATGGTTAAAACTATGCATGTGCTGAAGTATAACAAAGGTATCTTAACTCCACCAGTACCCACTGATTTTGACAGGACTTTAACGGAGTCCAGTGTCCACTATTTAGGATGTCAGTTGAGATATGTGCTAAAACTTCAGCAAACATGGCCATCATATAAGTAACAGCAAGCAGCTAACAGGGACCTGCAAGTGGTGTGTGCTCAGGCATTATTTATTACTGGGAAGGCTGCTTTAATGGGCAAAGGATTCTTTTCATAGGTCAAATTTCTTTTAAAAACATATATTTAGGACTGTTGTTCAGAGGGAGAAACAAGTGAGTCGTTGGATTCACTTGTTCATACTGTTTCTTTCCCCACTTAGCCTCCTACATGTTCCTGCCATTTCCTTTCCACTCTTAAGAGGGCTCACAGAAGATAAATTCCAGATGCCAGCTCTGTTCCTGGGTGATCTGAGGGCTGATTTATTCAAACAAAAGATGGTGTAATACAGTGCTGATGTGTTACAGAAGGTATCCAATGATACGCACCCTGTTCCCAGGTATGAAACAAAGCCTGTGCTTTGAAATGCTTGTAAATGATCAGTCATTCAGAGTCTGGGCTAATGGCATTCTAAATAGGATGCTATGATGAAAAGAAGAGTGAGAGCCAAAAATGAAAAACTGGAAGAGCCAAACCAGACATCAGTAATCAATAATTGTCGAGGGTGCAAAGCCCTCTGTAGAGAGAATATCAATAATACCTCAGGCTCATACCAGTCCCCTCACAGAGAGCACTGCAAGCATTTTCTGAACACTAATTTGCATATCCCTGCTACGAGGTAACAACGTTTTATTTTGGGTAGAGCTCCTCAGGCAAGTCTTGACAGTAGTAACCAATGCTAGGTTCAAAATGTCTGAGTCCTTTAAGGGAAAATCACACAAAGAACAGCTCAAGGCCATAGTTGGAAACAATTTGATATCATCTCTGAGAAATATAAAATAACTTTCTTTGAGCTCTCTAACAGGTATTTCTTCTCCAATTGCAAAGCTGCCTGAGTCCAAAATGTGGCAAGCACATGTAAAGCAAGAAATTCAAATAATGAGACCTCTGCTAAAGCTATTCCTCACACAATCCCAGTTGTGACCACCCTACTGGTCATTATTGTCCTTTCTGAAACACTGCTCACATGTGGGTTAGACAACAAGCTTATCCAGGTGGAAAGCATTCCTTTACCTGTCTGAGGTTTTCCTCTAAGTTACTACCTTATTCTCCTCCTGAGGAAGCGCCTTCTGGAGCCAAGACTGCTAATTGACACTCTTCAGGTAGATTTGACAATACCCAAGAAATAAAAGGACTCAGAATGAAGACACCAGTGTCACAGTGTGGCACAGATTTCAGATTCAGGTGTCCTGAATTTCATAAATGCCTACACCACTTTTTCTTAAGCAACTCAAGTTGTGATGCAGGTATCTCAGATGCCTTCAGAGAAGATAGCATGAATACCATCAGCATAGAAAAATAGAATGTATTTTGATATCAGCTCAAGTTAATTAGGAAAAATTAATATATAAAATTAACTTGGCTTCAACTTATATACTGGTATAGTGAGAAAGAATCTTACTTTGAGTGCACTGGTATGACTGTACCGGAGAACTCAGAAACACCATGTAAAAATCCACACAAAATTATGTCCCTTCTTAAAAGAAAAATAATATTTATTCTTCTTTCACCTTCATTTTTTTCTATTCTTTGCTTCATCCAATACATAGAGATTGTTCCCTTACCCTTTATGCAAGTTGTTTTTCCTTTTATTTTTCATTTACATGAAAGATTTTCTCCACAAATATCTCCTAAAAAACTTTAATAATAATTCTCTCTCTTTTTTGTTTTGTTAATTGTAGCTTGTATCTAATGGCATCTTACTGTGCATACATGTTTTAAGAATTATGTCTCTTTTGATAAACAGAAATATTTCTCAGATTTTAATATGTACACTAGGACAGTTAAACACAGTCAGTGAGATCTTGTGATCTTCGTTACTACATGTAAAGGAATATATTTTTCAAACATACTGCATGCAGTTGGCCTCAAATGATCAAATGCCTCCATGAGAAAGATGAGAGATTTAAAGGCAGTAATAAAACAGTAATTTTCACCCTGGCTGTCATGCAATTGATGTGTCTTTGATAATGTGAAGCCAAAAGAACCTGAAAACTCATAATTCTGCACATAATCTTTTAGTATTCTTGAAAGATCATCCAGGTAATATGTCATCTATATACACTTTGGAAAAGCCATAAAAACTGTGCAGAGTATTACTTTTTTTCTTTCTGGGGGAATATTGTACAGTATTTCCCCCTCCCCTCACCCCCATTAATGCATCTTGCCTGCTAGGAATGGTGACAATAATTTAGTCTTCCTCGAGTTGTCTCACCCCCTTATGGGGGTAGCCTTGTGTGTTCAGGAATGCCTTTAGTTGCTGGAAATTTCAGTCTATCACACATTGAGTTAAAATCCTAAACTCCAAGAGAACAAAATGCAAACCAAAGGTGGGAAGCAACAGCGGAGCCCACTTTTGTCAGAGCTGCACTACCAGGTAGTGACTCTGTGTCCCAGAGGAGCCCAGCTACAAGTGGTAACTAGCTGGGTTTGCCTGTTTGGTTTGGAAGAAATGAGGTGAGTACAACTTTTCTCCCAGCAGGCTGAGTTCCCACTGGGATCCAGGTGTAGAACACAGAATCATAGAATGGCCTGGGCCATTTCCATAAGGGAAAGGACCTTAAAGATCATCTTGTTCCATGCCCCCCCATGCCATGGGCAGGGACACCTCCCACCAGACCAGGTTGCTCAGGATTCTGCCCAACCTGGCCTTAAATACTTCCAAGGATGGGGCATCCACAGATTCTCTGGGCAACCTGTTTCAGTCCTTCACCACCCTCACAGCAAAGCATTTTTTCCTAACATCTAACCTAAGCTTTCTTTCAGTCTGAAGACATTCCCCCTTGTCTTATCACTGCATGCCCTTGTAACAAGTCTTTCTCCTTCTTCCTTGTACTAGAAGGTCACAATTAGGTCACCCCAAATCCTTCCCTTCTCCAGAACGAACAAACTCAATTCTCTCAGCCTTTCCTTGTAGGAGAGGCACTCCATTCCTCAAATCATTTTGGTGGCCATCCTGTGGACTTGCTCCAACAGGTCCATGTCCTTCCTGTGCTGGGGACCCCAGACCTGGATGCAGCACTGCAAGTGGGGTCTCACCAGAGAGGAGCAGAGCGGCAGAAAGAACATTATCAATACCATGAGGACCTCTAGAGCACATTCCACTGAAGCTGACATTTGGCATCTGACATGGAAGTTGAAGTAAATATCAGGTTGTTGGCCTGGAACTTCTCTGTCAGCACACAGCCAGTGTGACAGAGAAAAAGCCAGTGGAGAAGTCTGGCAGGTTCCCAGCAAACATCCACAGCATGAAGCCATCATGTTCAGACCAACATCAGCTCCCTCCTTAATGGCACAGAGCAGAGGAACTCTTCACCTTTCAGGTCACTGCAGTGGTACTGGCAACCATCCTGCAACTCCCAAGTACAAGGGAATAAAAGTGAGCCCTCTCTAGAGAGAGAGAGGAGTATTGACACAAATTCCATTGAGCACACCAAATGTTCCAGTAAGAAGTGTCCTATACAAGTTTCTCTTCTACTGCTAAAGAAAAAATATTCAATATGGCATCTTCTCCTCAGGCCTTTACATCATTTCTTGCTCTTCTTCCCATACTTATTCATCCCATCTTGGACTTTCTCTGAAGCCCAAGAATGCAACTAGCTGAAGTTTGCAAAAGCAGCTTAGCCTGGCTTTGGATTCATGACAAGGTAGTTGTGCCACTTCTGTATCACTCTGTGCCATCATCTTGTAAATGTAAGGGCCTGCTTACAGTACTATTATCATCTAGACTCTGTGGCTATGGAAGTAATTCAAATTTCAGTCTGCCACTGATAAAAATTCAACCTACATCTGTGTGGGTTATTAATGACAAAGAGACCTAGTGCAATTTTACTACTTTACAAATGCTGTCATCACGTTCAAGTTTACTTAGAAAAAAAATTACTGTAGGCTATGTCTTACACCTTGCCACTAAAATGTGCTCATTTTAATTGTCACCACTTTATAAATAAAAAATAAAAATGCTTATCATATAACTTATTGTCCAAGTTACTGCTTCTTACGAGTCTAAATTTTTTTAATTATTCAGCTAGCTTACTAATGTAAATGCCATTTTAAGTATTAATACACTTTAAAAATTAATAAACTGATATAACCATGTATTATGCAAAAAACCCTTTACTTCTCCACCCATGTATAAAAACAACCTGTTTTGGACCTGGAGAACTGGGACATAACACATCCTTGCATGGATGAGTAAACGGGGAAAAGCTTAATAAGAGAGTCTTTTAACAGTCTATGCTATTAAGAATGTAATTGGACTTAATGATGCTTAAAGATCCTTTGGAGGTCTCATTTCTCTACCCAGAAGAGAGAGGGTGTGTGCCATGATGACATGCTTATAGCTCAGCAGGATAATTATGCCTTTTCAGGACTGACCATTTTAAACACCTAACTCTGGTCAGCACACGTTGATTAAATGTCTGGCAGGGCACTGTTAGTAAGCCCTGTTCAAGACATTCTGCAATAAAAGGAGGTAATTTGAATTATCTACGTGGCATGCCTCCAGTGGGTATGTATTAGCCCAGAGGAAACCTCAGTGATACTTTACAACAGCATCTGTCAAAACATTGAGAGTGAATTAGCCACGCTACCATGCTTAGCATGGAATCCATTCTCTTTCTATTTCATTAACCATAGCATCTATTTTCAGGGTAAATTATTTAGAAACAAATCAGGACTTGCCTGGAGTTGCAAAGTGGTCTGATCTGTCTGATAAACACTGGCTTGTAAACAACCTGCAGACTGTCCTCTTTGACAAGGTGTTTGCTCACCAGCTGCAGAGCCACTCGTATGATGTGGAATCATGCTGTGCTGGTCCTGGCTCCTGACAGGATGACTCAAATGTTTTTCATAAGGAGTCCAAGCAGCAGTTTGAACTTGCATGAGTTTTGGAGGACAGAGAGGTATTTGATGGAGGAAAATAATCTGAGGCATGTACAGCACAGCCAGAATATTTTGGGAGTGACTAAACAAGTGTGTAACATGGTTTTGATATTTTTTAAGTATCCAGATATCTTCAGAAGTCTGCAGATGGATTTCAAGAAGACCTTCAGACTCTGAGAAGAGGCTGTTTGCAGTCCTCCAGAATGTGAAGGGCAGAATTAATAATCACCTGGTTGTGTTTAACAGAACTATGTGGTATGTATTTCACACTAATATTTATTAAAATTAACAATTACTTATTAAAATTAGACAATGTCAGGTTGTCTAAATAATCCAATCTTTTAAAATTTCTTTCCCATATTTTCATGCAACTATACACAGAATATTTGTCAAAGTGCCTTTCTTTTTTTTCATGGCATGTTGCACTGTATTCATTTTAAGTGGTCTTCTAAGTGAAAAGCCATGTGCACTAATAAAAATAGCCAAAGTAACACACTTGTGCACCTTCCTCAGGTGTGAGACTTCTTTGCTCACTTTATGTCCTCTCCCACTTAAAAATCTTTCTTGCCTCTTCAAAAGAATGATTTGATCAAAACCTATGAATAAACATATTTATTAAGAAAATCTGCCTGATAAGATGGCCTAGAGTGAAAGCTCAGTGGGGAGAGCATTAGATTGTCATAATTAGTTTTCAGAATAAACTACAAAAGAGAAATCAAGGTAATTTACAAATTCATGGATTTCACGGCAAAGCTGTAACTACCAGAAAGACATTGAAGTCCACCTGAGTATGGGGAAAGACAATAAAAACTGACTCTAGATGAAAAGAAAATTGCCTCCACTTGGATTCTAGGGCACTAGCCTCACCCCTTACCTCAACTTCTTTTATTCTTCAAATCATCCATCGAGTATGTGCCTCAGATGCTTGGCTATCATGTGTGCACAGTACCCCTTTCTTTCCAAAGAATTTATACTTATTCACTTAAACACTAAACTGAAGAAGATCACATGAATACCTTATCAGACTGCAATCCTTTTGCTTATGATGCAGAGATATCCTAGTGGAAAAACACAGGTTCTTGAAAAATACACTCCAAAAAATACACTTACATTGTATTTTTGTATCATGAAATCAGTAGCAGAAGACCATTTCCCCATGTAACTACAGATAAGCATGCAAACATATAAACACTGCAAAGCAGTTTTGCCACGTTGCCTCATACTGAGTTGTACCTTAATTTGCAAAGAGCCCCACTTGTCAGATCAAGGCTATTAGTGGAATCAAATACTACTTTGTCATGCCTAAGGATGGCAGAACTGGTCCAGAGGATTGTCAAAGTTGTTTAAAAATTGCCTCTTCATACATCTTTGCAATCCCTCAGAGTATGTTTTCATGCTGTGTTATGATCTCCTTTAGTTAATCCTAGACTTAATAGTCAATTATTGAGTCTTCAAAGCATTGTTTGCAATCAAGCATGTTTTTGTGCCTGTCTCAGCAAATTATATGAAAGCACACTGCCATCAGAAGGATCAATTCCTGTGTTATGGGTATTATAAATACATGTGGATATATGTAATACTCTGATACCCAGATTTGGAGGCATTAAGCACTGAAGAGTTTCTGGCATCTCAAGGAAGAAAAATATTTTAGACATCCTTTATATAAATTATGATTTTCTTCTTCATTCATTATTAATAGAAAAACTTGCAGGAAAACAGGATCCATACTCTTTGGAGTTAATTTTGTGCTTCTGCAGCTGCCTTCTCTTCACCTGCTTTCTACCTCTCACTTGGTGCTGTATATTTAACTTGGAGGCTAACACAAAAATATTTCCTATTCCTGGTGGGAGTGGATGGACTATGGGGGAAACAGGAGTGCTACAATTGTCCTAACATTGTCTGAGAAAAGTCAGAGAAGAAAGATAGAAAATAACATCTCTATGCTGCATTCTCCCAGAACAACTGGTTTTCAGTTTCACATAACCCAGCAGCTAACTCCAAATAGGTTTTAGTGACAATATTCCATCTCTTGGCAATCTGATAGTGAGAAATGAAATGGCACTACAACTCATGTTTCACTCTATGCAGAAGTCAGGGTTGTGAAGTTAGACTTCACATCATAGTGTAATATGTCATTTTCTCTCACTCCCTATTAAATGCTTATTTGTGAAATAGAATTGCCAGAGGTTATGTGATTCAGTAAGCTTATGCTTCACCTGTACACAATGTGTTTTGCTCACTTAACAAGAAATCACTCTCAGTTGTTATCCTGACTCTTGTAAATAGTGAACATATAAGTTCATGTAGCAAAAGATACAGACCTAAGAATTTTTCCTTTCTTAGTGCAGAGGCTAAATCCTACATTTTATGCATCCATAAATGCAAACTGCTACTCAGATGTGAGTGGTACTGTTACATATGGTATATTCTTAGGCTTTAGTAGGATGTAGTGTCAACCAATCTAAATTTGACCAGGGAAAAAATTATAAGGAAATATTCAGGATTCTGTCTGAGTTTCAAGATATCAAAAGGAAGGCATTCCTACATTTGTTCATATAAAGTCAAATATCACAAAGGTTTCAGTTGATGGCTGGTAAAAACAGTCTGAGGGGAAAAGATTATTGAGTGAAAGACTGTTGAGACAGATTTGTGAACTCAGCTACAATGATATAACCAGTTTTCAGGAAAGGGTGGAGGAGTTCACTTTGTCTTCAGCACAGATGAATTTATCATAAGCAATGAAGACTTTCAAAGATAAGCAAAATCTTGAGTAGTTTTTCTCATCGCACACCTATACAAGCTTTTCACAATCCTCTATTCTGTTGCTCTTGGGCAACTAGAAAGCAGACAATGTATACTGTTTTCTAGGATCACTTATGGAATTTTTAAAATCTACATCTATCTTTTCTTTAGCTTGAGCACAATTTATTTTTCCCTGGTGCTACACTCAATCTATTTTATCAAACAGCAGATAGGTGAAGCACAATCATATATAATACCTATAAGTTTTTTCTGACATGAAGAAATGTATGATCAAAAGTGGTAAAATGCCAAATGGATGACAAGGCCTATAATTTACTTGATAAAAGCTGACTCCACAGGAGATATTTTAATGAATGTAATGACAGCATGTTCCAAGGGAAAAGCTTTAAAATGCTCAGATTACATTCAAGTCTGTAAATCCTGTTCAGATATTAAAAGCAAATTGATTACTATAAGATGATCATCACACTTAATCTCCACATCCAAGAAGCTTTATAATTGCCAAGAAAAAGTTGGAAAAAGATATTGAAAAGCAGCTATCTGTAATTGTGCAAACATATCGATCTTTTGTGATTTTGCAGTGCAGGTCTCATTGCAATTTAAGAGTTTGTGTTCTGCTCCCTCAGCCCTGCTTCCCCAGGAGTGTCATCCATCATCTAGCCTTACTCACAGATATCTCTAGTTGCCACATCATGCATATCAATTCATCTCTTTACTCAGGCATGCATTTTTTGTAGAGTTTTTGTGGACTACTCTTCCAAAACATACATTATACATACAAGTGTGTGTCTTGTCTTCCTTCATATTCAAACCATTCCAGCACAAGGGAGTTCCATACTGTCCGAATCTTTTTGACATACATTTTGATATGAATATTAATTAATTAAGACAATTATTGAACTTCAGTAGAAAACAGCTTAGAACTTTTCTTGTCTAGACAGGAGAATTCATCCGAAAGAATTCTTCCTTTCCAGCAAGGGTAGGAGCTGAAATGTTTATTAAAACTGGTGACCGAGACCAATCTGGGGAACTACCATAATTGCTTAATTGACAACTAGACATGGCCCACTGTTTGGGATTCTAGGGGGTATTTTCCTCACAGGGTGAAGTCCAAGAAGATGGAATTTTTCTGTACAGTGTCAAAATCTCTGTGGGCAGAGGCCCAGCAGCAAGTCTACACCTCAGTACATAAGAGGTCACAACCACTTCTAGAGGAGAGGTCCTTCAGTGGTTATGAAGAGATTTCTTTAGAAAAATCTTTAAAAAACCCCCTTGAAATTAATTTGATGTTTACCAAACTAACAAAATGGGTTAAAGTACAGCATGGAAAGATTGCCATCCCAAAGAGAAGAAATCTCAAGCCATGAAACGTGTTGAATGTCAGGTGGTTGATTCCTTGCTGAGGGTTCTCTAGCCATATCAACTCTATTTCCTGTTTTAAGGAGAAATAAAACCTTTTATACAGTAGCTTTACAACGTTTTTTATGCTACAAGGAAAGAATGTTTCTTTGGAAACAGTGTTTATATTACAGTTAGTGGGTTAATTTGAAAAGCACTTGCAATTCCACAATTTCCATAAATCATATTTTCAATTTCTGTATTTTGAGCTTATGCAGTTAATGCAATTTTCATGAACAATTTGTTTTGTTTGTAATTTAAATTTGCTACTGTTGTGGTTTAACCCCATCCAGCAGCTAAGCCCCACACAGCCAGTCGCTCACTCCCCCAGCAGTGGGATGGGGGCTAAAATCACCTGGGAAACTTGTGGGTTGAGAAAAAGGCAGTTTAATAGGAAAAGAAAAGGCTGTGCACACAAGTAAAATAAAACAAGGAATTCATTCATTCTTTCCATGGGCAGGAAGGTGTTCAGCTGCAGAGGGCTGTGAGCCCTTGGCACAGGAGCCCTCTGCACTCCCTTAGAGGAGAAAGGCCTGACACCAAGACAACTTTCCCCAGAGATAAGCAACCTTCCTCAGGGTCATAGTGACGAAGTGAACCACCCCCAGCATGCCTTGTTTCTATATGGTAATACCCAGTACCCAGCTGGGTGATTGGTTTCTATCCCACCCCCTGCCTTTCCCATAAAATGCCCCTGTTTCTACCCGTGATTAGGGAGTCTTTATCCTTGGCCTTCCCTTCACCGGGGCTGCTGGACAATAAAAGCCACCTCTGTGGAACTGCCAAATGAGGCTCCTGTCTCTCTGTCCCCGGGTTCACCTTGGGTGATTCCCCCAAGAGCTGAATCACAAGAGCTGGAATCACTTGTAGCAGAGAAGTTGCTGCACTTGCTGGAATCCCCTGCTGCCCAGGGAGGCCTGCTGCCACCACCCCTGGAAGAGTTGTTCTTGGCAGGACTCTCTCCCTAGGAAGGTCAACTAGGAAGTTGTCCACCCCCAGCTCTCTGGAAGCAACATTCAGCTGTCTTCTGGAGAGCAGGGTCCCATCATGTCTAGCAGTTACTTGGGAAGCCAAACACCACCACTCCAAGTGTTCCCCCTCTTCCTCCTTCTTACCCCCACTCTAAAGACTAAGCATGATGTCACATGGTCTGGAATATCTCTTTAGTCACTTGGGGTCACCTGTCTTGGCTGTGTCTCCTGTCAGCATCCCATGCACCCCCAAATTCCCTGCCATGGAAATGGCCTTAGCTCCATGCAAGCTCTGCTCGTCAATAACAAGAACATCTCTATGTTAACAACCCTGTGTTCAACACAAATCCAGAACAAAGCCCCATGCCAGCCACTGTGAAGAAAGTTAACTCTACCCCAGCCAAAGCCAGCACAGCTACACAGTCTTTAGTCTATGTGGAGGAAATTAGTGCTGTGCAAAGATGATGAGAATGGTGTCTAAAAACATGAATACTTGTGCAGTACTGGTTCTGTAGCCTTGTTTTGAAGTATGAGGAATTAAAAATTCTTAAAATGTTTTCTTAAGATTATATTAAGATCCTGTCTGACCATCAGTGATAAAGGGGCAACATCTACTTTCAAGACTGAGACAAGTAGTTATAGATTAGCTATAAGTCTGTTATGCAGACCTATCACAGGATCATGACAAACACCATGCTGAATTAGCGTGGATTAAACTCCTTGTTTAAAATCTCATTACAATTCACCAGAGATTAACTATGAAAAATCCTTCAGCTGCAACACAGCCTTTTATCAAAAATTCCCAAATGCGTTTCCTGGGTGATAAGGTAAAAATGTTTCAAGTAAAGAGTGTGACATAAACGCCCATTGCTCCAGATTTCAAGCAATCATGGTTGGAGTAAATCTATATAGGTTAGAGAACACTTCAGCTGTGCATTAGTGAATGCATGGGATAAAACATTAGTGACAAAGTACTTGTTCAGTGGGTAAATATGAGGATTGCTAGCAGAGGAGCTCTTGAACACAGTAATTTTGAACACCAGGTTTGTGCTTCAATGTGCATTTATATGATCCTGTGGTTTAAAGTCTTCATCATCATTTTTTGCATTAAGTGCATGTTAGCATTACTTAAAGACATTTTAAAAAGAGGAAGCTGTTAAATATACAGTTGGACATAAAATTTTACTTGTGAACCACCAAATAATGGCCTTTTACAAATTCAGTTTTGTTCCTGGAAAACTTCTTTAGAACTTGCTTTACAGAAAATTCTTCTATGTTCTTCAGGTTTTGGCTTGCTTATTTGCTTTTTAGGGTTATATAATGAAGATATAAATATTTTTAGAGTACATCCAGCCTCTTCAGAAATACAAACTTTCCATCATCATCATCATCACACCAACAATTCCTCACTGAATAACAAAAATCAAAGATAATTATTCCAGAAAAAAAAAAAAAATTCAAAAAGGGTGGTAGAACAGATATGCTTTTAGGAGAGGGAGAAACTTATTCAGATGATTGTTCTTATCTAATCAGAACAGTAATGCAGGCAATGCAAGTGAGTAGGTTGGAAAATTTTGGTGGAAGAGATAATTCCCAATGCAAGACCAATGATTTATTTAAATAGTTGCAAAATGAGTAGAGTCAGAAGGATCTCCAGTCCCGGGAGATACACAAAGACTGTGGGGGCTGACGAGCTGGAAAGCATCTTGGCAGAGAAGGTCCTTGGGGTACAGGTGGACTCTGTGTTGATGGGAACCAGCAGGCAAAGCACACCAGCAATCTTCTGGGCTCACTTAGGAGGAGTGCTGCCAGCATGTCGCATGGGCTGCTCCTTCCCCACACACCTGAAGTGCTGTGTCCAGTTCTGGGCTCCCCAGTACGGGAGAGACATGGGCATACTGGGGAGAGTCCAGCAAAGGGCCTCTCAAATGATTAAGGGACTGGAGTATATCTCCTATGAAAAAAGACTGAGAGAGCTGCGACTGTTCAGCCTTGAGAAGAGAAGATTAGGGGGAAACATTAATTTTTTCTCTGTGAGGGTGACCAAGAATTGGGACAGGATGTCCAGGGAAGTTTTGGAGTCACCATCCTTCGAGATATTAAAAAGCTCTCTGGACATGTTCCCAGAGAGGTATCCTAAAGTCTTTCCAATTCATGAGGGAGAACTCTCTCCCCTTAATTAACATACTGCTGGCAAACAGTTGACATGATTGTTAAAGAAGGATTGAGCCTGTAGGATATCCACCTGGTACAGAAAAACAGAAAATTTACTTAGCCAGCCAAAGCTGCTTTTGTAGGAGGGATTTATTGTTTGACTACATTGCAAGGAACAATCAAATACAAGAACGAATGGAATCAGGGAAAAAACCCCAGTAATTAGAACAAGTAAATTTAATATCTTAATTAAAGCTGCCTGCCACTATTGTAAATGGTCCAACAAAGCATTCAGAGATGAAGCAACTAGACAGAAGAGAAGAGGGCATAATTTTGCATGTATTTCTGGGTTCAGTTCCAATTCTTTAGAGAACTAAGGCTATTTGAACATGTTCCTTTCCATGTGAGTCCTTTGAATGCTCTCCTTCATCCTACCAGCAAGGACATGTCCCTCCTATTTCAGGATCAGTGCAACTACTGATGGCAGACTGACACAAGGCTAGGACATTTGCTGGTGAGTCATTTAGATTTTTGTGAGATGCCAGGTAAATATTTTCTTTGATGTAGGCACTACAGGTAAAGATTATGTGCTCTTTTGTGCATCAGAATTAGTGATTGGTAAAAATACTTTGGATGTGTTAGCACAGAAAAAGTGGGTTCTCAAATAAAAGTTAAGTGTTGGGAGAAATCTGTATGTGTTTAGATTTTCTATATATAAAATAACTCTGTTTGCAATGGAACAAAGTTATAATCATTGAGTAAAATTGAGAAGTTATGAACAAGAAAGCCAGGAAAACAAACTGCTGCTTTTCCCTAAAATCAATATAAAGGCAAAGAGAGGAAAGTACAGTTTGATTTTCTGCCACATTATTTTCATATATCACTTGAGCAATTAATTTTATTTGATTTTTTTTACCTAACTTATTATGCCCACTTTTATTGACATTAAACTGCTTCTAAGGTTTAGGCATCCAAAGCAAACCATTTGGCAAAGCTTTTGAGAAGTCCTCTGCTAACAAAACAACTACTGATGCTGGAATGAAGCTAACTAGTAGTGGCAGAGCTGATGGGTTGCCATCATGTCTGAGAATGCTGTAGTTAACTACTTCAGTCAAACACACTGACTATATCCAAGTAGTAACTTGGATCCGGGAAAACACCATGTATCTATCAGTCTTTTCATCCAGCACCAGTTCAGTAAGCTAAATGAGTATCTCTAGAGGTTTTCATTCAGTCTGGGCAACTCTTTGTAAAGATGACTGGTTAATTCTTGCAACAAGCCACAAACCGGTGCATTCACTGAAGCTTGTAAAACCAGCCTAAAAGTAGTTTCCAGTTCCAAAATTTAAAAGGATTCCGGAAAGAAATTATGGGGTTTTGGCTTTGGAGATCCGATATAAGTTGAAGCATGGTCTCTCTGGGCATTAAAACATCTGAAGCAATGACAAATCAGCACTTTGTTTAACAGACTTTGAAACCAGCACTTAGGTCAGGAAACTTCCAGGAGCAAATCTTACATTTTAATGGGTACATGGAACTTTCCCATTAATTTAACTGAAGTCATAATTTTGTTATAGGAGTCAGTAGATAAAGTCTGACACACAGCTGAGTGGCAAGGTGAACAGACTAGACTGGTTTTGGGGGTGTTTTTTTGGTTGGTTTGTTTTCATTCAGGGTTAAAGACCTGTGCAAAACAACCAGCACTCTGTATAGTAATTTCTATCAACACCAAGCAGACTTTCAACCCTACCTGAATTTGATGCTGTTTGTGCTTCCTCTTGCATTGGTCTAAGCAACAGCCTGGGAGTTAAAGCAACAAAGAATGAAAGTGTGGCCAGCCATCAATAGAAAAATCTCTCCTAAGAGAAATTATTAATTTCCCTTTAAAGGCAGGTAAAAGCCATTTCCTGCCCTTCCCAGGTTTATGCAAAGTTTCCAAGGAAACCAACTCTGGAAATATTTTCACAGTATCACCATGTGCTGTGACATTCTTATACTTTGGTGCATATTTCAGGCTTTGAAGAGTTATGGCTGAAAGCAAGGGTCTGTCTCACTCCCTCATAAACATCCATCTCCATCCCAAAACTCTCCCATCGTGACAGGGATGAGGGGCCCATGCAAGAGGAATGGAATACCTCTCCTCTAAGGAAAGGCAGTGAGAGAGCTGGGGTTCAGCCTGGGGAAGAGAAGGCTCCAGGAATACCTTGTTGCAGTTTAAAGGAACTTACAAGAAGTATAGGGGCAGATTTTTTAAGAGGCCCTGTAGGGGTAGGACAGGGAAGAATGGTTTTAAGCTAGAAGAAAATACATTCAGGCTATATAAGGGAAAGAATTTTTTTACAATAAGGGTGTTGAAAGTCTGGAACAGGTTGCTCAGAATGATTGTAGGTGACTCATCCCTGGAAATATTCAGTGTTATGTTGGACAGGGCTCTGATCAACCAGATCCAGTCGATGATGCCCTTGCTCATTGCAGGAGGTTGGACTAGATGACCTTTAAATGTCTCTTCCAACCCAAAACATCCTATGATTTCCTGATAAGTGATAGCTTCCTGCTGAAAGGAGCAGAGCCAAGAGGAAAGCAGGGCAGCAAAAGGAGGATGAAAGCCAGCCATGGAGACACACAAGAAGCTATTGCCTCTCAACATTGTTGTTGTTGTTTTGTTTTGCATAACTTTATAATCACGTCGTGTCTTTCATGTGTCATGACATGTCCCCATGTACCCTCACAACACCAAAATGCTTGAAATTGGAGGAGTCTGTAGGGCACAGTTCCTATGCTGTCTACAAAGCAGTGAGCCCCTATCTTAATACTGGGACATGGCCATGCTAATATGGATTATGGTAAAGGAATTATAAGTATGCTACCATCCCATATTTCCAGCCTGAGAGTTTATATGAGGAGTACTTAGAAGTTTCTTCATCCAAATAATTGAGCTGTAAACGTGACGTAATATTGAGTAAACTCTCAGAAAGATCAGTGAGGGTTTTATCTGTGCCTTAAAGCTGATCATCTTCCAATAGCGTGACAAAGTACAGCTAATACTCTACAAATCAATTTATAAACAGCACTTTTGCTATTTTTATAAGAGTATTATTTTAAGCACTCTTAGGATTACACTAACATTTTCAGAGAGCACACTTCTAAGTATCTTCAGAAACTGCTTTACAGCCATTATGCATTTATTTTATTAAATAATTTGTCTGCACTTACTGTCTCTGTGCAACCAGCTTGTAAAATGTATCACTTGCTCTCTTCATACTGCTGTGGTGTCTCTGCAGTGGTGTTTTCTCTGAATTAGAGTAAGGGAGGACTGCTGCCCATGGCATACCTACTGCCAGTGAAAAAGTTGGAGAAAGAAAGCGGGATGAGTATGATCCTGAGGTGCGTCTGAGGTCTTGCTCTATTTTCATTGAGAAAGTTGCTGAGAAAAGAGAAAATCTTCACATCAGCAAATCAGCAGCAGATGATAACAGGCAAAGGGGCCAGGCTTGCTGATCCTGAAAGGTGCTGTTGTGTAGGGAGTAAGTAAAATGTCCTTATGTTATCTATATTTTGCTCCTGGTACATTTTCCCATGACTTGTTCATATTAGAATATATACCAAATACCTACTCTGGGTAAATTACAAAACTCCGTAGGACATTGAGGTTTGGCAAAAAAAAGTAGTTTGGAGATATGTTTGGCACAGACAGGAAATTTGACACTTCAGGCCAGAGTCTAAAGAACAAGCAGTTTTATTAATTTATTTTTCTAAATTTTTATTGTATTGTGTCTCTGAAGGATAGCTTTGATGTATAAGGACATGCTTGTAGTCATGAAAAGGATCTGGATTTGAATCCTTTAAATGATTCAATTCAGTGATGGAACTGAGATCAGGATGGTGATGTTCAGAGCAGGAGAAGAATTATTTCAAAGTCGGGATGACACTGAGTTCTCAGTTATGTCAGTTATGTCAATGAAGTAGATTTTCATCAAAAATAAGAACTCAGAAAACCTAAGGCCCATATGGATTGTTTCAGATTCCAAAACCTGAAAACAGCCAAGACATGCAGCAAGGTCTGTCTCCAGCAAGAAATAAGCTCCCTGTCAGGCCTGCATTCTCTGAAGGTTTGGGGCATTTGTCCCCATGATGGCTCCACCAACCATGAAGAGGCAGCAGCAGGGTCCCTGCTCCATGTGAGCTGACTTCTACTCATTATTCCCACTCAAAACAGGGACATTATTCTTTCCAGACTCTGTGAAGGACAGTGAAAATGGCTTTTCTTCACTGTGTTCACTGATGCAGGGTTTGACATGAGCCTAGCTCTTTGTATTTTATTACTGTTCAGCTGTTTTATTTATAACAGCAGTAATTAGCTGAGATCATGTAATTGCAGCTGCTTAAAACTACTTAGTGCTTCTACACCATGACTTCCCACACCATGCAGGCATCCCACCTCTTGATATAAATCTTTTACTGACTTGATAAGTGCAGCTATTTCCCTTCTCATCGGCTTGCCATCTGTGAACAGGAGGCAAAGGGAGCTGACAGTAGCACAAAGCCTGTCAGTTCCCTCAGAGAGCCACTCAGAGGCCATTTCAGAGTGCCACAGTGCATAGTTTGTCATCTCAGTTGTTGTCCTGCTCCTACCTCTGCCTGTCATGATCTCCCCAGATGACTCACTCTTGCTACACAGAAAGATGCTTGCAGCAGTGAAATGAGAATTCCCCTTAAAAAGTGTTTTTGGTTTACCTTTAAGTTAGTCTCCTGAGTGCTGAGAAAGGGAACTGGTAGCATCTCCTGTGCTTCAGTAGCACACCACAACTGATCTGCAGGCCATTCTTGCAAATACCATACTGGCCATTGCAGCTGCTGCCCTCATTGCCTGTGCAGGGTCACCCATTCAGTAGTGAGCCCTGGCTGACCTTACTGACCATCTGGTAAGCCAAAGAAGCAGGGAAACCTTTGGGACATGGGACAACCACCTGTGGCTGCAAAACACATAGAATCACAGAATCATAGCATGTTTGGGTTGGAAGGGACCTTCAAAGATCATCTAGTCCTGCAATGAGCAGGGACATAGTTAACTAATCTGGTTGCTCAGAGTGCTGTCCAACATAATGTTGGATGTTTCCAGGGATGAGTCATCTACAACCACTCTGGGCAACCTGCTCCAGTTTTGCAATGCTCTCATTGTAAAAAATTCTTCCTTGCATATAGTCTGAATCTACTCTCTTCTAGTTTAAAACCATTCTTCCTTGTCCTATCCCTACAGGCCCTCTTACAGAATCTGTCTTTACTCGGGGTTTTTCTTGGCTCAGGAAACATCCCTGTACACCACAATCCTCTGCTGTGCTGCAGGATGTACCTCAGCACCTCAAGGATGACCCATCTTCCCTTTTTCCCAGCATTAGCTCAGGTTTACCTGTCCTCCCTCCTAATAGCTTTAGGGAAATATTTTTTTTTGGCTTTTTATCTGTTTGTTCTATAAAAGCATTTACGTGACTGTGTAACTGTTGTGGTTATAAAACAGTTTCCAATTTGACAAAACTGCAGGGATGGTTAGTAATACCATCCAAGGCAATGTTTGTCAATAACATGCCAAATATGGGCAATAAATTAGAACTATTTAAAACCATAGCAAAGATTCATTAT
Source organism: Aphelocoma coerulescens (assembly GCF_041296385.1). Classification (NCBI taxonomy): domain Eukaryota; kingdom Metazoa; phylum Chordata; class Aves; order Passeriformes; family Corvidae; genus Aphelocoma; species Aphelocoma coerulescens. The sequence continues at coordinate 19,544,799 of NC_091017.1, forward strand.
TACGAGGATAATTTGTGATCATCATTACAAAATAATTGCTTTTCAGTATGAACAGAACAAGAGTAATCCTTTCTTCATGTCACTGGAAGTGTAAAACCATTTGATTTGATTTCCCCTTGGTACTCTATTGCTTCATTTGGTACTCAGCCTTGCAAACCTGCTGTAATATCCAAAAGCAGAACTGGGCCTGTGTATTGTGTAATAGTCAGAACACTTGTATGACCTGCTATTCCTGTGAGAGGCAAACCAATAACCCAGAGTACAGCATTCCCACTAGGATGCAATAAAGTCTACTTAACTAAAGCATTAGAGCATATTAGTGTTACTTAGTTATTAGAAGTGAAGAGTTTCCTAATCAAAAATGACCAGAATAAAGAGGAGGCTGAATAAAGTCCATGATCCATAGCCATTTTCCCGTCTGCATGAGAAAATACCTCAAAATGGAAGTATTTGTTTTAATTTTTCAAAGCAGGGTGTTTAGTAATTATATAGTTAAGGGGAAAAAGGAAAATTTATATTTTATCATGAAATAACTTTTGCTACCAGGCAATTTCAAGACATTTTCTTTCTCTTCTTTGAAAAGAAGGCAAATATAATAGATTTGGACAAAAGTGAATATGAAAGTTAAAAAAACATGGTGAAAAAATGGATTTTCCCAAATAAGAAATATTAGTCAGGCTACGATTGTTTATCTTGGGATGAAATGTAAGAACTATAATTTTTTTTTCATAAACTCTTTGTTAGGTCACAACCTAAGAATTTCAAACATTTAGTTTGAAACCACAGCATTTTGGTTTGACCTTTTTATTCTTTGAAACAAAAATGATTGAGCATCATAGGAAGAAAATAAGTGCAAACATAAAAACAAAAATTCTGTTTTCATTCTGAAAATGTCAGAGGATCTTTAGTCAATTTCTAAATGCTTTCCAATCTTTTGAAAAATGAAGACTTTTTCAAAAAGCCTGGCCCATTCCCATGCAACACATCATAATTACTCAATAAGAAAAAAAAGCTTATTATAAAAAGCTTATTATAAAAAGAAATTCCCAGTCAGCAGCTGAAAATGAAACAGGCTATAAAAACCAATAAATCAGAGACTATGAGATTGTAAATTAAGTATTAATATAAAGCAATGGATTAGTTGAGATCAGCTGCTTGTCAGTAAATGTTTGGTTTACAAGTGAACTAGTTTTATTTTCATTTTTCATGTTTTACAAATATTGTACATACAATAACTGAAGGAGCCAAAAGTGAACTTCTGTCTCTCAAGAAAAGAGTCCTTAAAGCAAGGTGATACAGGTTGATAATAGGATCCAAAGCTTGTGCAATTACCTCCAAGTGGACCCTGTGCCACTGATTGCCACCCTCGGGGATCTGCCGGTCAGTCAGTTCTCCATCCACCCCACTGCCCACTTACCCAGCCCACACTTCCTCAGTTTGCCTGTGAGGATTTTGTGAGACAAAGCCTTGCTGAAGTCGAGGTGGACAGTATCCACTGCTCTGCCCTCATCCATGCAGATAGTTTTTTCATCATGGAAGGCAACCAGATTGGTCAGGCAAGATTTACTTTTGATGAACTCATGCTGACTGCCCTGATCACATTCTTGTCATCCATATGGATAGTGACAGCCTCCAGAATAAGGTGCTTCATTACCTTTCCAGGGATTGAGGTGGTTGATTGGTCACTAGTTCCCTGGGTCCTCCTCGACTTTTTTGAAGACTGGGGTGACGTTTGCTTTCTTCCAGGCCTTGGGAATTTCTCCTGATTGCCACAGCTTTTCAAGACGATCGTGAGCTGCCTTGCTATGGTGTCTGTCAGCTCTCAGCACTTGTGGATGCATCCCATCAGGGCCCAGGGACTTGTGAATGCTGAATTTGCCTAGGTATGCTCTAACTGAATCTTCCCTGACCAAGGAAAAGTTCCCATTGTCTAGATGCACACAAATGTGATGGAAGATTCAGCCAGCAGAACAGAGGGTAAAAACAAATGCCCCAAGGCGAACACAGGGCTACACGTGCAAAAAGTTTGCATGTTCTGTACTTTATTATTGTGAGAAAATTTAAAATGACTGAACACTTTATGCATTAGCTGAGCAGTTCATGAATTAATTCACACAGAATGCATGCCCAGCCATGAGCAATTTATTGTCAAAATCAGTTCAGTGGTGCACAACAGGCTTGAAGGAGCTTGCCAGACAGCTGGGCATTATAATAGTGATTGAAACACATAAGGAGGAATGGAAAAGTCAGCAGGGTAATGGGAGAAGAAGCAAATTAATATGCAACTGGGAGAAAGAAGAACAAAAGGGAAAGTATTATTACAGAAGCAAAGTACACTGCAAAAGTCACTCATTGAAAGATTGGAGCTTTCCATTGGAATTCAGAAACCATGAATTTAGAGATCATTGCTAAGTCCAGAAAATATTAAGGAGCGGCTTTTTTGTTACAGTTCATATTAGTCTGGGGTAATTTTCAGAGTTTACTATAAACATCTGATATTCTAATTAGTGAAGTTAACAAGGAGGTTCAAAACAAGAGTTTGAGGATACAAATTGCATTTAGTCCCTTGATAATTAAATTGTTCTGCTAATTGAAATCACCCAAGAGGCAACAAAATTCCATGAGCGTTCAATTTTCCACAACCTCAGCACTATGATCTCAGAGATGGCACCAGCCATAATGAGTAAAAACTCCTAGAACACAATTATGTCCTGCAGAGTTGTAGTAATCTACAAGTCTAAGGTGTTCCCTTTCTCTGCACATCTTGTGCCCATGGTGAATGCTTATAGAAGAAAGAAAATGAGAGAATCAGAGAAAATGACTTGATTGATGGGTCTGTAGACTGGTAGGCAGAGCAATTACTTTCCAGAGAGAAGGAGATCCTGGGTTCTTGTGTTCCCTCAGATAATTTCTGTGTGGTCTGTATGGAGCCTTACTGAGTAATACAGAAAAGCAAAAAGCAAGAGAAGTTCTCTTGGTTAGTGTGCGAGTGTCTACGGGGTTCTGTCCCTAAGAGTGTTCTATATTTTTTGCATCAGACTTTCCTAGTGATTCATTACAACACAAGCAGAAATCATTTAAAGATAGAAATAAGGTGCTTCAATTTGTACAAAACTATTAAAATTAAAAGTATTGAAATACCCCTCCCCCCCACCACTACTACTTCACAAGAAGTTCTGAGACTGAGATCCTGAAGAGGTAAGCTATTGATGTTTTTTATATCTGCTTTGGAATTTACATCAGTTAAAAGTAAATAAATACACAATTAAGAAATTAAGAAATAAAATTCCTAGCAGTTATAAAGCACTTCATATTCCTCAAAGCACTCTAGATTCATTAAATACATTACCTAATTACTTCCTCCACAAGCCAGTCTAAGAGACTTCACCTCATGCTGTGCACTGAGAAACTGTTGCTTGATTGAAGGTGTATGTTTACTGCTCTTAATTTTTATTATTTTGTCACCAAACACAACCAATCCTTTGATGATTTCAGTTCTGCATGGTTATTTGCTTACATAGTAATTCCTTAAATGCCACTGACATCAGCCACTTTAAAGTCAGTAAAACTACTAATATAGTTTACTGTTATATTTTTTGCAGATATTGTTACTAATTTGCCTCGTTGTGCATTTAAAAAGGGTGTTCACAGGGGTCCGCCCTCCAGGATATCCTCCCACCTGATCAGTACTATCCAAGTGATGAAAATACAGTCAGTCTTTTCTATCTTCTAAAATGCTTAGCACATATCCATGATAGACCATCTATTAGACTTACCCAAAACCTCTGCAGCTGGGTCTTGCAGCAATGTACAAACTGGAGATTAAAAAAAAAAATAAAATTATTTGTTTTGTTGTTTTTTAAAGGCAAATTTGGAGTTTTTCAAGATGCAATGGTACAGTGTGCTAGATAATGTCAAGGAGATTCCCTTTCCCAAAAAACATTGGACCTGATGATCTTTCAAGGTCCATTTTTGTCTGGACTGTTTTACAGTTCTGTGAAACCTGACTGACATTGAAGAGATTTAAAAGAAACAAGGATTTTACTGCCAGAAAGTCAGGATGAGATTAAGGCACTTCTACAGAGTCTTTAGCATTTTAAACAGGAAAATAAAGCTGTATGAAAAGACTACTCCTGATTTCACCATTAATAAATTTTCTTCTATAATATGTTGAGATTCTGAAAAGATATATGGAAAAGAAAATATATATACATCTTCTTCAAGATGTTTTTTTCCTCAGGAATATTGTATCTAACTGAAGCAAGTACTGAGCATCACCTTATGCACCATTCAGCTGGGACACTAAGAATGCTGAAAATATAAGGGTCAACTGCAATTTGCAGAGGATGAGTATTTTTAGGGGGGAATAATCTAATTTCTTTTGAAATTCAACATTTCTTTTGAAATTCAGCATTTCTTTTGAAAAAGAACGCAAACCATGAAACAAGAAAGTGAGATAAAAATGCAAGGATGTAACTAAAAGAAGCAGCCCCGCACTTTGAATTTCATATTGTCTTAATTCATTCCACAATATGCATTCAAAAAAAACAATTTGTTTTTTAGAAATTACAGAGGAGATAAGGAGTTGGCCATTCTAACTCTTTATTCTCTAACCCCTAACAGCAAAGACTGTGCTTTGCAGAACAGCAGCTCGCCTCAGGGGATGCCTTTTTTTGCACCAAGAACTTTTCTGAAAAAGACCACATAAACACATCCTGGATTTTGTATAGACAACACAGTGCTGCTTGCTCTGTGACAGGAACTCTCTGGTTTTGCAGAGTCCTTTAGATGTCTGTATGTAAAACCATGGGGATCCTGGTAGACCTGAGGGATTCCCAGAAGAATGGAGAGGTGACAGCATATAAATCAACCACTATGTGGTCCAGCCACTGTATTAAGGTGACTTTTAAAGGACTAAAGGACACTGAGGGCAGATTTAAGAAATGCAAACAGATGACATCCATTCCCATACGTGGCACTGTTGCAGACAAAAAAGCACTTACATGTGGCCTGTGGGAAAATTATATCAGCTATGAGTTCCCTGAGAAGCTATGAATTTCATTCTGATCAAGTGTCTCATTTTTGGCACTTCATTAGCACATGTTTCATGTTTTCCTAATCAGGAACTCTGGAGTTTTGTCCCAGTGTTTGTTAAAGGTATGGGAAACTCTTATTAGAATAAAAGTGCTTGCATTTTATTACCAAGACATAAAACGTGGAAAATTCCAAAAAAATCAATATCTCTTACCATATAAATTAGTTACATTGTTAGAAAGGCAAGAAAACAGCAGCAGAAAAGAAAATCTGATCAGAAATTATGAGTTTGGGGTTGAAAATTCTTTTTTCCAATTCTTTTTTCCAGATTCTGACATGGAGCAGTAAAACTGGCATGAAAATTTAATTAGAATTGAGTACCAATGGCTAAAAGTAGAATAAAATTGACTTCAAGAGATAAACTTCTAAATTATTTCTAGTGGAAAATATGGGGTGGAGTGCCTCTTAAAAAAAAAAAAAAAAAAAGACATTTAAAATGGGAAATTACATACTAATTACTTCCTAATTGGAATTCTTAAATCTTGAGCTTATAATTAAAAAACCCCTACAATTAAGGTTTTAGTTTAGAGACAAATTTTAAAAATCAGTTCTTTTCTAGGGCAGATTTTTTATTTTTCATTTTATAAAACAATCTGACCTGTGCTTTTAAACCTTTGACTCTTCAAAGGAATTTTTTTGGCACAGAAGATAATCTCTTTCAAGACCATTAACATTTATTTTCATTTCTCCCATGCAAGCACCAGCAGTTAGCAAAGAGACTTACTGTTAGCAAAGCACCTTTTTCACAGTCCTACAATGCATTAATCTGGGATCCCAACTCCCACCCTAGATGAGCTAAAGGTGAGTCACATATTTCCAAGCTTTACTCTGTCTCTTACACAGTGTGGTTTTCTGTCCAAGGCTATCTGAACAAAGGCTGTTGTTCCATCAAGCAGAATATTCTCAACTCAGCCATGGTTAAAGCTGTATAGGGGTCTATTTCTGCAGCAGATTCCAAGTCAACTCAGTTCAACTCAGAGGTAACCCATAATGGATCCCAGTCAATTCTAATGTCTGGAATGTGGTGCTGCAGGAGCTGTTCTGCATGTGCATTAGTCAGTCCTGCCACAGGGGACCTGATCTTCATGGCAGAGGCAGTGTAGACAGTGGGGAGCAAAAGGATGTTCAACTCAGAGGGCTTAATTTGCATTAGTCTGCATAATTAGCATGCTTGACAATTGCACTGCTTACTCAGAACCAGGCAGCAAACCTGCTATTTTACTCTCTCTCCTAACTCAGTCCAGCACAAGTGATGCAATAACAAAAAAATTGCTTCTTTTAAATCTGGCTTTTTTGACAGAACAAGGATGGGCAATGGCTACACCTGCATTTGTGCTCAGTTATCCCAGGGTAAGGGGCACCATAAACACTGGTGAAAGGATGGCAGTGATTAACTAGGGCAGGATGTCAGGGCTGATAGTTATTCTAACTTAATGACAGCCAGAACACAGTCACTACTGTGACTACAGTCAGTGATCACAGCTAAATTAAATTTCTTTGGGCAGAGAGAAGCAATGGAAAAATTTAATTATAATGGGTCAAGTCAAACAGCTTTCTTGTTCTGTAATCAATTTCTGATAACAGCTAGTAGGGAAGAATACAAGAACTAAGCAAGTATACAGCAATATTTTCCCAGAAAACCTTCCCAGTCTTCAACAACTTGTAATTAAATGACTTCTGGACATAAACCTGTTGACTTTGCACCTAAGAACCACTGATGTATTTTTCTTCTGCAAAAATCGTGAGCTGCTTTTAGCAACCATGTAAAATTTTAACATCCTCAAACGATGACAATTGTACAAAACTGAACTAGTTGTTGGGTGAAGAAGCATCTCTTTCTGTTTGTTCTCATAATTCTCTCCTCCCCAAATTAAAGTTGTTGTGACTGTGTTCTTTTGACAGAAGCAACAGTGCAGTCACCTTGTATTCACCTGGCATGCCTGATTTTAGAGACTCCAGTCATGTCACCCAGAGTCATGTCTTTTCAAAGCTGAGGAGTCAAAGCTTATTCATCCAGAAAACTGCTGTGATGCTTCCAGACTTCTGATCACCTTTTACCGTATCAGTTGTGGGGAAAAAAAGCAGAGGAAGGAACAACACATCATATTGACAATGTAAGTTCGTAATTTATAACAGCATAAAGGTGTTATTCATTTTCCTTCTCTATTTCTTTCCTAGTGATTCCCAACATTGTTTTTATTTAATTTTATATACTATTATTTTTATTATAGTTGTTGTATTATTATTAATAATAATAATAATAATAATATAATGTATGTAATGTATGTAGCTAGTTATTCAGATCAGCCAAATGGCCTTTAAACAATTTTTTAAGTCACAGTGGTAAAGTTTATCTGAATCCAATGGCAACGAGGTTAACCACAGAAAACCAGAAATAATTAAAGCTCTTTCTGGTTAGCCCAGGAAATTTTATATTCCTGCTGATGGTGAGCAGTAGACAAAATAAAGAGCACTGTGAGCAGCTACCTTTTAGAAGGAACAGGCTATATCATATATGGATAAGTTTGTAGAAAGCCTTGTGTATCTGCAAGGTCCTGAAAAGGAATAAATCTACTCCTCACTTTCCTGTGTGGGCTACAAGCACTGTGGGTGACAGAAGCCTGGAGAGTTGGATCTCGTGGCTGTTGTTTTCCTTGGAAGGGCACAGAGTCAGAAAAGGGATGATAACAGCCATGCTTCACACTGACAGCTCCCGGGTACAGGACAGACACAGACAAGGGACTGGGAAGAGAATCACCTCTCAGACAACAGAAGAAAATCTATGCAAGGATTTTCACATAAATATTCCTTTGCAAAAGTATCCTCCCATGACTTCTAGCTTAACACAGAATGATAGATCTGAAAGTCCCTCGCCATCATTGAGACACACTAAATATGTCTTTGCATTTGTATCTTGGCCAGAAAAAAAATAGGCCTGGCCCTGAGAGACAGCAGGAAGGAAGAGAAAATAAAGGTGGGATCCATTATTAGCTAAAATCTGAGTGCTAGAGATTGTCATTTATGCTAGGGAAACACTTTTCCCCTGTCTTGGACTCTTCTCTCAGTAGTGGAAAGGTGACCCAAACCAGTTCAAAGATTCCTCCATGGACAGTGCAGAAAGTCTCAATAACTACCCCAGGCTAAAGTGATATTTAGTTACATTTAGATGAGATGACTTCTTGATGGGTCTTGATTTTTCAATGGAACGGTTTCTATAACAATGACATAATATGTTTTTGAGCATTTGCTTTATTCACTCTGCAGATCTTCCCTTAAACACGTGTGTCACTCACAAATTCAGCAGAAGATGGGTACCTGATTTCAGTCGAATTTTCAGGGGACTAAAATGACCCGTCCTTACCACGTGCCAAGTATGGAAAGATGGAAAGCAATAACTATGGTGTAATAAAGTAATGAAAACACAATTTAATTGACAGAATTTGCATTTAAAATAAAAACATGTAAGAACCTTATAGATGCAATATTAGTTACACCTTATGATGGCAATTTCTTAACGTTTTGTTATGTTTCCTTGACCCACAGGCATTTGCAAATGCCTGCAAAAATTCAGGCTCATTTTGAGACTGAAAGACCTCCTAAACTTTATGCTATAAAGATTGTTTTATCATTTGCAATTGGCATGGAAAATATTTGACTACTTACATTGGCAGCAAAGATCCCATCAGCAGGACCCACATGCTCCATTGCTAATAAAGACTTGGGACTGTGGAACTGACAGGAAGGTGTGCTTGGACTTAAAATGGATAAATACATGGGTCATCTACCAGCAGTAAAAAATGAAGAAAAACATGCATATTCCCAGTTAGGAAGACAGGAAATTAATAAGTAGCAGCTGGTAAGTAAACATGTGGATATCATATTTCAAAGAATTTTAAAGTTCCTCAAGAGCAGTGCTAAAACCCAAATCAAAGCAAATTAAAAAAAAAAAAAAACAAACCCTTAATAAATAATGCAGTTTAGTTTCAAGTATAGCACACAATTCTAGCCTGTAAAGAATCCCAAAACTTATTGTTTGTTTTAGGCCTGAAAGAGAATATATGAAGGAACAGCACCAGGAACACAGAGAGGGAAAACCTAAGAAAAGCATAAGTTGACATATTCTATCAAGAAAAATCTGGAAGAAAAGCCTCCCTAGGGGACAAAGGCTTCATTTTTTAGTAGTGCATGCTAGTGTGAATTAGGAACAGGAACTAAAATGCTGTGAAATCAATGTAATTAAAATATTTTGCCCAGGGGTTGAGAAGAGTATCATGGAGGAGAAAGCTGTATTCCTTTTAGACAGGAATGCATGCATGTGTTTATGTGTCATCAATATCACTCCTACTTTTACCATGCAAATAGTTTTCATCATCATAAGCCCAGAATTCCGTCTGTCTGGCATATAGCTACAGCAGTGGGAAGAAGTAGGAGAAACAGGAAACTGTATGAGGTTAAACTCCTGAGGCATCAGCATGAGTTTTGTAAGCCCTAAATACCAGATAAAGCATATAGACACTACTTTAGGGTGTACCCATCCCTACACCAAAGAGACAAAACAGGCAAAAAATGTGTTAAAAAACAGAGCCAAAAAATATCAGAAAGGCACATGAAACCATATGAACCCTCCAGTCTATGTTTAGGGCTGGGAGATTACTGGATAATCGAGAGATGTGACTCATGCAGTTATACTTACCCTCTTTTAGTCAGTCCTTTATCTCATCAAATAATCCATCAGAATTCAGGCTACCTGCCCAACAGCTACATCAACAGAAATCAGTCAATCAACCCCCTCAATGGTGCATTCTGTCAAATTGCATTATTTTGCTGGGCACCAAACCAGGTTATGTGATGCTGTCCTCCTTTGGCAGATGATGTTGAAGATAACAGCAACAGACACCAAGCTACTTTTAACTTGGCAATGTTGAGGTGCTGACGGCTGCACCTCACAGGTAAGTCACAGGTAAGTGAATGAAGTTACATATGTGAAAGCATGATGGGTTTGGCTGAGGTAGAGTTAGTTTTCTTCACAAGGCTATTATGGGGCTGTGTTTTGGATTTGTGCTGAACACAGGGATGATAATACAGAGATGTTTTTGTTATTGCTGAGCAGGACTTGCACGGAGACAAGGCTTTTTCTGCAGCTTGTACTGTGTCCTGGGTTGCAGTGTATTCTATTACCATCCTCATGAGCTGTTGAAATCAGATGGGGCAGTGTTTCCTTGCCTCCTCCCCCCAGACTATCTTTCTGTTAATGGCCCATCATTGTCCTGCTGCATGACTCAGAGATAACTCCCTCCGGACTATCTTCTGTTAATGAGCCTAATCAACACTTGGCCTCATGACTCATTACCCCATTGTGAGATGCTCCACCCAGAGGGAGGAACCAAGCATCCCATCGTGGATATAATCTGAGACTGAGCACCACAGACAACCCTTCTCCACTGGATTTCTAGAGGACAGGAGCTACAGAGCCACCACCGGGCCTTCTGAGGAAGAGCAGACCTTTTTTATTCTACAGGATCACCACTTCAGAGGACTGCTACCACCACCCTGCCTAACCGGGACTCAGGTTGTATCTTGACTCTGTCAGTTTGAACCAGTGTTTTCTTTTAGTCTTTCCTTTTTTTTTCCCCCCCTTTTCTTTGATTTTTCCCCATTGAATTGTTATTCTGACTTGGTGCCTCCCACTGGTTTGTTTTCAAACTAGTATATACTGTCATGCTGACAAGGAATTTGAAGATGCATGGGACACTGGGAGGGGACACAGCCTGGACAGCTGTCCCCAAGTGACCCAAGGGATATCCTGGACTATCTGACATCATGCTCAGTATATAAACTGAGGGGAAGAAGGAGGAAGGAGAGGACATTTGGAGTTATGGCATTTGTCTCCTCAAGTAACCATTTCATGTGATGTGTCCTGGAGGTGGCAGAACACCTGCCTGCCCATGGGAAGAAGTGAATGAATTCCTTGTTTTGGTTTGCTTCCATTTGTGGGTTTTTCTCTACCTGTTAAATTGTCTTTATATCAACCCACAAGTGTTTTAGCTTTCACCCTTCTAATTCTCTCTCTGATCTTGCTGCTGGGAGAGTAAACAAGCAGGTGTGTGGTGCTTGGTTGCTGGCTGGGGTTAAATCATGACAGAAAGATGAAGAGACTGGTTTAGAATTGCCACCACCTACTGAGTGATGGTTAATTTAATTTTATCCATTTTACTATATGATACATAAACCAGGACATAAATGGGATAAAGGTCCCAGCAATGTTTAAGCTTTAGAGGAGAGCAGTGTTCCACAAATGACATTGTGTAGGCCATCACAGAGATAAGAGATGTCATATTTTTTGATAGAAAGTCATGGACTATGAAGAAAAGAGAATTGCATTCATATATTGCAAGGGCTAGAAGGAATATTCTGTCCCTTGCTGTGTTCCAAAAAATGCAAACCAGTGTTGTTGAAACTGAAAACATAGCTGAAGAAAAGCATCACAGCTCCAAATACACCATCCCAGTGTCTAGGTAGACTCTGCCAAACAGCTTTAAGATACTGAGTAGATTGCCTGCCAACTCCTAATTTCATGTGTACTTCAGTAAGACACAAACATAGAAAAGGGAATAGTTGTGGAATACCTTCTTTACAGCAAAAGCTTATTTCTATTCCCTGCAACTTGACATTCATTGTCTTTTAGAGCTAGGCCATATTCAAGCAGTTATAGTCAAAATCACAAACCAAGTACTCAGGGCCACATCCTACTAAACTGAGTCACTGGAAATATTAAGGAAGTTATCTTCTAAGCTGGGTAGTGTCCATTAAAGATCTTAGAGCAGTTTTCAGTTTTGGTCATCAAGTCCCTGTCTTTAAAAGGGTTTGGTTCTGCCCCACCAAACCAAAAAGGTTTTTCATGCATGCAGAGTCCTGGCCAACACTACTCAGCAGAGACAACTGCAGCCTGCTCACTGATACTGGGATATCAGAGCCTAGATAAATTAAATTGGGAATTAAAATGAGTAGGAAGACTACTGCTTATACAGCTATTGCTATAGGGCTTTATTTGAGGTTATTTTCTTGGAAAAAATGTTTATTTTCTAGATTCCCCAAGTCTTGCTGACAGCCAACAAGAATACCAATCCTATTATTGTTTTTTAATTTAATTTTTGGCTCAGTGCGAATTCATATAGTGTAAGGAGAATTGTCTTATATTTAACATGTAACATGACCACTATTTTTTCTTTTAATGTGATAAATGTAAATCACAGGTGCCTTGATAACAGAATGATTCTCTTTTGTGAGTTGCTTTCCTTGTTTAAAGGTATTTAATTAATCCTAGTAATTTTTAAAGAAAAAAAAGGACCTACAGCTCAACTAGATATGAGAAAGGTGAGCCAGAAATATGTGCATTTGCAGGCATGTGAATGTGTGTAAAGAAGGGCAAAAAGCAGTAAACCCAAAACATTTAACCTCAAGTTTGTTGCTAATATAAAGCACTTTGCTATGCCATGAGAGATACATTTTCATATACCTTCATACACATTTTCAATACTGCTATAAGGTCTCCCTGGACTATTCTCTTCTCCAGGCTGGATAAACCCAACCTTCTCATCCATCAACAACCTCACATCTTGCTGCATAGGGCTGCTCTCTCCTTTCAGCCTGAATTTGTCCTTATTTCATTCATTCTGATAGCTCATTCTTAGTCTGAATGCTTTTTTCTTTGATAAGTTTTGGACCCTTCCAAGAAATTAGTAATTTAAATCAAAAGAGATACTAGTGTTTTCTTTCCATTCAGATGGAAAGATACAAATGCAAAAGGACTTTAAAAGTCTTTGTCCAAATAGTCTTTTTTTCTCACCTGTTGTAGAAGAATCAGTTATGGCTATACAAATCCCACTTCCATTAACCTTTTGAGTACTGTTCACATTCTTGTATGGTAATTCTCTTACACCATATGCCAAGGAACAGCTGACATATCCTTTAAAAGTCTCTTTTGCTTTATATTTTGACTCTTCTAATTAGTTTGCAGGTCAGACGATGGGAAATATTAGACTGAATCTTAATTTACAGTTTCAAAATTAATTCCCAGCCTAAAATGACTGTCTTCCATACTGCTAACCCTGCTCACTACCTAATGCTCAAAGGTTAGAGAGTAGACATAATTAAATATTAACAGTGATTTTTTTTTTTAAAGCACTGCAGGGGACTGAGCTTAATTTCCCGGGGCTTTGCAAACCTTTACTTCAAGCTAAGAACTGTAACTTTTCTATCTACACAGTAGAAACATAATCTGGTGGTCATATACCTAGCAGTTGTTTTTGTTAATGTTAAATATCAGTATTTTTTTATATTCTGTTCCTGACCTATTCTTATAGGTGAGATGCTGATTCCCATCCACTGATAGGCATAGCTCCACTTTTCACATCTCTGTAAATATGATCAATATCTAATCCCATGTGCCTGATGTAACAATGTTCCTCCTCATTGCCATAAGCATCCTGTCTACCTGTTACAGAAAAGAATAAAAAGCCCCATTAAAACATTTAGCAGATGCCAAGGGAAAGGAAATTACAGTGAACCTGGACAAACAACTTACAGAAGAGTTTGAAGGCAGCAACTTATGATAGTAAAAGACTCACAGTGGTAAAAGACTCACAAAGGCAAAAAGGCAAAAACTATCACAGTAAAATATTAGAAGGAACCTTTTGAAAAATTAATCTTGTTTGCTTCCTTCAGTGTGTAAAACAAAACAACAATTTGTAGATGTAGCTGCTGTATAAGTTATGTTATAACTGGTCAGTTTGCCCAGCCACCGCACGTATTTTGTGTCAATCAGCCCAGATATTTATAAATCTTGTCAGAATTTTAGCTTTTCCTTTACAAAAATAAACACAGTTCCTCTGTCTGCTAATAGAAAATGTGTTTTGTACAGAAGGCGAGTTGCAGAAGATGGAAAAAAAAGATTAAGATCATATGCTTTTCCATATCATTCTACTCATATGATCAAGAGCAGGAGACAAATGATAAGACTTAATATGGAATAAGACTAATTAGAACAAAATTATTATTGCTTTTAATACCCATACACCAATGCTTAAACTTGCTAGCACTATGTGTATTAAGAATTTTTAGGAGGATCCATTTATCTTTTAGATATAATTTACAATAGCAATTACATAGAAGTGCCAGTTAGCCTTCTGTAATTCAATTTTGGGAGTACTTATAATTTAGGATGCTACTAACACAGAGCTTCCTCCCCTTTGCCCTGTTTGACACTGCACTACCTGATTTTCACTGATTTTAAAGTGTTTTACACCTGAAGAGGTTCTATCTTTTTTTGTTTTACTTAATACATGAGCTCCTGTTGCAGAAAAGCAGCCTTAATCCCACTGAAGTAATAGATAACAAATATCTTACAGTGATGAGCTATAAATGAGAAATTACTATTCTCTGGTGTCTGTCTTATGCAAGTTTAGTGTGTGTATTATGGATAGATCATACCACAGTTTTTATTACTTTGTGTGACTTCTGTGGTTGTCCAGGCTATTTGGTGTACTAAAATAAAATTAAACATATTGAGAAAGGAGATAATGCACAATTTTCTTTAAGAATCCAAATAAACTCAATGACAAGTGGTGTAGATTAAAGCAGGCCATTATCATAGTGTGCCAAGGTACTGAAAAGTCCTGCAAGTCCTTCATTTAGGAAGGGTTTTGTTAGAAAAGCACTCATAAGCACACATTTGCTTTGTATGGGCTCCAATGGGACTAAATTTGATAGAGGATAAGTGTTCCACTGTAACAATTAAATCAAGAACCAGCATGAAAGTGATCTCCAGAGGTCCCTTTGAACTCCGTTTTTCTGTGATTCTGTAATATTGTCCAAGAAAGCTGAGGAGAGACCATTTATTGTTTGTGGACCTTTAAAGATTATTTCAATTGTTATTTTTTTTTAATGAAAATGAGGCTAAACCACACAAAATCACCAATGAACTAATCCACACATTAATTTATAGAAACTTTGCTAAAAGATATTCACAGGCAGGGATCAATGAACCCACAGTGAAATGGAAAAAGGACTAGAGCACACTACCTGCCTTGCACTCACCCTGTGTATGCAATCAGCTTTGGCTTGGAAATAGGCACCACCTTAAGACTTACCTTAGTCCAAGGCTGTTTCCAGAGGAAGTTAGTAGGATGAACCATAGATGCTGCAAATTCACTGAATTCCTTGCATGGTAGCTTCCTGGACATAAACCCCCTAAATTAAGACAAATCTGTTTCAGGATTTCTCAAATGTATCCTCAAAATTATGACCGGGAAGCTTTTGCTTTAATTTCAATTAAATAGAAGGTAAAATATTGATTCCTCCTTCCTCAGGAATTAATATTTGTGCTGTTCAAGGTACTGAATCTCTTACGTGAGTTTAAAATGCCAAGCAAAGCAGAGAAACCATTAATAACATGAATATAAAAGCAATCTAATGGATTCATTATAATCTTCATATACACATAAAAATTGATTATAATCTACCACTTCTCATCCTGAAGCACATATTTCGGTTTATAGCACCTCATTAATTTTAATTGTAAGCCTAGGAAATAATCTCTTTTTCTCCCTGCTAGTATACAGAATGGGAAAGTGTGACTGATACATTTGTCATTGTGTTTCAAGTCGTTAACTTTCCCTTCAAATACAAGCCTGTACAGAGTTTATGAGGCATTGAGCAAGTTTTTAAAGCCCAGTAGAAAATGAGGGATTCTTTAGCCAAAAAAAAAAAAAGGGGGAAGAAAAGGCAGAGGTAAAGAACTATCAAAGAAGGGTCTTAAGCTATTTGTCCCTACAACTGAGGTTGAAACAGCTCTGTCATTCTCTTTCTTATATGTGGTAATATATCCACGAATTCACAACCAAATTCCTTTTTTAAATTACAGTTGCAATTACTGTAATGGTTTGCATTTTCTATGTCTTCTAAATATTCCAAGACTTAAAAAACAACAAGAAAGGAGAACAGAGAAGAAAAAGCACTACAATTATCATCTCTATCTTTTCTTCTGTCCTTATTATGATAATGTACCGAAGTAGTTGGACCACAGCAGACCTAGAGTGTATCAGCACTGACAACTGCACAATCTGTTTTTAATAAGAGCAAAAATTGCAAGATGAGCTTTCCTGCATTATTTGACAGAATTCCTTTGTTTGGAGAAACAGAAATTGGAATAATTTAATTTTAAACTGTGAGCTACAGTGTATAGTTCTAGCTTTGTAGTGCAGAATAGTACTGTAGCAGTATAGTACAGTATTTTATATGCTACTATATTACTGTTCTTTCCATGCCTTGGTCTCCTACTTGCAAACAGCATTTGATTCCAGCTAATTTGGTTCTCTGCTCATTATGAGTTTTGGAATTATGACCATCTGCTCTATGCTGCATGAGTACCCCAGCTAAGACGCTGATGTCTTTCAGAAATCTATCTGTAAAATTATTCAGGCTATCAAAAAAATATTGAGAGGAAAGACTCCTTTTGCATTTTTTCATCAGCCTGGACTTATTAGACAGAAAGATGTTAAATTTCAGTGGATTATTTAACCTGTAGTCCCATATTACACTGTCTAAAGAACTTAACACAAACTATCCTTCATTTATTTTCATATTTTTTTTCAACTGGACTGAGGCAGTTCATTAACAGTGAACCCTGAGCCATCCAGACTGACTGCGTGGAGTCTTTGGCCAGCAACTGCTGCACTCAATACTGTTTAACAAGCACTATCATCTAAGAAATATATTATACAGAGTATTACCCTCTAAACCTTATCATATGTAAAACAATACAGGAACAAATAAAGCCCCACAGGTCATAAAGACTTGCATTTTGCAGGAATGAAAGGTGTATAAATATTATGTGCTAGGATGAAAGTAATACATGACGCACAAAATACAGCCCAAAGGAAAGAAAACAAAACCCAGCTGTAGGGCCTGAGCAAAAAGTCATTTTATCTGCCTCGTCATTACTATTACATATTTGAGTGCGTGAGTAACAAAAGCGTACTCTAGATCTTCTTTTGATTCAACCTTGTTACTAGTTGTAAGTGTCTGCTTCTACATGATTACCTGAAATTTGGGGAAGAATGGCACAGAAGCACACTGAGAACAGCAGAGAAGACAACAGATTCTTTTTTCCTTGTTAGTGCCTGCTAAAAAGCATCTTCTCCTCAAAGTACCCACCTTTTTTTCCATATATACTGAATTTATTAACTTAGTAAGGCACCTGTTTGTCTCTTTTAGACCCCTGCTGCTAGGTACTCAATCCCACATTCCTGCATCACTTTTCAGAATGACCATTCATCTAAACCAGTGGTCACTTGGGACTAAAGTGTGGCAAGAAAAACGGATGGACTTTGGAAGTGTTTGGAAATACCTGTGTATCAAATTCTTAATACCTTTCAGTGCATGCTTTATGTCTTGGCAAAGTTAACCCAAAGTGCATTTTTTAGTGGTGTTTAGAAGACTATGGAGACAAGAAAGTTTGCATGATTCATATCTGAAAAATAGCTTTGTTTCTTTTGTGACTCCAGAATAGTAAGCACTCACTCTGAATATGCAGGAGGCAACGGCTGCTCCTCGGCATGCATATCCCTATTGAATGTACTTTGTCTGAAATTGTGAAGAATGCAGTCCAGATTGCAACTCCTTTGGAAAAATGACCCCTAATTTTTTGCACTTGTCATTTAGGGTTTGGAGATAATTTTTTTAGAAATCCAGTACAGCCAATGGAAGCACTCACATATAACCAGAAGAGTGCACAATACAGAGAAATATACTTTTTATTCAGTCCGGGCTCTTGGAAAAAATCTGTACACAGAAACTCACATTAAAAAACACATAATGATTCTCTGCTATAAATTAAATCGGACTGAGTTTGTAGAAATCACTTCAGCATCCATTAAGCAAAGGAAACACCCAACCAATTGCATTTTATCTACTGGCCAGCCTCAGCTGGCAAGAGAACACCCAGGGTTCAGAGCATCCAGGAGTAGATAGCAAAGGCTCCCGTTAGCACAGACATCAGCTACTGCTGCATGAATCCCTGCCAGTATCATCCAGCAGCTGGGGGATCCTTTAACTCCTGCAAACTCCGTAAGTGTCTGCAGGTCTCACTGCCATCACCAGATTGCACTGCATAGCAGTGGTATTCACCTTTGCAGGCATAAAACCAAAAAGGATACACAGAAATACTATCTAGCCAAAGCATAAATGCACAAGGTGTGGGTTTTTTGTTTTTGTGGAAAAGAGTTCAAATGAAAACTATTAACAAACATGAAAAAAAAAAAGCTAAAATAAATATTTTTAATACAGAAAAAAATTTAGGCAACAGTCAGCCTCCCAGCAAGTTTATTGCCTGCATGATACAGAAGAATATTGGGAGACAGCCCAGTGTGTTCTTGTTCCCTGTACTCCAGGCTGCTCAGGAAGGCATGGCATCAGCCAGGAGCTTACAGCTATTGATACAAAGTCAGACAGGTATATTGACTCCTTGCATTGTCAATAAAAATGGAAATTTATCAGAAGGCATTTTTTAAACACACTACACACCATGAATTATTTAGCAGCTGCCTAACCCTCCTCTGTACTGCAACTCTGGCAACAGTCATTGCAAGCAGAAAACTTAGCTTGGCACTTGACAGAAGTATTGCAATCTCATAAATTAATTAGGTGCAATCTAGTGGCCTGGCATTTGCCTGCTGTACTCCATAGTGGCTTTATATCTAGGACAAGCTCACAGCTAACATTAAACTGTGTTGCCACAAAGCTGCGTTGAGAAATTGTCCAGTTCCACCTTTGTAGGATTTAGTTTGGTTTTTTACTGCATTTTGCTGCCGTTTCTATATTCCTTAATTAGTGCAAGCAGGTAGATAGGTACAGAATTGTCAAGCACAAAGTGAAAAAAGCTGTATCAAAATGAATGGGACTCTTTTCTCCAGGGTACTTAGTCCTCAGATGCCATGGCCATACAGCCAAACTGGAAGCAGCCAGAGCATTGGTGGAAGTGCTCATCAGCTGGTAGGATGAAAACTTGCAATCTGTTGCAAAAGAAAAAGCACAATATATATTTTTTTTTAAAGAAAAGTGTATTATAATATAAAAAGTAAGCAACACATATCCAACAGAGGTATATTTATACATGCAGAACAAGACACTTCTCAAAATCCCATAGGTCAGCTGCTTGCCTGGATACAGCTATGATATTGACTGGATGTTGAATCCCTCTTTTATCACATCTGCTACTTGATAAACCTGAAGAAAAGGAGCAAAGGACCTTACCTTTTGCTCTTATGCCACAACAAATCCCACCTTCTTTCAGAACCAGCACCATAGGTGTGTCTCAGTTTTAGCACATCACGATGTCACCTTCTCAGAAAGTATCTTTGCATCTCTGTAAATGGCACCACCTAAACCTCCTTTCCACAATGGATGTGAAGTTCTCCTAAAGCCAAATCCAGGCCACTTGCTGCAAGAACACTGGCAAACTCAGTTCTCCCACATCCTGGGCTGAGCTGCTCCCTGTCCATACAAGCAGAGATTTCTCACTGACCTCCAAGTACAAGCAACTCATGTTTTATGCTGTAACAGCAAAGCCCCCAGTCCACTTTGAGAAACAACAGCTGTCCCTTTAAATGGTTTGGTTTGATTAAATCAATGCAAAATAGAAGCTGTCATTAGTGGATCCTTCACCTTTCCCACTGTTTCAGTGATTAGATATTAAGCTCTCAGTGTATTACTAGAACCCACATGTCCTTCAAATCTTTAGACAACTAATTTAGGGGTTGTGATTTTTGAAAGAAGACTGATTCCAGCTTTTTCAAAATCAGAGACAAAGAATTTTTCCCATGTTCTTGAAACATCAATAAGATGGGGCAATGTTAGAAACACAACAGTTTCTTTTTTATAAACTTTTTGGGCCAAAAATATTCAGAAAACATACTGAATATTAATGGAGTGAGAAAATATCCTTTTCTTTATATTAAAGAGTTCCCCATCACACAAAATACTGTAGTAACATTGCTATGGGAAAATGAAGAGCTCAGAGTGTTCTGAGTTCAGTTCATTCACTTTCACAGACTCTGCCTTCCCAGGAGATACCCAGGAAAAAAATAGACATAGTAGGAAAAGAGGAAGGACTGGAAAAGCTATTCACTTGTGCTTGCTACCCATTTATTGAAAGGCATGAGTGGAAAATCAGCTGCTGCTTCGTCCTCTTCCACAAGGACAGAGACCTCATTCCTGACACTCCCATGTAATTATGGAGGGGAAATGGATCCTAACTTGGTCAAGTGTTGAACATATCAGACAATAAACAAAAAGACATGTTAGAAGTTGAGAGACAGAAGTACTTCACCACATGTCCATGATGCCCTCCAGTAATTTGGATCTGCACCACCTAGCATGAACTGGCACTGACCACACTCTGAAATATTTTATCTTGTGAGGATCCAACCAGAAAGGAAATATTTCACTATGATTCAGTGACTGAGAGAGAGTGTTCAAAGATATTTCTATGTTAAAGTGCTGTAATCCAATGCCTTCTTTGGGTTAACAATTTGTGGCGATCTTCTATATTTTCCCCTGACCACTAGGAAAAGTTGCAGGGCTACAAATTTAAGTAGAGCAGAAGTCCTTGAAAATCACATAGGAATTTTCAGCTAACTGAAATTTATGCCTAAGTAATAGGTCAAATTTTAAGGCAGTTGTCTAAAAGTTGCTAAATCAATCATTAGGTTCTCCATTCAAAGTGGCTTTATTTAGAACACTTAAGATCTTTGGTTGACTTAATGTGAAAAAGGAGACTGTTTAGCGCTTTTATATGTTCAGATGCCTGGCCTCAAGTTCAAGGTATTGCTGCAGAAGGAATTCCTTGCTCTTCATATGAACATAGTGAGCATAGAAAAGCTCTTTGGGATCACCAGTTTGAGGATGATTTGGAGATATCTGGGAGTTTGTTATCTTTTAGATTTCCTACTTTATCAAAACTGGAGCTGATATTCTTACTTATGAGCTGGAAATTAATCCTTTAACACAGTGAAGTTATCTTTTCCAAGACTACAAGAGATTCAGTTTTCATGGCTGTTTTAGTTGCCATGCCCAAAGGCACACTATCATTCTCCTGTGTCAATATCTTACATTACACAAAACCCTGTGAAGATCTTTTATGGCTAAAAATCTTAGAAATTTTTCCTGCTCTCTTTTACAACAAATACAAATCTTTCTTCTATTCAAACAGATTCTAAATAAATGGAAATAAGCTCTTAAATAAGATCTCTAAATGTGACCTCTGCTTTTTGCCTTTACAGCCTTCTCACTATGTAGTTTGTGATGTACTGTATATCTCAGGCTTTTTAAAAATATTTCTTACTCATAAAAAAGTTATCTCAGCTCCCAACTCCTCTCTAGTTACTGTTGCCTTCTCTTCCATCTTTGAATCTTCATCAATGCTATCAAGCAACAAGGCTAACTATCTATTTAATATTCAGATATAATATAATTAAATATTTCAATTCTTCAAATAATTTCTGTGGTACTGTTTGAGATCCAGGGATTTTGAAAAACACAGTCTGAGGGCAGCATAAATTCTTGTGTTTGAAAATCAGTTCTACTGAGTCAATGCATGGGTTTCCCCAGTAGTCTTCAGATAGAGACACACTGTCTGAAATGTGCATTATCACTGAAGTGTGCATTCTAGCACATTATCACTCCACATCAGATTCCTTAGCAGGAAGCATCAGTTTAACTTCAATGACCTACATTAGTTTACATCTAAAGAGGATCTTGCCTAGCGAATTCATGCACAATATTTCTCGTTGCCTTCCTATAAGCTCTAGAAAGGTACAAAATGCAAAGTGATTTCGCCTCCCCTGGTTCTTATTCATTTCATGGGACAAGGAGGAGAGAGTTCATTTCTTTGTTCCCTTGATAGAAAGCACAACTCTTTCCAGAAGTTCATCACCCTTTCCTGATACACAAGTGGCTGCAACAAACACCCATTTTTCCAACATTTTACTCTCCTTTCTCTCAGCTTCTCTGTGTAGCACTTTGAAGTGATAGTATACATTCATAAAATGACCCTCACCTGAAACTTCCTGCGGTATTACCAACCACATGCCCTACTATCAGCTGCTCTCATAGTGCACTTATAAGAGTTTGCAATTTGATCCCTGCAAAGTGCAATTCCTGAGCTGCCTTGCCACTCTTCTCATACCCTAGAACAAAACCCAAGCCCAAATGAAGAGACTACACAAAGAAGACTCAGCCCTGTGGAAGGAGACAGTATACACAAGTTCTTTTGTACAAATACAGGTGAAAGGGTGCATAAGAGAGCTAAGTGATTAAGACTATGATTAAGAGGGGTTGAAGGATAGTGAGAGAGGGAACATTCAGAGAGCGCTAGGTTAAAAGTTCAGCTCTTAAACAGAAATTGCAGTTTGCAAACAGATAACAAAGTTTTTGTGGTTTAGATATTCTCAGCACTTACCTAAATCTTTAAGACCCAGGGGATGTTTTGGAGTTCAATCTCATTGTCGACACGGGCTGTAATCCTTGAGTGAAGGATCTACAAATAACTAACCTGCTCAAACTGTCAGGGCTTGTAGCAGAATTTGCTGAGGCAGGACTGTAAGATAAATACTGCTTTGACAGTCAGCACTGCAATGTGTTTAGAAAAATCATCGTGTTTTTCCAGATACAGCACAGAGAGACCCCATGAAAATGGTTCAGTCAACTTTTCCTTCAAATTTCCTCCAAACATTCCAGCTCTATAATTGCAAGTGTACCCTAATATTCAAAACAGAGACAAATGATGACATTATTCACCTCATCAAAGTGTCTATTTCTGCACTCAAACAACTACAAATATATACTCACAATGACCTAAAGTAATGTCATTTGCTTCCTTATACACAGAGATATAAAAAACAATAATTTAATCATTTAAATATAACTCATTTCCACCTAACAGGCTGTAATTGCTTTCCACTTTCTTTACCTGGTTATTCCAGGGTAAAACTACATATCTACCTTCATTATTTAACAATGTCTGTTGGCATAGGGGACTTTCACACACTCTTCCTCTGAGACAGGTGGGGTTGGCATGCAGCTGTGACCTGCAGTGGTGCACACATTGCATCAACCATGATGGTCTTCATGGACCTGCATGCTCCTTGATCCTGCAGGTTGGTACAGAAGACATCACCTCCCAGCCTCAAGATGAAGCAGCTGGGAACCCCATGGGATTACACAGGTGTATGTTCTTGTAACACTGCTACCTCTGATGTTCCTCCATGAGATATTCATCCATGCCGAGGCATCCACCAAAAGATGTGTATCTGGTTGAAAATGAATAAATCCCTGAATTCAAAATATATTTGTAAAAAGTGTTTTCCTTCCCAGATTCATCAAGACTGAGCCAGGTCCTCAACTGGCATAAATCAATGTAGAACACAGATACAGACTTCCACGTAAATTGGGCTATTTTGCTCTTAAATGGCAGTCTTATCAGGAGCAAATTAAGCTGCACAGACCATAGACTTTTGCTTAATCACAGAATCACAGAATTGCTAAAGTTGGGAAAGATCTCTAAGATCATCAAGTCCAACCATTAACGTTACACCACCACCATGTTCACCACTAAACTGTATCTCCAAGTGATATATCTACATATTTTTTGAACATTTCCAGGGATGGTGATCCAAACACTTCCCTGGGCAGGTGGTTCCAGGGCCTGATCACCCTTTTAGTGAAGAAATTTTTCTTAAAATCCAATCTAAACCTCCAGTGGTGAACTTGAGGCCATTTCCTCTTGTCCTATCACTTGTTATATAGGAATAGAGATCAATTCCCACCCCACTGCAGCCTCCTGTCAGGTAGTTGTAGAGAACAATTAGGTCACCTCTCAGTGTTCAGGCTAAACAACTCCAGCTCCCTGAGCTGGTCCTCATAAGACATGTGCTTGTCACCCTTCACCAGCTCTGTTGTCCTTCTCTGGACATGCTCCAGGACCTCAATGTTCTTCTTGCAGTGGGGAGGCTCAAAACTGAACAGAGTATTCGCAGTGAAGCCTCATCAGTGTGATGACAAACAGTCTGAGGTCCCTTTCTACCAGGCAGCTGTCCAGCCACTCTTCCCCCAGCCTGTAGCATTGCATGAGGTTGTTGTGACACAAGTGCAGGACACAGCATTTCACCCAGCTGAATCTCATACAATTGGCTCCAGTATATCAATCCAGCCTGTCTAGGTCTCTCAGTAGTGCCTACCCTCAAGCAGATCAACACTGACAGGAAAGAAAATGTTTGTTATTGTTGGAGCTCAACAATGGGTGATATGTTCGTATTTCATATATATGAAAGAAATAAAATTGTGCTTTTCCATGTGTGTCCATATGCTTGTACTTATCTATCAATCTCTAACTATGTTATTTAAAGTGGGGCAGGTATATAAAGGTGAAGGAGGATTTGTATCAAACAGCCCTGAGCATTACACAATATGTGTTCTATTATCACTGTATCACAGAAACCATCTTATCTTCCAGTCTGTTTGCTGACTCTATCTGTTGCTGTTTTGAACTTTTCTTATAGCTACTATTTCTCTTTACAGAGTTTATCTATAATGTGTTAAATTCCTTTGTCTTCCTAATCAATTTAGAATGGTGTACTGGTACCCTCTGTTAATTATCATTTATCCTCTTTGCCTTTGACCTTTCCAGTATGTGTTACTATTAAATACATAATAAATACATACTGGGAATGTATCCTACCATTATTAAATGGAATTCAGAAACATGTCAGAAACAGTATTGGAAACACCACCCCACATCTTCATGAAAACCATTCTGTCACTACAGAGGGGATTCTGGTTGAACAGCTTATGATTGACACAAACATTCTATAATTCAGTATTACTTGGGAAATAATTTTCTCCAAGAAAAGAGAGTCCTCTCCACACCCTTGCCCCCAGATTCAAGTCTGCCAGAAATAGTCTCTCACTATTATGGATTATGTTGTCTTGGAGCTCTATGGCCCTAAAGACTTGGTGTCGTCTGCACACTTACTGAGGGTGCACTTGATCCCCTCATCCAGATCATTGATAAGGACCTTATAGATTATTATTTATTTATGATTATTTATTATTGATAAGAATAAGGATATTAAACAGACTTGGCTCCAAACTGAGCCCTGGGGATCCTCACTAGTGACCAGCTACCAGCTGGATTTAACTCCACTCAACACCACTCTGGGCCCAGCATTCAGCCAGTTTTTTAACTCAGCAAAGAGCCCACCCATCTAAGACATGAGGAGCCAGTTTGTCCAGGAGAATGCACTGGGAGACACCATCAGGGGCAGTGTCTGAAGTCCAGGTACACAATATCCACAGCCTCATTTCTTTAGTGGGTCATCTTGTCATAGAAGGACATCAGGTTGGTCAAGGAGGAACTGCCTTTCATAAACCCACACTTTCTGGGCCTGATCCCCTGGCTGTCCTGTACATCCTGTGACAGCACTCAAGATCCCAGCTCTAAGATCAGGATGGCAGGCCTGTAGTTCCTTGATCCTCCTTTTGGCTCTTCTTGTAGCTGGGTGTCACATTTACTAACTGCCAGTCACCTGGGACCTCCTCCCCAGTTAGCCAGGACTGCTGATAAATTAGTGGCTGAGTCTTCCTGAATATTACAAATAATTTGAAGGAAAATCATGCTGAATGCTTAGGGCCAAGTGAAACTAATGTGTTTTATTTTTACATGTCCCAAGATAGAATGCCTGGTTTACTATACAGCTTTGTGTTTCGCTGTTTATTGAATAGTTGCCTTCAAAAACTTTTTCCACCCTCCAGCCACGTTTGTAAATTCCACTAGAAATTATCTTCACATTAAAGCTATTATTATATTTTGCCATATTTTATTATTTCATAGAAATTATAATCAAGTTTCCTATCCCAGAGCACATCACAGATTGCACAGGAATCAAAACCCCAGTGTCTATGTAGTGTCAAAATATGTCTTACCATAAAAAAGACAGGCTGTATTCTGACACGAGATAATTCAGTATAAACAGTGTGACAGATGGATGGTATATTTGAAGGGGTGCAAATTACATAATTTCCTTTATAAGTTAGAAATCCATTTCCATTTGGGAAATTTTTGGTGGAGAAAAAACACAAGCTGAGCTCTTAGCTTAGTATCAGTACAGGGCAATATTTAACCCAGTGGAATTGTTTGGATAGTAAAGGAAGTATAGCAGCCAAAAACAGAGGGGAGAAGTCTTTTCCAGCAACTATAAAAATGTTCACATTTAAGGAATGCCATCATCCCAGCTTGCTCTCTCGTGGAGCAACTCTACTGACTTGTACAGGGACAGGACAGGAAAACAAATCAAGAAGCTTTCAACACTCAAGAGCTTCTAGGAAATGCTAGCTGAGTCTGTTCTGCCTATCAAAATAATTTGCTGTTATAGCACATAATTAGGTGAGAACAAATGCGCGTGCATCCACGTGCTGCTTTAGAAGACATGGCTTGAGTGTTTTATGCTGAGCACTAAATACAAATATATTCATTCCATATGGCACAAAGAGGTTACCCTGAGGGACTAAGGAGACGGTGGAGCGTGTGAAGGGAAGCCACCCGGAGAGTGCAGGTGAGGGCTCAGGCGTCACTCCGCCTCAACCTCAGCAGCCGGACCAGGGGAAATAAAACCTTCCTAGACAAACAAACAGAGCAGAGCAAGCTAACCTCTGAGCTGGAGGAGTCAATCTCAGGATAAAGGTTCAGCAGAAGCTGATGTATGCATTACTCATAATTCCTAACACCAAGCTGTGGACAGCTGTCTGAAGGTATTTTTTTGATAAATACACAAACCTCCCAAACAACAGGAAAAACCTCAGAAACAAGAGGGATTTTTAGGTGGATAGAACCACTGAAAGATCATCATGCCAGATAGGTTGCTGTTTTAATATTACCAGTGCTATTATTTTAAGATAAACACCTATGTGAATAACTGAGTCATATGTTTGCATTGGGAGACCAAAGGAATATTTTTAGAATGTGATCTCTCTTTTAGGCTAACTGAAAACATATTTTAATATTTTAACCTCTTAATCTTAAAGAATTCTTTGGAAAAATACATCAGGTTTCCATAGATTTTTTTTTGATCATGTTTTGTTTCTTTTTTTTTTTTTATTAAATCCCCTCGACCTAGAAAGATAAAAAGGGATTCTTAGAATGAAAGGTAAATACAGAATGCAACAAACTCTGCACAGGGTCAAACTGAGACAAGATCATAAGACAAGGAAAGAACAATGTCCTCTTTCCTCATACAAATACATCCAAAACCAACTGCTTTGAAGTCAAATAAAAGTGGAGGTGGTTATATTACACTGCTGAGTTAAAAACAGGACATTTGTCAGCTGTACCCTAACAAGAAACTGCATCATACCATTATTTATTCTGGCTGTATTTCAGTCCTTGTATATACTTTCATTGTGCTGCCAATCAGTAGGTATGCCAAGCATGGAGAAAGAAAACCTGTACCAATCATTAACAGTAATTAACAAATCTAACAGTCCCTGGATTGTGGGCCATCTGGGCTGGCAAAACTTGCCATACAGACAGCACAGAACAGGGTCAAGAAACAGTGTGGATTTAATGTATTTCATCTTGTCAAAGTGGTTTCGACTTACTACAACAGGACATTGTACTCATGGCTTTTAAATAATAACGATAACAGTGAAATGAAAATAACTTTTTCACAACACTGTTTGTATCCATGTAGGGAACACCTTTTTGCATTGTTTTGTAAGTAGGCTGTGACCTGTGTTTAGCTCCAGTATCTCTCTCCACAATGAGCCAAAGTAAGTGGCAAGTGACACAGTGAAGGCACCTCTGTGTTTTGATTAATGTATAATGATGCACTGGCTATTTCTTACTCCTACTGACTTCTCACAGTAATCACCTCAGGAGTATCCTCCAGACACAAAAAGATAAACAAATTAAAATAACTTTATTTCTGAAGACTTTGGGGATTTAGGGAGGTATTTTAAAGATCTTTGCTTAGAAATCTCCACAGAGGTAACAGAAGTTGCCCACAGCATATAGCTCAAAGCAGCTTCCTACATTCCTTATTTAACCTCATTTCAGGAGCTAGACCATCATGAGGTTCTTCCTACTTCTTCTTTCAACTTAAAAATAAAATCATTGTCGTGCTCTTGTTGCATGAATGCGTGCAATTAAGCTTACTTTTTTTATTCCGACATTTAAACTGGTGTAAGTAAGGAACTTACTTTCCACTTTTTCACTGTTAAGGCTCATCAAAATTATACATTGCTGCAATTTTCTTTGACTGAACACTTCATTGTCACTGATACAGGATTTATACTTTTGAAAATTTTAGGTCTATATAACTATCATTGTTAAGAAATACATTTAAAGACAAGATTTTTTGAAAAAGCAAGACAGAAAACAAATATACAATTTGTGGGAAGGAACAGAATTATTTTGTACCAGTTTAATTGGCTTGTAGAGTTGAAACACTTATGCATTTTCTTAAGATCCAAATTTGTTATAAGTACTTTTTTCACTGGGGCTCATTCCTGCCTATTTAATTGACAAAGCTTATGTTTTTATAAAGGGTGAGCTGATAAAATACACTTCATATATTTGACATCTGGAATTCTATTTAATCAGAGCAGGAGGGTATCCTTATATTGCTAGCTTGAACAGATGGATTATATTGCTCAAAACCAAAAAAGAGATAAGAATGAAGCAGAATTTTTTCAGCCTTGCTCATTTCATGGAGAGTTTATTGGTGGAGGGCTGTAACTGAGGGTAAACCTTTTCATTCATCCTGAGGTTAATTTTTTTCTTTTAACTGCTATATTTAATGGAACTTTTGTCTTCCCTTGTTTCTTCACTCCCCGCCTCCCCATATGTAGTGGCTTGGTTCAATATATTCATCACTTACTTATTTTCTTTCTGTGAGATTAGAGAATTAGGAGAAAGCAAAGCAGGCACAAAACTTAAAAGAATATAAAGAAGTTTATTAACAGACTTAAAAGAAGGAAAAAAGTCAGACTAAACCTTCAGAACACTTTTATTCTCTCCACCTTTCTCCTTTCTCTCACTGACAATGTAAAAAGCCAACCCTTGAGATTTTCAGTCAGTTTGCCACCTCTATAATAATCTTTCTCAGTTCACTTAGGGAGAGGAGTCTCTCTTGCTCATGCTATGGAGACATCTCCACAAGAAACAGCTCTCTCATGACTTCAATGTCACAGCAAGACAGCCGCCTGGGATGGTTTTCTGCTCGCATATGAAAGTCTTTTCTCTCAAATTACAGCTTTCCCCACAACTGTCTTCAAGGGTTCAATCTTTAGCTAATGGGGTACCATGTTAAGATTGAGCTGTTCAGAAACAAAGGTTCTCTTCACTTATGTCTGGGAGCATCTTCATCTCTAGGAACAGAGGTCTTCTTCTTCCCTGGGAGCAAGGGTCTTCATCACTTTCACCTCTCTCTGTTCAAGCTTCTCATCAAATCACAGCTACTTCAACATTTGCTTGTTTCAGCACAGGTACTTTTGCTCACAATTGCAGTTTGAACGCTCCACCCCCCATTGCTTTTATGAAATTACTACGGGTACTTTGGTGTATCATAGTCCATCACCACCATAGCTTTACAACAGAATTTCATCTTCTGTGTTTGAAGCATCTCCTCTTTCTCCTCTCTCGGGGTTTCAGCTCTTCCTTCTTCACTGACTTTGGTGTCTCTGTGGTGTTTCCTTCACGTGCTTTCACCTTTCTTCTTCTGACTCGGGAGAGGATTGATGTCTGCAGGCTTCACCTGTTCTGCAGAATCTTACAGCACCAAAAGGGTTCATCTCACTCAGCCCAGCAGCTGGAATTCGTTTATCGCTGTTGGTCATATGATCTTTGCCAGTTTCAGATGAGTTTCAGCCGCGCTGGGTGAAGGCCGGCCTGGCCTGGCCGCGCTGCGGGGCCGCCTGCACGGAGCAGGGCCGTGGATAGAACAGGGCTCCGAGGCTCCGGGGTGGCTGTCTCCTGGCCGGCCCGGCCCACACTGAGGGACTGTGCCGGGTGTCCAGCGAGCAGAAGCGGCTGAGATCTTCAGCCAAGCTGCGCCACAGCCGACCCAGCCAGGCTGTGCCGCACTGCGGGCCCCCAGTTCCCTGTGCAAAAGCCGGAAGCAAGAGAGCTTTCCCGGGGTTTGTTCATTCTTAAATGTGGATCACAGAGGAGTGTCAAGCTTCTTAAGTGGCTTAAAAAAGTTGCCAATATTCAAACTAGCCAGTTGATTGGTTCTATTGAGTCTAGAAGAAACTGTAAGCACTTCTTTACAAAGAATGACTTCTGTGACTGATGGAGCTCTCTTTAACTAAAAACCCAAACTGTGCGAAACCATGACACCATAGTATGCATTAGGATCTTTTCTAACAAGGAATTACTGTAGAGATTACAATTTTCCTCTTTGGCAAGGGGTGGTGCCTACTGCAGAAGGAACTTGGCACATCATTAATTGCATTTGTCCTTTCATTCCCCTCAGTACCTTAAGACATACATTTCTGATCATGGTTTGAAGGCATACTCTTAAAAATATGGGACTAGAAATATGCAAATATGTACAGGCTTCAGTTACTAAGTTATTTTAGGAAATCCATTCTCTATGCTTTCTCAGGTAAACTGCCAAACCTGAAGTGCCTAATATATATTCTTTAATGGCATTTACACCAAAATTTGTACCAAATGTATATTGAACAAATGTCTTTACTTCTTGAATATTCACTGTAAACAATAAACTGCAAATAAACACAGCAGTTGATTATTTTTATTATTGTCTGTTGCACTTGCAATTGAGTTCACAATTCTATTTAGTAGATCCTTTAGTTTTTGTTTTTATTTCATAGCAGGCAATGGTACTGAAATAAAGAAGTAGATGAGATAAAAAAGTTTGCTTCCCTGTGTTCAACGAAACATGAGAAATACATGCTCAATGTTTTTTAAACAGAATGGAGCAATGTCTTGATGTTCATGGGAGCAGCAGCTTCCATGTAAAAGTGAAAAGTGAACTCTGACACTGGCTATATCAGACAGAGTTAAACCATGAAAGCAATTAATGTCTTTTAGAGGATACTTATTTGATACTTTATCTTTGTGGATCTCCTATTTCCAGGACAATCACATGCAATGTTTTTTTATCAAAGAGTATAAATCTTCTTAAAGCTTTGAGTATCACAGTTTATTAATGCTGGGTTTCAGTGCTAATTAAATCCCAATATAATTTTCAAGTAGTGATGTAAAAGATGCAGAGGTCAAGGAACATTTGGCTACCATTCCTACTGTCTACAGCCCTTTGACTACATGTTTATGTAAGACTTTATATTGCAGTTGATGGAAAAGCAGCTTCTGTCTATTCCCTTTCCAACTCTTTCTCAGCTCTCTCAATTAGCTCAATTTACCTCCTGGCAGCTTTGCAAATGAAAAAGAAATCCTGACATATGAGATCAAATAGGAAGGCCAGAGTTTGAGAGCAATGCATTGATGTGATACTTGAGAATTTGTTAGAATTTTGTAGACTATCTCAAGTTAGAAGGCACTCATAAGGATCACCAAGTCCAACTCCCTACTCCTCACAGGACTGCCTAAAACTAAACCATATGAGTAAGAGAGTCATCCAGACCCAATTTTGAACAATGTGTTGCTGACTTTCCTTAATTCAATTTCCTGGAGCCCATATAAAACCATATATTGCAGGTCTGGGAAGAATATTCTTCAGGAACTTACATTTTTTTCCCCTATTCATCACTAAAACCAGAGCAGAAATTATTAAAAGCACATTCCTCTGGTGGTCTTCCCATCAAGATACTTTATCAAAAAGAACTGCATCTTCCTTCCCCAGACCTTCTCCCTGGCCTCCTGACTCAGGGATTCCTGAGGGCTGGCCTTGGTAGTTAAGACTGAAGCAAAGAAGGCCTTAACTATCGCAGCCTTATCTGCAACCTCTGTTGCAGGGTGCCCCTTCCATTCCTAGCAGACACACATTTTCCCCTCTGATACTGATGTACTTGAAGAAACCCTTCTTGTAATCCTTGTCATCCTTGGCCAGATTTAATTACAAATTGGCCTTGGCTTCCTCATGGCCTATCTGCACGATCTGACCATTTTCTTACATTCATCCCTGCTTCCACCTCATGCACATATCCTGCTTATGTCTGACTTCCTTGTACATTCATGAAGATCTTTTACTCCTTTTGCCCAATTTCTTGCTCATTGGGATGCACCATTTCTGTGCCTGGAAGAAGTGATCATTGAGTATTAACTCTCTTAAGACCCCTCTTCCCTTCACGGCCTGTTCCCATGTGATTCTTCCAAGAAGATCCCTGAGGAGGCCAAATTTAGCTCTCCTGAAGTCCTTGGCTACTATCTTATTGCTCTGCTTTCTCACAATATTGAACTCCACAGCCTTGTGATCGCTGTGGGCAGCTCTGTTTGCCTGCTCTGATCCCTGAGCTCCTGGTCACCAGTGCCCCCCAGGCTGCTTTTTACAGGGGGATACAAAACCTTTGAGAGACAAAACCAGTTCTCATACATTATCTGTAATGTGCATGGATGTGCCATTCAATGATCACACATTTAATGGTCACTCCCTGTTTGGCAGAAAATACTTTGGCTTCGGTGGCTTTTTCAAGTGCTGTACTCCCAAGCACTGCAAAGGTAATTATTTCTGGAAGAAGGGGGAGGTCTGTTTTTCTTGATTCCTGTAGCCACCTATAATATGAATTGTGATTTTATTTAAAGAAAAGGAAGAGGAAGAGGAAGAGGAAGAGGAAGAGGAAGAGGAAGAGGAAGAGAAAAAAAAGAAAAAAGAAAAGAAAAGAAAAGAAAAGAAAAGAAAAGAAAAGAAAAGAAAAGAAAAGAAAAGAAAAGAAAAGAAAAGAAAAGAAAAGAAAAGAAAAGAAAAGAAAAGAAAAGAAAAGAAAAGAAAAAAGAAAAGGAGAAAAGAAAAGAAAAGAAAAGAAAAGAAAAGAAAAGAAAAGAAAAGAAAAGAAAAGAAAAGAAAAGAAAAGAAAAGAAAAGAAAAGAAAAGAAAAGAAAAGAAAAGAAAAAAGAAAAAAGAAAGGAAAGAAAAGAAAAAATACATTACTATCTCTTTGTGGCTTGGTGGTAAATAATGTACACATTATCCTAACATTATGCAAATGTGACTGATAGTGCAGAATGATGTACTGCAGCCATTGAGTTAGACATTCAAACAAAAGAATGTGAAAACACCACCCTAAAACATTCATTTCCTTCTGAACAAATGTGTTTCACTTCCAGGAGGTTGGTTGGGAGTTTTTTCCTGTTGTTTGTTTGTTTGGTTTGGGTTTTTTTGGTTTTTTTTTTTTTTTTCAAGAAATTTATCTAGAATGGATATTCTTAAGTCTGGAATATTTTTCAGTCAAAAATTTCCAGATGGGAGACAGAAAAAGCTTTTAATATTTTCTCAAACATCTATTAACACATTTTAAATCTTTTAGACATTTCTACATTCTGAGATCCAAGTATTCGATTCTGTTTTAAAAATGCAGAATTATTCTTGGCAGAATGATTTCTCAGAAAATTTTGCCGCAATGAGTATGCATGCAATATTATTTTTTTGAACTCTTTATCTGAGAGGACACCTTCTTGAATTCTTTTTTCCTTGATGTCTGTGAGGTCCCCAGCAGCACAATTCTATCCCAGATAAAATATTAAAATCCTCTGAAATGGCAACTGAAGAGAAACAGCCGCCATTCAGTACTCCTACAGTATTGCAAAATGACTGGAATGAACTTTGCCAAGATGACAAATGGTTGGAATTTTTTTCCTCAAATAAACTTTAAATGGGAGAAAAACAGAGAAAACTTAGAAATAAGCTATTTCTGGAATTTATCAGAACATTATTTGAAACAACTTGGGTGTCCATTTTCATATGTCCAGCATGACTACCAGGCTCAACAATTAAAAAGTAGTAGTGGGGAGACTTCTTAATGGACACTTCCACATCTTCAATGACCTTCATAGCTACAGTCTGGTCTAGCCAACACCCAAATAGCAGTATCTTACTTTTATATACTCTTTATTTCCTTGCACGCTTTCTAACCATTCTTCATTCCTCTTTTAAGCATACAGATGACCCCAGCTTAGATTCTTTTCCGTACAGGCCAGTTGAGCCAAATTCAGAAGCAGATCTGTGTGTACAGTTAGTCAGATAATAAAAGGTTGTGAGTTTCCAGTAGAGTTTAATGTGGGAGGAGGGACAAGTTTAAATTAGATTACATTATTCCTATTATATTTCCATGTAGTAGACTCTGCAGTTTGTATCTTTATTTATCTTAATTTTTGTTCTTGATGAAAAACCTTGTGCCAGCTCTTGTGGCACTACTTCACTTCCTTTGGAAACTTTCTTCTCACCAAGTATTCCAACCCTTTCTACTATTGACGTCCTTCCTATATTAAAGCTTACAGATGAGGTTCCATATTTCACATAATTTCTTTGTGGTGAATATAACTCTTTCTTATGGCTTTAAATCAGTTTTGGGTTTGTTTTTTAAATGATCTTTTTCTCTGTTACGGTGAAAGTTCCCTTAGAATCAATTATTCCAGCTACAGACATCTTGAATGCATATTCTACTTATAAGTGTTCAGTTCCTCTGGTGAGAAAAACCCCAGCAGATTAGATGACATACTATCTTTGCAAACAGAAAGCAAGGAGCTAATTAAGAAGTAAAATTGTGCTGCTTTTCTTTGCTTGCCTTTAAAAGTGAAATATTCATCAAGTATTAACCATACCGTGGGGGAACTGAATAGTCCTTGCTGCAGAAAGAAATGAGCTCTCTCACTAGTGATATCAAATCTTTTAAGGTCTTATAATTCCTGCAACAAACAACTTTTTCCCTTACAGCTGTCAGGTTCTCATTTACTATGATATTTTATTCTGGTGCCTATCCTGGCTCTTATGTCTAGTGCAGGAAAGATGTCATCCTCTGTACATTCCTTACTGCTAGCATTTTTTTAAACATCAATGCTTCCTTGCAGTTTATCTACCTTTTCTGGGAGACAGTTTTAAAATCCGCAAACTGTTTTCTTGCAGGTTGCCATGACTGCTTGCACTGCTTTTCCTGTACTTAAGAGAAAACATCTGTTGATGGTTGACACTTGCTATGTGTCTGTCTTCCTGTAGGACTTGCAGCACCAACATAGATTGTGCCAACATGTGTCTTTTGTGATTTGTTGTCTCTATACCCAATAGATCTCTTTACCGTCATCTACGTGTATTCGACAATTGTTTTGAACCCGTGGTAGAAAATGCTAGGATTTTAATAATCACATTGCTCACTATTCATCCCAGAACTTCACAAGAGCTTTATTTCTTAAAACTAGAAAGAAGCACTCTGATAGCAATCCTTTCAGTTCTCCACCAAGTCTGAAGCTATGGATCCACCACAGTGGGTCATAGAAGCCAGGTGGAGAAGATCTAAATCACCCATTTTCTATGAGTAAGGGAAAAGAACTCTGACACTCTGGGAAAGGATGTATGATCAGATCCAACAATCTGCCAAGATGACTTTCAGGATGGCCAAATTATGGGTCTTTATGCAAGTTAGTAGGGATACAAAAAGTGTTCCCTCAAAGAACAGGAGTAGATTTGTGGGTTCTTTCATCTGAGGCCACTGAGGGGGATGATTTTGCCCACGGGATTTTGTGCTTATTTTTGATGAAAAAGGGAAATCCAGGAAGGACTTGGATATAGAAACTAAAACAAATTATAAGAAAATTAGAGATAGCTTCATTATCCTTAGAGAAAGCAGGAGCTCTGAGACATTAATCTTGATGTCAAGTTGGTTATGACATAAATCCTAAAGTGAAACTTGCTTTTTCCCCTTTTCATTTTAAATCTCCAATTTTCAATGCCGTTTTAGAAATCCCTGATAGTGTAACATATAGAAAGACAGAAGATAAGAAAAAGCAGACACATTATGCTAAACATACACTGTGCAGACATTAACTAAAGACTAAACTCATTGACTTAAAGCTGAGCACAAGGCTGACTGCACCAGGATTTTCACTAGAGAGGAACCTATATCCCAAACTAAGATTAGAAAATAGCAGTCACCTTTAGGATTTTGCTGTGCTAACTAAAAACTTCTGAACAAGACTTTTGAAAACTTCCTCTCCCATAACATTTGCTTTTGCTCCCTCCAGTCTGTGAGGCTCTCAGAAAATATTCAGTGCAAGGAACTCCCTGTAACATGCAGCTAAATTCCTGCTTAGTTTTAAGCCCTGAATGATTATTGGCATCCTCCTTGGTTTGAACTTGTAACCTTCCATAAGAAGTATTTTTGTTCAATGGATTAAACAAAAGTCCAAGAATTTTACTGACACATTCAGGTCTGTGTCTAAAACTTTAGTCGAAGATTAAAGAAAATTAATAATGCTCTGTGCTCCAGATTTCAAATATCCACTGGGTTGTTTTGATTAATTCATTATTCCCAGAGAGCTGACTAAGAAAAAAATTTCTGGGTGCAAATTCTCATCAACACCTCTAGATTTCTTTTTGGGCCAGAATTTCAAACTCCTTTTATGTTCTCGGATTTTTGTATGTGCTCACTGAAAGGATGTGAAAAGTCTCACTGAAACCATTGATAAAGCTAAATACACATATACTTGTTAGTAGGAGCAAAAAGTCTTAATTACCAGCTATATCTGATGCATCTTAATTTTCTTCTGCATTGTGTTGCTGTCTCGCTTTCATTATGTTTTCTATCACATCTTTGTGTCATATCTTCTTGCTGCAAGAGCGTCACTTCATCTTAATTGAATTTGCCATTTGTAGTAATTTTACAGTAATCAGTGCCTGTTTTAAAAAGATTTCTCTTTACTGAAGCATATTTTCACCATTTGATAAATCAGTCTTTCACCTCTTTTATTTATCATTTTATTGTTTCTTCTGTTATTTGCAGTATGTAATGATTTAAGCCTGTTCAGATGGCAGTTTTAATTTAATACTAGATCTGTCTTCCTACCAAATGTGGTATAGCAGTCTCAACAAATTGGCAGCAAAATTTGGCAATTTACTGAGAAAGTTTTAGGTCACTGTCAGTTCAATGAAGTTAAGGTCTATATTGAACACAAATCAAAGCACAAGTCAAAAGTGCAAAGTGAAACCTTCTTTTTATTATTTTGAAGTTTACTTGGTGTTGGCTATAAATGCTAATGGAACTTCAAACCCTGAAGGGCCTTCACTTGTAGAACAGGCACAGATGTCATATCTTTACAAATCTGATTAGAGCTTTCTTTTTTCTTTTGTAAACAGAGTAAGTTGCATTTTTCCGTAACATATCTAGAAAAAATAATCCACTTCTCCTTACTCTAAGCTGTTGTTGGGGTAACTAGATGAACTTTAGGTCCCTTTCAACCAAAAGCATTCTATGAACCTATGATTTCTACAACATATGCAATGTAATGCTAGTTTAGATCTAGCTTGCTTATTGCCAGTAATAGTATGTTCACATATACATCCCACTGCAGAATACACATTCCTATCCCTCTGCCTTTAAACAGGAGCTGATTACTTTAAGTTATACCAAAAATCTGACCACTCTCTCTGATGTCTCTGTGTGAACAGAGTTCCTTTGAAAAATGCTCATCACAATGTGCATTGAAGCTAGAAAAGGTGCGAAGAAAGAAACATCAGAAGAAAAAGACTGGCTTTGGACATATATGTTTATAAATTCAGTTGCATTTTTTCTGTTTGACAGAGGGAAAGCACCCCATGCTATTTTTTTTTACCTTTTCACAGACTTTGCTATCAGACACTTGATACCCGTTACTGCCAAAGACAAAACTGGTGCAGGCTTTTGTGGCCCTTCCAAAATGTAGTCCAGGTGCACCCTTAAATACAGTTAATCCTTTTTGGTCTGTTCACTGGCTAGAAATGAAGAGGGAGATCCAAAGTTTGGAAAATGCAGAAAGTCACATTCAAAGAAAGGTTGTCTTTGTGATGGGATTGTTAAATTGACCAGATTTAAAATGAAGTAACAAGGTAGACTAAAAGAAATTTT
Organism: Aphelocoma coerulescens; assembly: GCF_041296385.1. Lineage (NCBI taxonomy): Eukaryota > Metazoa > Chordata > Aves > Passeriformes > Corvidae > Aphelocoma > Aphelocoma coerulescens. The sequence continues at coordinate 19,583,016 of NC_091017.1, forward strand.
TCAGTATTTGCAATGTATATGTGTTTTTCCTATGACTTCAAGGCATAAAGATTATATGGCTTATCTGCAATAACTTCTCTTTTACATGTCTGGGCTAATTACCTAGAAAAATGTGGTTGCTTCAAACTGAAAAACATGAGTATCTAAACCAATTCTCATAAGGTCTGGCACACAGACATATAAAAAGAAGCAAAGAGCAATACCTTTCTCTGTTTAAAAAAGCAGCTGAAAACTCTTACCTGAAGAAGAGGCATGTGGCCAATTATTATCTCTCAAGTTACAAGACACCTGATGGACAGTAGCAACCAGCCATGTTCGCACCTTTTACTTTAGGCTAATGCGAAGTTGTGCAGCTGCGCTTCTCCTTCTTTCACTGCAGAGTGAATTCAACATTTAGTTGGATTAATTTGTGGGCATGCACATAGTTTCTTCACCAGTTCCTCCTGCTCAAAGAGCAATTTGCTAAGCCATGAAAATTTCCTTGTGTGTGTGAGCCAGTGACAAGCTAAATGAGGAAATATTACTTCAGCATGCCACCTTTTATTAGGAGTTCACAATTAGCAGGCCTTTTGGACAGCCTCTTGCCAGGGACAGTATGATTACCACCACTTACAAAAGGAAGGCCCCAACAGATGATGCTGCTAATGCATTTCTTATCTAACACATGCAAGATTAATGTACAATTGTAGTGGGATCAGCTAAATCTGCTTAGAGAGGAACCAGAACTTGTTTAATTGACAAGAGTTTAAGGGACTACAAAAGCTAATGCTTTCCAGTCTTCTCACACAGCAGTCAAAAGGATGCCTCATGGATTAAAAGTAGTGCTGCACTCTAGGATTGCATCTATCCACACAGTTCCACCCTTTTTATGAATCTTCCCACCTATCTTTTCCAATATCAAGCACTAATAATATCTCTTTCAACCTCTTCTAGTTGTTTTAGGAAGAAAATTATTTTTAAAAGTGCCATAATTAAACAGAAGCAGAGAGTCACTGAACAAACAAACCATTAAATTGCATTGAAATATGCTGTCTTCAAAGGCAAAATCTAATCAAGGTTTAAACTGCAATGTTAATTGCACAGCACTGAGATTCACCATGCATTATGGGTTTATTACCAGTTTTCTGATGAGTAATTTCAGACAGGCAAATGCAACTTCTGGGAACCAAGTTAAGTCCATGGAAAAGGACTTAATTACTAGCAGGAAAACATTTGCTTTATAGCTAGTTTAGGGCAGACTATCTGAAGATATCTTAGTAAGAGCTTGGGAACATAGAGCACCAAATAAACCACAGTGTAGCAGTTCTATTACCTTCAGAACTATTTATATTGTTTTTCAAATGTAATCATCTCAGCATAGTTTGGAGAGGACTGAACCTGCTTTTTCCATTGCTGCAAATAACCAGATTCTAAGAACATAACATTAACAAGAAATAACATTAACAAAACAAAATAATTAGACCAAATAATTTTTCGTGGAATTTAAGGAAACAAAGAAACCCCATTCTGTGTCATCACCACTCAATCCTCAGTAAAGGGCAACATTTCAAACCAGATTTTTGCTTGATTACTTTTCCTACATGAAAATTTTTAAAGAGGGGAAACATTCCTTCTTGTGCGCATTTTTGTGTTATTTTTGGCTCTCAGCTAATTCATAATATGGAAACCTCCAACTGAAGTCTAATACTTAGGAATCTGATTATCTTTTCCTTTTGTAGAGACTTAGGTTAAGTAAGGCTCAGCTCCTTAAAGGCATTATGTCCTTACTTTCTTCTGAAGTCAGCACCAAAATATCTTTGAGGATTTAAGTCTTAAGCATCTATGTTACATAGTAATGAGATTCTTGTGCCCACATAGAATTGGCACTTTCAATTTTCCTTCCCATTGCTTTGAACCTTCACTGCTATACATAGGAGTTTTTCATAAAAACTCTTAGATGAGTGCAGGTAGCATGACTGGACTCTTTGTGACAGTATTTCAGAAGTCCTCATTTAATGTCATTTGCATACCACTGAAGACATCCTGTTAGACATAGGTGGAAAATGGATGTAGTGCATTCCATCAAGATTAAACATGTATGTGAAAACTGGACTATACTTTAGTTACAAGGTTTCTGCTGAGTACTGCCACCTCTTTTTGACAATTTTCAGGGAAGGAATTTTGTTTGCACTGTAGACAGGGGAAATGTTATTCTTCAGGTTGATCTGTTGACCTTTATCCACAGGTGAGTACTAATGTTGTTGCAGAAATACATACGTGATTTTCAAACTTCTGTTTTCCACTGAAGGAAAAGAAAGAAGTTTGCTTCTGGAAGCTGAATAAATCCCATGAAAAACAAGGAATTCTGGAGGAAACTACATGCAAATGGAAAATTTCTCATACCCAGGAGGAACCCTGCAAATTGCTCAATAGAATAACCCATACGCTGACATTCTTCATTCACAAAAAGAATCAGGTTATTTCATGAATGACTTTTGAAGAGAAAATAGAACTAAATTCACAGCTATTACTCCTTGTAATAAATTATTCAACCAGATCCACTTCTTTTGTTACCAAAACAACATAGCTATTAACAGCTCTCCTCCATAGCAGTAAAGTTTTTCACCAAGGAGAAGTAAATTTGAGGAGTGTAATAGGTCTTGTGTCTGTGAATGACCCATTTAAAAATGTACTATTAATATACTCTGTTTCTTGCATCTTGATTAAAGCAGAATCGCTCAATACAAGTGGATTAACTGCTCAATATGTAAAACAATAAGGATATAGGTATCACAGGCACTAATTATACATATATTTGAAACTTTCTATCAGAAGGATACCGACTGCTCATCAAGTGCAGCTCCACAGTTTTCATAGAATCATAGAGTGGTTTGGGTTGGAATGTACTTTAAAGATCATCTAAAGATGGGCAGAACTTTCCACTGGAACAGGTTGCTCAGAGCCCCATCCAGCCTGGCCTGCTTTGTCTAACCTCCAGGATATTTTGGATGAAATATAGAACAAGCTGCACTCCTCAGCATGAATGAGGAGGCTGGGAAAGCCTGGCATCCATCGCTATTTAAGAACAGAAGATGGGGCAAAGTAGGGAAGGGAGATTATAGCAATGAATTAATGATACCTGTCCCTCACAAAGGTTCACAGATTTCAAATTATCCTGTCTGCATAGCAAAGGCTGGAGCAGCTGACTCTGAAACACATTGCATCTAGCCCATAATATCAGACGAAACTGCAGCAACACTGTTAGAATCCTATCAAATTTAACATCGGAACCTCCTTGAGCTTAGTCCTGCCTATGCTAATCCAACCACGTAGCTCTGGCAGAGAGTTAACAGCCTTGCATTCAAAAAGTCTTTTGATTTATTTTTTTTCTTACCTGTGGCCTGTTCTGAAGCTTTCACATCACACTAGATGTAAGGACTATGCACATGTTTTCTCAATGTTCTATAAAGCATTATGACCCTCATTCAATTAATTAATTAATGAATTAATATTAAGCCAGCAATTACTCTCACTGTTAAAATTGAAAGTAACTGCAACTATACTCAGAAGATGGCAGCTACCAGAGGGGACTAACTAACAAGCTATTTAAAATATGCTAATTTTAACTTGAACTACAAAACCAAAATTCATAGTTCATGCAAAAGCATGAAACACCTCCTTTCACACGCAAAAAAAACTTTCTAGATTGGTGTAGGGAGCAAAGTAAGAACAAATGTCCCCCAGACCTTACTAAAAGGAAACATTTTTAATGGAGACATCAGCTCAAACACTTCTGTTTCAGGCTAATTTAGTCCAAGAACTTGCACAACTAGTAAAAAGAGGAGATGCAAACAGCTACTTATGCTTCTGAACAAACTGCTATTATCAATTCTCCAGGGCGCTGACCTTTCTGAGAAAGATTTCAAATAGTGCATAAATGAATCTCTAGTTAATTCTTTCTCTAGACAGAATATGACTGGAGTGGGAGATGTTTGGAAGTTTTTGCCTTTCATAACATATACAGCATAGCAAAAAAAGAGGAACACTCTCATCATGTCAAGATATTCCTGTAAACAAGTGCTTATTTTTTCCTGAATATACTTGCTGCTAAAAATCCTCAGAGTAAAACTATTAAAAATAATGGAATACCACTGTTTGTTTTTTTAATAATTCTTTAATGCCATAGGAGGAATTATCAATTTTATACCAGGATCTCAAGGTAATAAAACCCTACTTGTTTTCCTATCTATGCTGGCCTTTACATGCCTAGGTAAAGACGTAAAAAAAAAAGATACGTCTTGTATCCACTATATTACATGGAGTATTCCTCTTTGTTCCAGTTTTTACTTTTTTCTGGTCCCAGCTTGTGACAAATCACGAATTTTATTCCTAGATACCTGTTGGGTTTTCTTCAATAATAATTAATCATCCTTCTGTTGCCTTTAGGAATGTCCTCTCTTGTTAGGTAATCATTATCCACATGCTCAGGAAGATGCTGCATGTTCCTGCTGCTTGTTGTGCATCCATGCTAGAAACAAAACCTTTCTTAGTTAGCATGCTATTCGTTTCCAGAGAAGTTATTTTTGCCTTATAGAGCTGGTAAAATTATCAATACTCTGTAAAATGGGTAAAAACTTGCTCTTTCATTAGAATTCTGACTGTTTATTATTTAGTTTGTTTGTATACTAGAAGTATTTTTTTTTTATGAGGGAGATATATGAAATGCCATATTTTGAGTATGAGGTATAGGGGTTGTTGTTTTTGAAAGGATATTGATGTAGCAGTATTTCATTTGAACTTTAGTGCAGAAGCTCCATCACCCATAAGGACCATAAGAAATTGCTATTTTTCTGAAATGCCTGCACACACATTTAATGGGGAATCTTTACCAAAAAAACCCCAGCCCTACACATCCTTCCCTTTATCTATATTTATATATATATATATATATAGAATGCTGCCAATTCTTTGAAATTTCCATGAATTTTTCTCTGAATGTTTAATTTTGAAACAATATGCTCCGAAGTACCACATTTTCATTCCTAAAATAAGTAAAACTTTTCAGCTGTAAGCATTTTGTTTAGAAATTTAAATGAATGCATAGTAAGATGATAAAAAGTTACCATGATTGCTAGGGCTAATTTTTTATTTCAGCTGTTTTGTTTTCTCTCCTTCAACTGTTCAAGTCACAGAAGCCTACAAGATTTCAGCCTTTTATCCTGATTTGCAATGTGATTTTATTTTTAATCCCAAGTCTTTACAAGGAGCTGGAAAAAACTTCCTTGCCAGGATATAACCTTGCAAGTTTTAACAGGCCCACCTAAGAGCAAGAAGATAGAAAGAGGTGATGGGCTCCAAGGGAATGACAGGACTACAGCGGGAGAGATCAAGGTAGACAAGCAAATTCTTATCTTTGGGATGGCTCCTGAGGAATAAACGGTCACCAAATTTCTAAGTAATTTTTTCCACAGACTGCATGGTGTGGAGGAGCTGCTAATTTTTCATGTGAGAACACCAGTTATTCCAGCCACAGTTAAAAGGACAGTGGAAAAGCACTGAAAGCAGTACTGGGCAGTAGAAAATGAGGCAATGACCTCATTACAAAGTGCTCCATGAAGGCCTAATTAAAATCCCACAGGCTTTTACACATTTTCTTTGCTTTTTGTCGCATCCCACTGGGAATATTTTGTAAATTATGCCTTGTCAGCTTAACACATGGGGACAAAAATGCATCAGATGCTTGAGTAAACTGGGTTTTATGGTGTTAGCAAGATTATGGCAGGATTTGTTGCTCGAGGAAAGTGGATCATTCCCTTTCCTTTGTGGGTGATTTGCATTACAAATATCTGTCCTTACGTTACAAAAGCAAAATTGAAATCCCAAGACAAGCAACTGACTTCCAACCTCTCTGGAAGCACAAGAACCCTTTCCTGAGGTATATTTTTATGGTTTCATTTCTAAGATTTTCAGTGATCCGAATGTGCATCACACTGAAACCAAATACTGTTTTCTACATGATTGTCTCAGGTCTAGAGTTAACCAATGCCTTTGAGGAGTTTCTGTTATTACGTGCCCTGTGGTGACACTTAGTGACAACTAGCACTAAGGACCAGCCCAAGGTGTCTGTGAGGGCACTTTATCCTGGGAACCACTGCTTGCTTCCCTACTCCAAGGGTAAGGGTCAGAGCACAGGTCCTGGTACAATCCCATGGCAGATTGAAAGCAAATCTGCAATAAGAGTGCAAGTAGCACCCTGTGTCCATCCTGAAATGCCAGCTGGCATTGTATTCCAAGTTTTGCAGTAGGAAACCCAGCCATATATCTCCTAGTAAGGTTAGAGCTTCTATTTGGCAAATATTTCTTTGCACAGGCTACTTTAGCAGTCACTTCCATAAAATAATTTCAGACCTGGAAAACTTCCAGAGCTACAGCTTTACCCTTTATTTGGAAAAAAACAAGACATTAAACCAGCTGTTCAAAACTGACCACAGAAAAAGGAAATTTGAGGAACTGCCTGAAGGATTTGATCTTTCTTACTTCAGGCAAAGACAATGTACTTTTTCCTTGTGAGGGGAAGAGGAGGGGCAGACTCTGATCTCTTCTCTGTCGTGAGCAGTGACAGGACTGGAGGGAACAGCCTGAAGTTGTGCCAGGGGAGGATTAGGTTGGATATTAGGACAAGGTTCTTCACCCAAAGGGTGGTTGGACACTGGACCAGGATCCCCAGGGAAGTGGTCACAGCACCAAGCCTGACAGAGTTCGAGAACCATTTGGAAAATGCTTTCAAATATATGGTGTGATCTTTGGGATGCTCCTGTGCAGAGTCAGAAGCTGGACTCAATGGTCCCAGAGGGTCCCTTCCATCTCAGGATATTCTATGATTCTATGATTCTAAATTAGTTAAATTAAATCTTTATCACAGAATTCTCTTTCTACATCCTAGACATCAATTCATAAGATGTATTGGCCCTTTCTGAAAAGATATATTTTTCTCCTATGTCTGCACAATATAGCAAAGCCTAAGTTCGTCTCTGCCCAGTGAATGTTTTCCATTTTATTTGTTGTGTTCCACACCCAAAACAAGCCATTCAGGGAAGCTCAAAATGTAACAGTGTCATTAGGAATGGTGTTTTCATATGCACGAGTAACATTGGCCAACCACTGTTCCTATTGACTTCAGAACCAAATCAAGATCAAATCACTTTTTAAATACTAACATGTTGTTTTCAGTAGTGTAATTCATGAACATTTCATCAATCCTCCTTGAAATTGCATCTCTGCATTACTTTGCTGACCTGTTATTTTTAGCTACCCCTCAGTTACTTTCAAACCCCATGCTATATATGCAGCAACATTTTGTTTCTGCTTCAGTCTTCTTGTCTTCTTATGTCTAGTGTAATTAATATTTGTTTCCCTAACTCTTACATGGTAGAAAATACACAGAAATAAATTATCACCTAATGCATGGAACGTCTCCTCTCTGAGGAAAATTTAAATAGATACAACAGTGCAGTTTGGAAAGCAATCAAACAGGTGTATGACAGAGGTACCTAAAATTATTAGCATATGAGTTATGTGAATTAGGAATAAATATTCATTGTGTTTTGCAGCACAACAGCTATGGGAAGCAAATGAAATTTTTGGGGAATACTATTTCACACAGCATATAGTTACAGCAGGAGACTCCCAAGGAAGGGTAGTTGTTGAGACTGAACAGAATTCAAGAAAAATTAATGAAAAATTATGTATTACTGAGGGCTAATAAAAATAAAAAGCTGTAACAAAAAAGCTATATGATTTTCCTTAGCCACAGACTGTGGGAAGATGGAGGAAGTAAAGGGAAAAGCCTAACCCTATTCTGTGTGTTCCTAGATGTTTGGCCACTGACAGAGATGGGTAGAGAGATGGTTTGAGTCACTGTAGCCATTCTTTTAAATGAATAATTTAAAATTTAAAGTACTTAAACCTCTGATTCTTTTCACTAAATAACTGCAAATGACACTTCTCTCAGTGGGATATGGTAAACACACTGCATTTCTGGAGTGCCAAAAAAGCATTCATTATCATGCAGGGGTGTGTCAGCTAGTATGTACTGTGTTTGTCACACATTATACTGGAAGGCAGGGAGGTAAATGACAATTATGGTTGAAGATGTGAGTAAATTACTGAATAAATTGGAATCAAAAGTTCTCATTCTGAACTTAAGAGACTTGGTTCTTTGCAAGTCTGACACTGTAACTACGGAAGAGTGGGATTGTGAATAAAGAAACAAAAGAGAAAAAGTCTTACGATTCAAGGGAAAATAAAATTCTCAAGGTGTTTTTTCTACTCTTAAGTTCTAGTTTTTATTAGCAATTTTGTATGAAGCCTTACAAATGCAACAGTCCACTAGTGATTATATTTTCTTGTCTGTTCCACCAATAACGTCCATCTGAGGTATGGGATCATAAAAAACATTGGCAAAACATTAGGTTGTCTGATTCCAGCCTCAAAGTGGTTCTGTGAGGAAAACCAACCTTGTTTGGTTGTTCTGAATCTGGTTTTCAGCAGAGTTAGTGTAAAAAAAGCCTATTTGAGGACAGTTGAGAGCAGGTCAGACATTGCAGAGCTCAGGATTGGATGAGGTTAGGAATTGACTGACAATTCAGGTTGCAGCATATGTAAAGAAACTCAAACACAAAAATATGAAATTATTATTTTTTACATAAATTTCTTAGATATTTCCACTCACCAATTCAACTTTTAGGTGAAAAACAGAAAAGTACCAAATGTCTTTTCCTTAGATGGTGTGATCAATGGTGAGAGTTTGAGGGTCTAAACTCAGTTTCTGACTTTGCCACAGACTGGATATGGTTTTGGTAAGTCTGTTACTCCTTCTGGGCATCAATTCTTCAGCCTCAGGGTAAAAGTACTTTCTTGATCCATCCTTCTTTTCCTACCCATAAATCACTCAAAGGACCTATTGCCCTCTACAACAAGAAATGTAACCCAGGGATGTTCAGGATTTTGTTTCTAGCCTTGGTTAGCTTAGATTTGAACTCATATTCAAATATTAAATACGATCCACGAAATATAATATGCTGTGAAAATAAATGTTAGCATTGCAATCCAAATTAAATTATTTGGAATGGTAACAATTAAGCGTCTCACCTTATCAAAATGACCTATGCTTCTCTTAGAAAACCAACTGCTTGCTATTAGTAAAATAAATATCTGAGTAATTTCTTTGAAATTTTTTGTCATCAAAAGCTCCTTTCTGTGAAGTATCTCGATTCTGATGAAACTGCAATTTTTGATGGAGGATCATTGTCGCCTAGAGGATCCAGACATTGCACCTCATCCTTCTTGTCTAATCTAGACAAGAGAAAAAAAACTTCTGCAATCTTCTCCATGTTTTCTGCTGACCAAGACAGTTGTAAATGGGCTTAATGATACTCTGGGACTTGCAAAGCCCAGGAAAATTTCCACAGGTCTCTGCAAAACAACTACACAGTATCCAATGGAATTGCACAAGGGCACCACTTGAAAGCCTTTACTTCTCAAAAGTAATGTAAAACATGCATGGAGAAAAATTTTCTCCCTACTCCCCTGCTCCTTGTGAACCTTGATGATAATGGGGAAAAGACAGAACTTTCTTTTTTCCCCTCAATAAATGGCCATAGGTTTATATGATTGAGCTCACTGTGAGAGGTCTGGGCTGACAGGAATCAGCCAAATTCACATTTCCTGCACACACTTCATACCAGCCTCCTGCTGATCTCTGCTCATTCTGTCTGGAGGACCCCAAGGAAGAATGATGAAGATAATGCAAAACACAAACACTACACCAGCGAGTGGAAAAAAGACAATTAGCATATTTACTTCTCTGCTATGCTGACAAGCACAAATATCCCAAATAAATATATTAATAATTCAAAAATTAAGAATACAAATACTGTAGAAATCTGATTCAAAAAAATAACAAAAAATCTGATAACAATTTATACAGTCCAGTTAGTCCCAATGGAGGCAGGTATGATTTTTTAGCTCTTTCTTTACAAAATATAAACATTAGAAGACAGAGGTCCCCAGTGAGCCAGGGAGAGATCTGGAAAAAACCCTCATCTAGTGCATCATCAAATGAGAGGCAATGCTCCTGAACAACATCACTAATGTTGGGAATGCATTGAATAATTAACCTTTCCATTAACAATCAAAGATATCTACAGGAAAAACTCAAGAACCCTTGGCTTTGCTGAAGGCTAAAGAGCAAACTCAAGAGTTCACTGAGGTCCTTCAAATGCATTTATTTATCTGACCCAGTGCAGACCGGTACAATACACACAGCTGGCAATATCTTCTTAGTCAATAGGGAGAAATATTTCTCAATTCCTCCATTCCCAGAAAGAAATCCAAAACAGGCCAGCTGGACTGCTTTTTAAAAGTGCTTGTTTCAGGGAATATTAAGCATGACTTGAAAACTGTCTCAGAGACAGACATCTGCTCTGTAGCCATTTGAGATTATTTGACAAATCTTACAGAAAGTGATGTCAAATAAAGGTTTATAAAGGGCTACTTGTGGGCATTATTATGGTTAATTAAGGAAATAAAAACAAAGTTAGGCTTTTCAGAGGAACAAATAACTTCCATAAATCACCTTGAAATATAATTTATTTCAATATTTCTTTGCTATAATAAAATAACTTTGGGACATATTCTTAAAAATATTCTGATGACAAGTAGTTTTAGGGTCTAGTCCTTTAATATTCAAGGAATATTAATTTTAATAGCATTTCTCTGGGTGGGGGCATGAGATTTTCTTTTCCAGGCTTGCAGGACTGTTCTCCCTGGTTGTATGCAACCGAATGATTCATTTCAAGGGGCCTGAATTACTTTGATGCTCAGAGTGATGTTGAACTCTGGCCTGTTCCAACAAGTCCACACTTTTCTTGTGATCAGGGCCCCGGACCTGGGTGCAGTACTCCAGGTGGGGTCTCATAAGAGTGAAGTAGAGGGGAATAATCATCACCCTTTACCTGCTGGTCTTTTCTTTTGATGCAGCCCAGGATACAACTGGCAACTACACTCTCCAGGGTACAGCTGGCTTTCTGGGCTGCAAGTGCACATTGCCAGCTCATACCCAAATTTCCATCTGCGGGAATCCCCCCATCCTTCTCTGTCCTTATCTGCAGAGCTGCTCGCAGTGAGTTCTTCTCCCAGTCTGTACTCATGTCTGGGATTTGGAAACACACACAAGTGCTTGGTGCTATGTAGTCTTCTGCAGCTGAGAAGTGCCTTGGTAAGAGCAATGTATTTTTGCTGTGATGGTTATGGAAGTATTTTTCGTGCTGGTCTTCTAACAGCTAGAAGCCATTTTGATATCTGCAGAATTCTAATGACAGCTTGTGTTCTTATCTCCTCCCGCCCAAGTTATTAAAGTAGACAAACACACAAAAATTTCTGCAGACAGACGCGCTTTCAATTATTAGAAATTTCAATACACTGTCCAGAAAACAGCTCTGTTTGCAGACTATCCAAATGGGTTCATGATAATTTAGCAGATGTCTAATTCAGAAGAGAGGAAAAATTCTTTAAAAATTTACAGCAGAAACTTGCAAAGCTATATATCTTAAGAACAGAGCTGACTTATATTTACTCATTACTTGCACCTTATGGTGGGTTGTTACAGTAATTCAGTCCCAGATGCAAGTTAAGATGCAGAGAAGTGCTCTATATTTATGATGCTGATGAGGCATGCAAAAGTGAAACTGTTTATTAGGAAGTTAGGCTATTCCTTAGACCTGAATATTCAAAAGTGTAAATTTCATCATCTCCCTCGGCAGACAATTGTCTCTTGCCACCTCTTTGGCTGAAGATACCTTGTTTATTCAAGCCTTGGAGTAATAAAGGGGTCAAAAGAAAGGGTAAAAATAACCAAAACAAACAGCAAAAGATTTAGATTATTTTTTCAATCAGACTACCTAACTGAATGTGACAAAGAAAGGACAGTATAGTCGGATAGTTCATTTGGTCCTCAACCTACAAAATCAAATAATCACTGCCTTGTATTTGACCTGTTCTTTGCTGGACAAGGGCTTTGTGTTTTAAAAGAGGTACACAGTTAACCTTCCATGCTGAGGTTTCTGGTGGGAACAAGGCCCCAGAATCCAAACTGTATATATGTCAAACATATATCCTTGTTATTGAAAATGCCAAAAAAGCTTCCTTCCCCAGAGTCAGAGGATGGTCTTTGGCAGAGGGTGCCATGTGTACTTACGTGCTTCTGGGGGAGAAGCTGTCATAGCCATGAGGTTGTTCAAACAGGTGCCAAAATCCCAATAGGCTTTACCATCCTATATAATACTTGACTGCACGTTTTCCCCTTTGCCACAGCAATAGGCACCTGCTTACAGACAGTATAGCCAGCTACACGGTATTGCAGATCTCAGGACAAGCATGATAGATACATTGCAAAATGCCTTGCTCCCAGAGAGCCCTGCTCAGGAATTTCAAGATCCTGATTCAGATTTGGGAGACATTAACATATGTGAAAATTAATCAGTTTATGTCTACTAACAGGGCATCACACAAAATGCATGTAATGCATTTACTGGAGCAATATGAACATCTCTTAAGTGTATTATTAGAGGTCTCTTAGGTGGCTACAGACTCAAAAAGACTCCCCACTTTTGGAAGGAACAAAATATACTAAGGAAAATGTATTACCAGAAATTAGGGCTTCAAGCAAAAGGAACAGCTCACAGTTCTGTGAAACATTAACATTATTTTCTTTAATTTTTTTTTGTCACTTCAGGAACACTTATCATCATGCTAAAGTTATAAAAGCGGTACTTTGGCTACTTAGAAGTTAATCGAGTTTAAAGCAAAAATTAAACATAATTAGAAGGTCCATGGTCTTAGACCATGGAAATTCAGGCTATTCCTTTTGTGCAAAGCTTCATTCTAAGTGGATCTTTATTTCAATAAAAGATCTTCTGTTAATTAGCATCATGAACTCCATCTGCCAAATTGAGAGTGAGCTCTCTCTGCGCATTTCCCATACTCTGAACAAAAGACTTCAAGTAACTATTAAGATGATGCATTTTTAGTAGCATAAAACCCTGAAATGCTAATCCATGACAGAAGGAATTAGTGTTTCATACACAATAACTTAAAAAGCAAGGAAAGTGTTAGCTTATGATTTACTGAATATGTGAAGACAAGGTCTTGATTCCCATCCATTAAAGTTTTCATCAGACTAGTTACAATCTTTAAATGCATTAGTGTCACAGTTTAAGTTGCTTGCTTTTTTTTTTTTTTTCCCCTGAAATGATATGGACTTTGACTAACCAAAATGAAAGAACTTATAGAAGATTCTGGCTCTTGCTCTTAAAGAAGTGTCCATTTTCCAAAGGATTCTTGTACTCTGTAAGTCTTGGTTCTGCGACCACTTCCCTGGGCAGCGTGTTCCAGTGCCCATCCGCACTGTGAGTAAAGGATCTTTTTCCAATACCCAACCTAAACTCCCCCAACAGAGCTTCATGCTGTTCCTCAGGTTCTGTCAAAGGTCATCAGAGGGAAATGAGTAAGACTAATGGGTGTCTGTATGACCTAGAAAGGAATCTGGCCTGACACACAGGTGAAAAGCTGAGGAAGGGGTGAATTCAAGCACCCTCCCAGCTGGGCTGGTGAGCAGATCTGACAGATGCAGAAATAAACCCTTCTCCTGCCCTACTTCCTTGTGCTGATGGGAAATAATATTTTTCAACAGAGCAGTCTTAGGGTTTCACCCTATAAATATGCAGAAATTCACCCATCAAAACAGTCTATTGGTATGTTTCAACTTAAGCACATGGTGGAAATATTTAAATATACATATTTGTTATGATTCCTAGATTACCATATTCCCTATTGCCATATATATGTTTCTACCTATAAAGTCGCTTAATTTTATCTATAGTTCAACTGAAAATGATAAAACATGCAGAAAGAAATAAAATCATTTTCATCCCACTCTATTTCTATATGCTATGGTATACACATAATAAATGCAGTTTGGAGATGGCAGTCATTAATCAACATCAAATTCTCTGGAAAATCCTGCCCTTCTCAATTTCCAATGCTTCCTGCAAAAATTCAGCATAGTCGTGAGAATTCAGAAAAAGAAGTTCTATTTCTACATGTGGAATTACCATCCAATATATTGCTATTTCACATAATGTTATCATGGGAAAACATAATTTGAGTAAAGCAGGGCAAAAATTTGGCCAGATCCCATTACTTGTAGATCTTAATAACAGCTCTCAAAATACCAGTTTATATGTACAAAAACTTAATGAACCATACAGTGATCATTTACAGAGACTGGAACTGCAGTTGGCAGAATGGAGAAAGGGGAAAATATGGTTGTTGCTCAGCCATAACCGATGAGGAGTTAACACAGAGTGACTGCAGGGACAAAGCAGCACTTCCCCTGGCAGGGTAGCTATTTGTTCAGAATAAAGGTTACTGCCATTCATTTGAATAAAATGGGCACTGTATGTAACTTAACTGTCAGACAAGATACAGCTGAATGGTGCTTTTGTCGAGGATGATAAAAGACAAGAAATTCGGGTATAATGAGGTCTGTTTCATACATACCAGGTAACCTCCTGCAATATCTTATTTTCCCAGGATACTATCACCTTGCTGTTAAAATAACCGTGGTGCTTTGGCCTCAGAAATCCTGCCATGGAGACAATCACAAATATTTGCTACTTTTGAATTGAAAAAGTACTTGTCTGGGCTGCCATGTGCTTTCTCCAGACACTTTACTACCCTGACTGCAAAAAATATATTCTAACGTGTCTGTGGGGGCATTGTTGGTGGAGTCCTTCATGGAGACTGCTTTATTGAACACATCTTATCTGGGGGCCTGATTTTGTTCTTGCTCTTGGTGCTTTCCTGGGGCAACACACCTATGGTCTGATCCTCAAACTATGAAAACATGTTATGGTGCATGAAAACAGAACAATCTGGTCCTAAATATGCAATTTCTCTAGTGAAAAAAAAAAAGACAGCTGCTGCTTTCCTATTAACTTTACATAAAAAGAAAGAACAATTTTAGAAGATGAAAATTCAACTGAGTTTAACGATGCAATGACTCTGGGGTCAGATCACAGCAAATTAGCTGCCTACAGAGCTAGTATTTCACTTGCAGGCTTTCTGCTCTGTATTTTGAACAAAAAGCCCAGGACAGAGTGGTTTTTTCACCTTTGCACAAAAGTGTTTTTTTGTAAGTCCTCATTTTTTTTGAAAGAAGTCCTCAGTTTTTGAAAGTCCTCATTTTTTTGAAATGACTGTGTCTGAGTAACTTCACAGGTGGGAAAAGGCCAAAATAAGGCAGTCCAGGAAACTTTTCTTCAAGTCCCTTATGCATCTCTAACTACATAATTTTTATTGTTTTGTTGTGTGTAGCATGATAACTACATGAAGAAACATAATGGGAATAATGCCATGAAAATATAATACTGAAAACTGGTTTCTTAAACCTACCTTTTCCCACTGACAAGTCTGCAAACTTGCTTATATGCTTTTTTAACTTGAGCAATATGATGAATCTTCTCTCAACAATATTCCCAGTGATCAAAGCATCTAGGCTTCAGGCAGATACCCAGTATGGGAAATTTCAGACCACAGAGTTAAAGCCTTTTCCAGGATCAAGTGAGTGAAAGCTGGGCCTCAAAAAGAAAAATGTCAGGCAACTTTAGCAGAGGATGTTGCTGTAAGTAATAGCTAACAGGAAGCTTTCTAGCTGTATTTATTTGCAAACTAATTAGAAGTAGCTTGAATTGCCATCTTGCTAAATATTTCAGTTATGTCATACCAAAGTGTAGTGGCAAAGATTACAAGACAGAATTTCTTAGTAAACTGGAAAATCTCAGGGTAAGAATGACATTCTTAACATTCTGAGAATTCCTCATCATCACTTAGTGTTAAATAAAAGCTAAAGAAAACAAAACAAACAAACAAACAAGCAAAACAACCCCAAAAAGAAAGTATGAATTAAACCCCCAGATTTTATTGTTACACTGCAGACTGGGTCTTGAATCTCAAAAGGCCTCTTTTATTCTACACAATAGAAACAATAATGACATGTGCTAGTGCTGCTGTTCCCTCTGAAAAGGATGATGGAACAGAGTTCGTTGGTAAATGAGCAGAGCCTATTTAAAATTTTGGATTAGCATTAAATAGAAGTGCTTTCACTCACCTGCTTGTCCCTCAGTCTGCACAGGGAAAATCAGAAGAACTCTACACTGCTTGTTTCAAAAGTGAGGCAACATCACTGTGCTGCCCTTACCCTCATCTTCTCTATAGCTCACCCAATCTGTTTTATGCCACCTGTCAGGACCTGCTTGCATTTAACTTGACAAAAGTCATGTTCTTTTGCAATTTATTTAAAGTGAAGTTCAGTGCAGAAGTTATCTTGCTTGCATCTTCTTTGGCCTAGTTTTTGTTTTACTTATATTTTCTATGTTTTAAAACTTCCTTTGTTAGTCTAGTTTCACTGCTTAGGAGAATAGTATTACAATATACTGCTTTTTCTTCTCTGCTTTGATTTCCTTTGGTTATTCATTTACACAAGATTTCCTACCTTCATCCAGGAAAAGAACAAATGCTATTCTTTAGGATTTCAGTGGTTAGAGATTTTAACATATCAACTACTGCCTTTCATTTATCTTTTACATCAATGGAATAATAAAAAGAGCAACAGTGCTGCATGAAAAAGTCAAAGCCAAAAGATTTGAAAAGGAAGTTAGCCCTGGTTTCTAGGGGAGGAATAGTTATGCAAAATCACCCACATCTAGTATTTTGAGAGAGATCTCAAAAACATAATTAATAATTCTCACTGAAAGCCATGAATAACTGAATGATGGATTTAACAACACACCTGTGGAAATCTTGCCATCTCTCCTCAGTGTTTGTCACAACTACTGCACTACTACTGATCCATTCACACTTCATCCAGATGTCAGAACTATCTTTATAGCATTATACTGGGTTTTTCAGTGATAAGATAGCTGGAACCATCCCTTAAAACTTAAAACTGTCAAACACTATTGAGATATCATAGTAAGCTTGAATGCAATGTTTAAACAGAGAATGAACTGAAAAGTGACCAGAACCTTGGGTATTTGCTTAACATTACCAGCATCAGAACAAAAATAAATCTCTCAGTAGGAGTTTTGATGTGACATTAAACATGACCTTTAAAGTAACTGATTGAAATGGGATTCTTTAGAAAAAGAAAGACATATATGAATGTTGAGGTAAGTACTGCATTCATTAATGTTAGTGTCACTGAGTTTAAAAAACTTTTTTTAAAGTAAATGCACTAGCAACAGTCAGAAATTAATTCTAACTCATCATTATCACATAGGTTACTTGGCAGCCAATATTCAAATAACTAATTTTAAAGGCACACCAGTGCAAAATCAACTAATAGACTGCACATTTCAGATGGAGGTGGAAGTGAATGAAATCATGATCAGCCAGAGATTTTCTAGGGAAAAAGAGGGAGGAACTAAAGAAAAGTCAGGTCTCCTATTTTTCCACCTAGCACCTGGCACTCCTGCACCATGAATCCTTGTTTCCCCAGCACCATGCCTGTCAGACCAGCATTCTGTGCAACCCTGCTGAGCAGTGTTTGTTAAAGTACCCCCCTCGGTGCCAGGTCTTTACAAAACAACAGATTTGAAGGGAGCCCTAATCCTCTAGGTCATTCTCAAAGAGCACCTCTGAGATTTAGAGAACTGACTTCTATCACTTGTAAACTGTACTCCAGAGTTTGAAATTTCAAAAGCTGTGCAGCAAAAACACAGGTTAAAGTCGCACTGAAGGTCTCAGTTCTCCTTTCAAATAAATACCTCATTTTCTGTGCAGTCCATTTCAGTCTATGAATTTGTCAGTAAGGTGGGCTTGTCTCCCACGTCCCAATTGTAGCCATGGTTTGGTAGCATTTCCACAAAGTCAAAACTGAGGATGCAAATGCCTACCATGAACAGTACCTAAAGTCTGTTCTTAATGGCGATCATAGTCTTGACTAGCTATCTTATGCTATGAAGCACTGTTTTCTGGGTTCAGTACAGCTTTTGACAAAAGTCAGATAATTTTACCAATAAAATCTATTATATAGATAAGGAAAAAGTAAGAAGAAGATTGGTAAGATGTGTTCATGATCTGAAACTATGTTAAAAGTAGTTCAGATTGTATTGTTTCCTTCTCAGTACAGATTGCTGTAAAAAGGGCAAGCTTATTTAGCAGAATAACTGAGTGAATAAAGAGGAGAAAATAAAAGCTTCCTATATTTTTATACCCTGAATTTTTACTTTATTTTAATTCAGGAGAATAGACTCTTACCCATCCCTGAAACTTTCATTTGAAACTGGGAATTACTATTTTTCTGAAGTCATGTGACTTTATTCCAAATACATTAGTGACAGATGACATTGCATGACCAGGTGATTATTTTGTTTAGTTGTAAAACCGGGAACAGAGGACAAGAGCACTTTGAGGTTACCAAACTAAAAAAATTGCTTGGAATAAAGGAAGGGACTTGAAAGGAAGGGATTATTCTGTGACTGTGGTTTATGGTCACAGGTTGTACTTCAGCAAGTATTATGTCATGCATTAACTTGTAGGATTTTCTAGACAACTCTAACAAAACCAGTTAATAAAAATGGCCTTCATATTTGGAGTTATAATCTAACCTATTCCACAATAGAAATACTTATAAATATTTCTTATTTTGTTACAGCGAATGAAGTACTATGACGTGTTTTTTAGCTGTTCTAAAATAGGGGTTTGAGATGGCAATGGAAAAAGTCTTTTCAAAAGGCTTTTGGGACTGCAGTCTAAAAGGTGGTAGCCTATTGATTGACTAAGCTAGATCCTTATTGAAAATAAGTCAACTTTTGATCTGTGCAGTCACTATTTCACCTTTATAAATCACAGAACAAAGAACAAACTCTAGGGGAAGGCTCCAAACCATATTCACACTGAAAATACCATTCAGTAGTTACTGCTGCAATCCCATGACAACGCTTTAGCAACTCCATGCAATAAAATCAGACCTAGAAAATCCCCTGACCAAAAAAAAAGACAGAATAAGACAGACACAGTGATGTTACTTCCATAACAGCACATAAATAACCCTCTCTAATTTCCTTCAAGCATGGAACCAAACAGGTAATGTGCATCTTCACACGGGTATCATGAATGTTTTGGGTGCCTCAAAATACAGTATGAGTCCATGAGCAAGAGACACATAAAGAGATCAATTTCCACTCTATTTACAAGGAAATCTCTGCAATCTATAATGGACAAAATAATGGAGGGGTTTAGGTGTGCCAGAGAAAGGATTCAGTGTGCTGAAATTTTCACAAATGATAAGAAAAGTTAAGCTTCTCTAAGTACAGCTGCTAGAAAGCTTTTTTTAGGAAGCAAAAGGAAATTTGCTCTGTGATCTGTCAGGCAGGAAGAGCCTGGGAGAAACAGCTGTTTTCACTAAGTATGGTCTAAGTAAAACAAGCTGTTATCTCTAGAGTATGTGTCATGTCTTCCTCTACCCCAGGTACTGAAGCACAAATAAAACACGTGAACCACAGATATAAAACTGCTCCAGACCCCAGGCATAGGCTTAGCTAAAGCACCAGCATGCATACATAGCACATTTATCGCTTATAAAGTTCTCCAAAGTTTAAAATTCCCTGAAGAGTTGTATATGCAACAGATAAAAGTCCTTATTTCCATTCACTCTGATGAAAAGGCATTACAGATTTCTTTCCTTTATCATTTCTTTCCTAATGTCATATAAAAACTTACTTCCATTCATGTTTTGAGTTGATTCATGGTGATAGGATGTTTTTTTTTTTTTTTTTCTAGAGGTTGGAGAAGAATTTCCAGAAATCTGAAAACAGATTACAAGAGTAGAAAATTGAACTTTCTCTGCCTTGGAAAAGGGTGCTGAGACAGGGAAAGAGAGAAGAAAGGAGGACATGAGTTAAGAGCAAACTATTCCTGGTCCCACTGGCTATTCTCAAGTAATCTACAGATGGAAGTCTGTATATCCAGTTATATCCAGGAGATGAGAAATGCAAGACAAGGAAATGAAAAAAACCAAAACAAAGCAAAACACAGCACATTTGCTTTGTTTTAAACATATGCAGGGTAAAAGCCATGTATTCTGATTAATCTCTGCCCTGAATTATATCATTGCTAATAAAGATACCCAGGAAATATTTGGTTTTCTTCTTCCGTTGTTACTGCTTGAAAAATTCCCGTTATGTAGAAGGTATGTTTTCAAGAAATGCAAGTCAAATCTCCAGGAGCACAAACCTAAAAGAGGCTGCCATATCACAAAAAGCTGCATCCAGCAGGAAGGCTGCAAGCATAAATAAATGCCCACACTTGCTTAAATAGCATCAGCTTTCCAGTGTTACCAGCTGTGTGTTCATGAGGGATTTTACACATCTTTTAGCAAAACTGGAGTTCCCAATGCCAAGTGAGCAGCTCAGGAAGGTTCCATGTGCTTCTTCCCAGTGGGGGCTAAAGGTCACAAACCAGTGAACAGATTGAAATGAAGCACACAGAGCAAGATTTCAACAGGCTATGAAGACAATTTGTTGAGTACTGTTCCACACTTCATATCATTAATTTCCTTCTGATCAGTATTCTGATAATTCATAAGACAAGAAGCTCTACTCAGCATTAATATGTAGTGAATTCCACAGGGCAATTAATTTAAAAGGCAAAGCTGCAAAGGAGTCATAAATTAAGGATTTATTCTGTTAAAATATAACATCAGATGGTATCACAAAGCAGACAGGAGACCTCATCTCGAAGCACATTATACGTGGCCAGTGTGTTATGACAATGCAGTTGACTTTGTGAGGTGAGAGGTTTCTGGAGATGTGGACAAACTGACTTTCCCAGACAGCTCTTTGCTTTGGCCTACACTCACAGCTCAAAGGTCAGGAGCAGGAACAAGAGGAGGAGTGTCCCCACAAGGCACTGGACTCGGAACAGGGAGATTAATCCTCTGTAGCTGACCTGGATTGTGAGTTTAGGTAAGATCTTCACTGAGGCTCAGCTTTACCAGTAGCTACCAGTTCTGGTTTGGTTGACAAGGTTGCAAAGGCCAAGAGCCATGGATAAACTTCTCAACCAGATTGCCATTCCAAAGATGATTTAGTTGCATCAATCTTACTCTACATCAGTGCTCAGAATTCTCTGAACCTGAACCTTGATTCTGAATAAAAGTGCTCTTTTTTTGAAAATCAAGAGTTAAAAGTTACCTCTTTTTTTTGCCCTTGCTTTCAAACTATTTAAATTACTCATACCTTATTTATTTGTTTAAATTGTACAGTGTTTAAAGCAAACAAAAAAATTTAAATCCAAAACCAGAGCAACCATCTTGAGACAATGAAATACCAAAAATGTGATGAGGTCATTGATTAAAATGTTCCCTTCAGCAAACAGTAAATAAATGACAGCATGAATTCCCATTTGGCTCAGGAAGCAAAGCCAGCACAACTCACTTCAATAGCTGCCAAAGAATCATTGATTATGAGGGATCAAACTCTTTGCTAGCTCACTAATATCAAAGCAGAGAGATTAATCATGGACTGCAATTCAGAGGAAACTTGCATGACCCATCACTGCTTTTGATCTATGCAGGTTAGGTTTGCCTTTGGCAGATCCCTGTGATAAGGTTCACAGAACAGCCTGGACACAGCTATCTCCACTGCAGTTTTACTAAAACCCCTTCAACTATCTTGCTAATTCCATAAAACTTTTAAATGCTTTTGGGAATACAAAGTACTTTTCAATCCTTGTTTATCCCAATTCAGTTGCTGTGAGAGGTAGTCAATCACAGAGCAGCTGTTAGCTGAAGAGCCTTGCAATATATTCTGCACACCAAGATGCATTTTTCATCTGACATACACAGGACTTCTCTCACATCTGCAACTTGTGTGGTTAGTCTTTGTTATTGATAATTTTCTACTGGAATAAGACATATCTTAAAACTATTCACTCCCTTTGGCAAGAAGCAAAAGATACAGCACAGCTAGTGCTCAATAGGGTTTTACCTGGAAAAGAATTTGCTGTAGGCAACAACATGGTTAACTAGGTGGAAGTAGGGCAAAAAATTTTGTATCTTCTCTCACCAAAAGCAGACCAAAACTTTAATAATGAAGTCAGTATTAAAATTCTGTTCTCAACTGGGACAAAGTATTTTTAAAAGGAGTAATTTACAGTGGATATTGTCATACAAACACTGAGCATACAAGGATATAATGGGGTTTTTTAATGCTCTTTTTTTTAAGAGGAACTCAACCAGCCTCTGTAATGAAACTAAAAATGAAGGTTTACCAAGATCATACTCCTATGCTCTTGATGAAGTCATCCAGAACTTTCCAGAACTGCATCCAAATTTCCTTGTATCTCTCAGTGACAAGCCTTCAGCACACTCGGGGGAAATTATTCCATTTGGTGCTTCTATACAAAGTAGAGGATACAACTCCTCAGAAGCAGATTGGCTCCAATTGCACATCTAATATCAGACAGCCCTAACTCTCAGTAGGATTTTCAGAGAGAGACTATTGACTTACTGTCCTTGTGTGTCAAACCAACAACCTGTAAATCATATCACAAAGTATATGGAGAGTTTATTTCTGAGGCCAGACAGGGAGATAAAGAATAAAGATGCACCTAAAAAAGATTGAAACTCAAATCATTGATTTCCTGAGGCAAAATTAATAAAGGTATTTTCTCATACTTTACAGTTAAACCTGACTTTTCTCCTGCAGAAAAGCTTTCTGTTGGCTAGAATAATACCAAGTAATCCAAAAGTTAGTTTCTTCTGTTAAACCCATTAAACCCAGATCTAACTACTTATGGCAGTGCATTTAAGGTTTTTTGCTGTTTATCCATAATGAAAACATGCAAAAAATTTTCTCAGACTAATGTAAGGATATAAATGCATTTACTGAAGAAAAAGCAGAATAAAGAACACTTGATGCATTTAGCATGCCAAAATTTAAATGTATTTTATTGGTAGGAGCTGTTTTGTGAAACAAGAGTAAACATACTTAGCAGAAATTCTACTTAAAAGGTTAAAAATTCTCAATACTTCTTTATTCTAGAAGAAATTAACTTCCAAAATATAGTATCATAAGCCTTATTATAGCATTGGCTGCCTTGAGCTCTCCCCTATATTTTATGATCAACTATATATTTTCCTCTTGACAGATTGATAACTTTGGTCTTGCTGCTTACAAGCTCCAAATATGAACCAAACCAACGGGGGGAGGGTGTGGTGTGCATAAAGAAATCTCTGTGGTATTTCATGCTAATATGGTCCAGTTTTCTCCTGTTATGTTGTAAAATGCCTGTTCTCAGTG
Organism: Aphelocoma coerulescens; assembly: GCF_041296385.1. Classification (NCBI taxonomy): domain Eukaryota; kingdom Metazoa; phylum Chordata; class Aves; order Passeriformes; family Corvidae; genus Aphelocoma; species Aphelocoma coerulescens. The sequence goes on from NC_091017.1 coordinate 19,606,418, forward strand.
TTACTGCATGGAAACATGGAAAAAATACCAAGAAGATGAAATGAAGGTGAGCAATGAGAGAGAGGATCAGCTGCTCAGAACAGCTCAGTGCCAATCCCATTCTAGCATTTGAGAGCACTGTGGTTGCTACTTTCCACTCGAGGGAAAAGTAGATTTAACCAATGTCAGGTTAACTAAACTAAACTAAACTAAAAAAAAAAAAAAAAAACAAACCAAAACAAACAAACAAAAAAATTAAAATGAAATAAAATAAAAAATAAATGAAATAAAATTAAAATAATAAATAAAAATTAAAATAAAATAAAATAAAAATAAAAATAAATTAAAATAAAAGTCACATAAAAATGAAAATAAAATATAAATAAAATATTTTAATTAAATTAATTTCATTTCATTTTAATTTAATTAAAATTTATTTTATTAAATTCCACTTTATTTTAATTTTTAAATTTATTTTATTTTTATTTAATTTATCCTATCTGACAACTAGCCTTACTTGTCCTTTTAGAATACTTTCAAATTAATTTTCAATCTTTATATTTCTTTTATCTTCAGTATATTCTTCTCAGCTAAAGATGACATGAATTTAACATTTCCTTGCACCATATATACGTCTATCCACTTACTCCAGTAATTACTAAAAGTGGCAGAAGGAAAAATCTGAAATTCTAATTCCACTGGTTTGGTGTCATGAAGATAATTTCTTGGTTCATAAGACACCAAGGAGGATCTGTTTCCAAAGGCCTGCTATGCTTGTTGAAGTTCAAGACAAAGACAGTTATTATTCTGGGGGCCATCTGACAAGACCTGTTGGCTGTAAAGAAACCTCATTATTGCCGTTGACTACAACATGGAAGATCTTCACTACTGAGGAGAAGGCAGCAGGACAAATGCTAAAAGTGACACCAAAAACATGACACATCTTTCCTTTGGCTGAGCAGTTTGCATCCAACTCCCCCTGTTGTAAAAAAGTTGGACAATTAAAAAAAGTTAGCAGCAAGAACAGTGTGTTAACAGTGTGGTGCTTCTGAAATCTCCATTTCACACAAACTAATTGATGGCTCTGCAGATAGTGTCGGCCAACCCCACCTCGATTTTATCAGTCAGTAAAAGACCCCTTGTGTCCCTATTTTAATACAAATTAATAAAGAAATCCTTGCCTACATAAGGTACTCAAATTTTCTTTTTTTAGTGTTATTGTGCCACTATAAGATATTTCTATATCTCAGGATATAGAAATCCAGATGGGGCAAAACCTGTCATTGAAAGCTACCCGAGCTTTTAATACTGATTATGAACATTCTGCCTTGAATAAACAGTGTTTGTAGCAAGTGGATCTTATGCTGCATGAGGAAAGTACTTACAACACATGGAACACTTTGGTGATACAGCTTTGGGGTTGTTTTGAGGAACTGAACAATTTTTTCTCTTGAGTGATATTAGCATCAGATGGAAAAAGGAGACGTGGAGTTACACTCTTGATGTTGAAGTGTGCTGCACCATGCACGCTTGACCCTTGCAAACTTCCCCAAATCCCTCTATAAACTCCCAAAGTCTGACAAGCCCCAGAGAGAAGCATGAAGCTGCCTGCATGATGTTCAGATTTTGGTGAGTCTTTACAGAGAGGACCTGCTCTATCCTGATCAGATCACCCCTTGACTTCTAATTTAAGTGAAAACTGTTACAGACGCTTTGGCAATTAATTTTATTTGCTGGGGAGAAATGCACAGCATACGCAATAACCACACAGAAACAGCATGTATCAAAGGTTTGTATCAATCATAGTGCTCATTTACCCCTTTTTTTCTATCTTCTGAATGTAGATCAGCACTTGATCTCAAGTTTACTCTCATCTATTTATACATTTATTTATTTATTTTGGCCATTGTGCAGAACTGTGGTTTGGTGATACTGCCCCAAAACATAAATACTGGCATAACTCTGTCATTTGACCCAGTGCCCAGTGTTTTATGAATTAAATTAATTACGTTTGCTTTTAAATTTTTCTAAGGTAAGCAGGATGCTAAAACAAGAATTATTATTTTTAAGAGATTGTTTTGAATATAGAATGTTCACATTCTCAAAAGTTGCGTTACTTTACAGATTCTCCAAGGGGCAGTGTGGGAATATTTTAAGTGAATTTAGAATGTCTTTGCTGTTTTCGGCTAGTTTTGCTTATTTAAATCATATCAGGTCAGGATTTCATACTTCCCATTGGCCACAAGTCCGTTTTAAAGTCAATAATGCACCCAGCTGTACCAAAAAAATCCCACTTTCAGTGTTCTGACTCTGCCACCTCCCAGAGCAGCCCACTCCAGTATCTAGTCATCTCTTCTTTGAAGAGATTCTTCCTAATGTTAAAGACCAGTAATACCAACAAGTCTTTTGGAGAAAAATACTAAACACAGTAAATAAACACAAACTAATTTTTTCCCTGGTTTGTGAGGGTGTGGAACATCAACAATAGAAAAATCCTGTTACTTCTGCTGGAGTTGTTATCCACACACATCCTAGGTGAAAATACCTAGGAATTACAGGAAAGGGAGATAAACTGAGATTTTTTTTAATCAAAGAGAAACCTCTTATAGAAAAGTAATTTAGAAAAGGCTCAAATGAGGTCCAAAATGAAAGCAGATCAGCACTGTTTCTAATAGTAATGGAAGTGCTTAGTGTGGTATTACTGTTTCAGGAACACAGTCTCCTTTTTGAGGACAAAAAGCACATCTTTTTGGCTTTGAACTTTTTTGCTCAGCTTTTGTAGTTGTACAAGGACTTTCTTTTCGGGTCAAACAGTTCAGGCCTCTGTGTGCAGCACACCAATCATCTCTTGAATTAAAAACCTGAAGCCCAAAGACTCTTCCAGCCCCAAATTTATTTATCTAGTCCTTTGCTTTTATTAGGCCCTTTATATACGAGATGATTTTTGCAAAATTCCTTGCCTGTGGGAACAAGTTTGCTTGTCTTACTGCAGTATCTGAAGTGGAAAGGTCTGAGCCAGCTGGGCTTGCTTATTTGGCTGTCACATCAGCAGTATTTTTTTGCATTAGGTGAACATCCAGCTTTGGAATAATCAGGAAGCAGCTCTGCTCAGTCAGATTGTTATAGGGACCTGCAGTACCAGGGAATGTAGGAAGTATCACTGAAAAGCTGCTGCATTTATTACCTAGAAAAAAATCAATTATCTATTCTGAAGTAACAACAGTCTTCTGGAAAGATGAGAGGGAAATAGCAGCAAAAGAGGATTAATGGAGCAGTTAGTGGGGTATTGATTAGGCCTCTGGCTTGTGGGGCTCGTTCTGGATTTGGCTAAAAGTCAACTTTACCCAAATAATTACTGAATAGATTTTTTGCTGTGATAAGAGGACCAAATTCTGCATGCAAAAATAGTAGACAGTGAGTGAGGTGGCTGTAATGTTTTAGGTAGCTCACAGTCTCCCAGAATATTAGTTTTATACAGGATAATAAGTCATGCAACTGCACAAAATTTTCATGCTATTTTCCCCACCTCTTCCCACCATTGACACAAACCACATTGGAGGTAAAAACCTTGTCCATTAGGCAAATGTGAAAGAGTGGAAACTACCAGAAAAAAAATATTCTGAATAAAAGGTATATGACATTTTCCCAGACAGAGAGAACACCTGAGTGTCAGGTATTCTGCTTTAAAAACAGGCTTCAGGTTGTTTGTGGTTTTGCAGAGCAGAAAGGAAATCCACTCTAGAACTAGATTCTACGTTGGTTTACAAATTCTAGGAACTGAGATGCTTTCCAACAGAGTGTGTATTCATGAAGGTACAAACTAAGCTGTGGCAGTGGACATTTTCTTTTCTCAAAAGAGGAAGGCTTTTCCATGTTTTGCACTAGGAATGTTACGGTGTTAATATTGTTAACAATCTCTGATGTTACTTAATATAGTCATTTAAGACCTGGAAATGGCATGAGGAATGAGCAGGAAGAACATTAATGCAAAACTAAGGAAACTAGCTAAAAGTAATTAAAACAAGGAAAAATGTTATAAGGCTGAATAGGCCACCTGATGACGGGTGAAAGTAAGAGTTAATAATTAAAAAAAATATACTATATTACTATAGTACATTACTATATTATAGTAATATACATCAAATGTATATTACTATACATTTGATGCTGAAAATATGCTTATTCGGTTGGCATTTTTTCACTCTTCATTTTCTCGTCATTAGAAGAAAAATCCTTAAAAGCAATGTAACAGCAGCAACAGAGGAAGTGGCAAAATTCAAAATCAGACACTTGATTTCTGTCCTATTCAAATAGCGACTATGGAGTGAGAAATTGGAAAAAAATCTGTACCAAGAGGTGAAAATACTGGAAAAGAGAGATATACTCATGAATCAGTAAGTTACAGTACCATATTCTAGCCCTAGTCTAGAATAGGCTGTTTGCATGAAAAATATGTAGATTTAAAATGCAATAAAAAAGACCAACAAAAGAAATCAATAACGACACATTTTATTTCAAGCAGTCATAACAGCAGTGCCACTTCCATCAGTCATATTTTCCTAGGCCCTGTATATAATAATCCCCCTGATCCCTATATAATTGCCAGCTTCACCTTTTGAATCATCAACAGCTCTCATAGCTTATTGCTCTGTACTTTCTTAATAAGCGCCCGCAATCAATAATCTTCCTACTGAGTAAGCAGCAACCAGCCAGCCAAACACGGGGTGTAAATGTTTCAGAAGTGATCATTACAGGGATGTGAATGACAAGGTGACTGGGCTAATGCAATAGGCATGTAGTAAAGACATCATTTGGAAAATCCGCTTACTGGAACGTGTAGGTGCCTTGCCATGGCAAAATATTCGCTCTGCAGAGGAGAATATTTACGCTTGAAAATGAAACCTCAAATCCTCCTGGAGGGCATTATTTTCCTGAGATGGCAGTCACCATTACCAGACTTTCATAGCTTGCCATCAAAACAAACCATCCAGCATAGGCGGATCGATTTCATTTGGAAATGCAACAGCTCACTGTTTCACACAAACTCTGCAGTGATTGATAACAGGGATTTGCATACAAATTTGAGAATAGTGTCACTTTGCTGACAATGGTTTAATTAATAATGTGTATAACAAGGGCCCCCACAATTTTTTTCTACTACAACTAAACACCAAAACACAAAACATCCACCTATGTTTGAGAATTATTTCTTAAATTTGACACACAGAACAAAGAAACATTGATCCAGACTCACAAAAATTAAACAGAATTTTGAACAGAGACAGTTTTTCCAGAGTGCTCAGTACTCACAATGGACACGTTTCCAAAGCTTACTTAGCCAACAAAAAACGGTGAAATGTTTTCAAAATGTCCTGATTAAATAAGTGGTCATTTTCTTGCCTTCTTCATAGAGGCTGCAGGCACTGAGCTCAGTTCATGTATTTAGGCACGTGGGTGAATTCCATAGAAATACTCAGAACTTCTGAAAATGTAACTGTTTATGTAAGTGTCTAAAGGAATGGTTTTGTGTTTTTTTGTTGTGTTATGCACTCTGAAGACTCCTTGGGATAGTGGGTGAATTGTGGTGACTCACAGTGGCAAAATGTTTTCCTTCAGAAGTAGTATCAAGAGCTCATTAAACTTGGTCATTCTCACCATATACTTACATCCACTGTTCGTTGGAGATGATAGTGCATAGGAAGATGAAAACCCTGGCAATTTATTAAAATAAGCAAGAGATAGCAAGTAAAAATATATTTATCCATATTTTTAATGTTATTTTTGAACTCACAAAAGCTTTGTTGTAAATCCAGAGTTAGCTCAAGAGCATGACAGAAACTGATATGGAAAATACTACCAAAATAGAAACAGAGTTTTACCTTTATCATATTAACTATGAGTTAGCATTTGTCTTTGTTGACAGGTGGTTTACTTAAACATTTTTTCTTGATCAATATTTTTTTGTGTATTATTGATTTTTCATACTGGCTTGTAAGATATTTGAAATAAAAATGAAAAGCATATTAATTTCACAATGGAAGCTAAACTAAGCTTTAGACAAGAAGAAAACGAAAAAAAAAATTAAAATCCACAGTGGCCTGTTCTTCAATAAACCATCAGTGCCAAGTCTCCAAACAATTGCTTATTTCCTGACAATCCTGTTCGCAGCTAAATCAGGGTTCAGTGCCAGTTTACTTTATTGTTTTTTTATTTTCTCTGAGGTTTTGTTCTCTTCATAGTACTTACTGATTTTTGTTTTTCTTTAAGCAGTGAATGACTAGTGAGCTTTCCCTATGAAGGACGTGCTGAAACTGAATATCTAAAAGTCCTGCAAAGTACCCAGCCTTCTAAATTAGCTACAAAAATTCATTGCCGGCACTCTGACATGCACATTACCACAAAACCCAGTATAAAGACTTTAGGCAAGGCTGCTGGTGAGCCATTAGATGAGATGATGATGATAGGAAGCTGATCATTAAGCAGCATACTCTTAAGGGACCACTTCTGCCACTCTTAATTGTGCCGTGTTTCTGTCTTACAGCTTTATATATTGTCCAGCACAGCAGCACTATTTAAGTGCTACAGTGTCAGTAGACCCAGCAAGGTGTGCAGTGCATGGCCTGGCCTGTCTATTCTTTAAGAGGGAAAAATGCATTAGAGATGAATTTGCACATTGTTTCCCACTGGTTTGCTTCTGTTGGTAGGACAATGATGTACAGGAGAGTTAGATGCTTATTAATTTCATATACTTCAGTGAACTGCGTAGGGATTGAAGTGTCACACATTATATGAATATGGACACGAGGGTATGGTCTCTGCAAATGGGTTCTGCCAGTATTATGAAAGAGTAAGTTTCTGCCTTTAAGAGGGCTTCTTTTAAAGGAAGGAGGGAGTTGTGTGTTTGTAGCTAGAGCAGGGGCAGCCTCCACGGTTTTTCAGGCATATCTTCAGGTTTATCTCCCTCTTCTGACCTAAACAACACTAAAAAGCTTACCTTTTGTGAAAAAATATCGTGAACACTATCTGTTGACCTAAAGAACTATGGGCTTTCCAGTCCTCCCCTCGCTTTTCACCATAAAGCAGCTATTGACAGAGAAACTACTAAATTGCTCTTGCCTTTTCATTCCCTGCTCCTAAGTGATACTAACAAACCTCCTCATGTTCCTTGCTCCCTGACTGATTTCTCTGCTTCAGAAAGATGGGAACATCCTGCAGTTTCCCAGGACTTAAAAACCACCATTGTTCTCCTGGCAGGGGCTACCAAGAGTCCTGTCAAGAAAGGTCAAAGACATGGCTCAGTTCTGGAAACTCTCAGGCTCTGATCCAAAGCTTACAATTATTGTACAGAGTCTTTTAACATCCTCTAAGAAAGTTTAGATATTTCCCATGCCATTAATGAGTGGTGACAACAGGCCTCAACAGAACCACCAACCATGGACTGGCTGAAAATTAATCTCACTGCACTTAAAACCAAAAGCTCTGCCTTACTATCCTTATAAGCAGTCTTGGACACCTGGACTCAACATTGGATCCTCTAAGACTGTCTAAGCAATTCAGCCACATAATCCATCAGAAGTGGATGGATCAAGTGCACAAATGCTTCAGATCAGCAGCAATATCCAGTGTGACTGTATATACAACTTTGTCGCTGCTCAGGTATGCTCATATGACAAATTAACAGCTGGCCTTTTTGAGATAAGCATGCAAACAGGTAAACCTGCAATAGCAAATCTAAATAAATTTGAACAGAAAGGTTGAAAATGAATAATAAAAATGCTATTTGGTTAGCAGTGCATAGTCGCCAATTCATCAATTAATAAAACCAAAATTAATTGCCAACTCTGAAATTACCTCATCTATTTTCAAAAGAAGCTGACAGCTTGATGTATTAAAATAAGAATGATCACTTATTGTAAACAAATTTCAGTTTACACCCCCCCCCCCCCCCCCGGCTCTTTAATTTCAAGAAGAATGGTGCACCTCGTTTTTGTGTCTGCTGGACAACCTTCAGCTCTGCATTAGCTAATTAATTCGAAGAAGGAAGAATGTCTTTTCCACAGACTCATCAGTATAGCTAATATTATTTATATCTAACCATAAATAACACAGGGGAAAATATCTTTGAGTTCCTGGGGATGTTGCTCTCACTTTAACCCTATATCAATCCTCAGAGGATTAAGAAAGCAATGATGATACGTGGCATCCCTGGTAACAAGAGCACCTCTGTGGTGTGGAGGTGAAGGTAATAAAGCATGGTCTCTGAAAAAGGAGCAGAGAAAGCACATGCATGCAAAATAAGGGAAGGAAATGCTGTGCAAATCTATATAAGAAGGACAGGGGACAAAGGTGCATTGCTTTAATTTAAAATAAGGGGGCTGAGGTGAAGTGTTGTCAAGGAATAGTAAAATTATTGATGGAGGTTTGAAAAAAGAAAAGAGGAAGAAGTGATACAGGTAAATAAAACCACTGAAAGGGCAACACTTGTTGGTATATGGAAGGACAGGTTTTCTTCAGTCTGTGGTGACAACTTCATGAAGAACTCTTCATAAACTTGAAAAGATCACTTCAACAGGTCCTTTCTGAGAGGATGCCACAGGGCTTAACAGGAAAGCACAGAAACCCAAGGCAGGAATATCCATATTCCTGAATGGCCAGAAGAGTGAGGAGAAAGAGAGCAGCCCAGAGCAAGCTCTGTTTGCACAGGAGTGTTAACTCTGAGCTGTGAGAATATTTTAAGTAGCAGACAATGTGATTCCTGAGGAAGACAGGATGCTGCAATGGGCAGCACAGTGCAGTGATTCAGGAAAAAGCAGGCAGGACTGATGTTAAACTTAAGTTAATGTTTCAACTATTAAAAGGCTTTAAGTGCCTATCTTTAATCTTCTAAATGTGCACATGCACAAGTTACTGAACTATATGTCTGGGATACTGTCATGTGAAGCACACTATTTCCCAACAAATGGACATGACTGAGTTTTATTTAGATAAAATGGCAGTGTATACCAGGGCTGACAAACATTTTTCTTCTTTCGAAAGGTCTAGCTATAAGTGCAGGTTTGTTTGTTGGGGTTTTTTTGTTTCTTGTTTTAATTATTTCTTTCATTCCCTAATAATTTTCCTTTTATTAATTTTTTTTCATTTCCCTTAAGTAGTTTTGAAAGCACAGCTGGAAATTCTGAATCGTGTACTGTTTGTGTATTTCATTTTAAGTGCTAACTTTAATTTCTACTCCATCATTTCAGGAAATCCTCTCTATCTTTTCATCTCAGGGACTTTAATGTTTTCTGTCTATCTGATACCTCCCAATTTAAGTATATGAATAATTATTTATGTATTTGAATACTTAAATGCATTATGAGTAAATTGGCATATGTCATGGTAAAGTCACAGTCTACTAATTCGTGTGTGGATTTCTACCACACAGTAAATAAAAGGTTCTTCTGTATGAAAATCATGCTTGAAAACAAACACACAAAAAATCTACCTGCAAAATGTTCTAATACTATAAAAGATCAAAATCAAGCTGCAGTACAGTTGACAGGTTCTCTTGTCCTTCAGCATGGCACTGCAGTAATTATGGTCTCAGTCTTCAAAAAAACCCCAAAGAAGTAAAACAAAAAAAATCCCCAAACAAACAAACAAAAACCAAACAAACTCTAAATGTAAGCTGTTGCAGTCCTGAGGCAGCTCACACATTCATGGATGACTAAAGAACAGCATTTAAAACAGCTTTTTAACATAAAATAGAATTTCTTTTTGCCTTTATTTATCTCATGTGTTATTCCAAACTCACTAGCATCAGCTTATGCCACTGAAGTCAGCCCAGACAGACAAGAATAGTGCCCATGTCAGCTCACAGTTAGATCCTTTATTCCCACTCTACTTTTTCCAGTCCTGCTGAAAAGTAGTGCTGTGGTTACTCCATTCCACACTATAACAGCACCAACTCCAAGGTCTCACAACCAGCAACAATTTCTGTTATTTTTTTCTAAGATCTCCCGCTCCTAAAGTCCTACAAGAGGAGGTGCAACAGGTTGTGGTATGGAGCATTAGGACAGGAAAAACTCTGAGAGAGAAATGGATTCATTGAAGAGAAGAAACAAAAATGATGAAGGGACTGGAATATCTCTCCTGTGAGGAAGGACTGAAATAGGACTGTCCTTTGTGGAGAAGGGAGCTTTTTGGGGGGGATTATTATTAATGATTCATCTAGTTAATCTTATTAAATATCATTAAATCTTAATAACCTTATTATCTAATTAATCTTATTAAATCTAGATAATACCTGAAGGCAAGGTGTAAGGATGACATAGCCAGGCTCTTTTCAGTGGTTCCCAGTGACAGGATCAGAAGTGATGGACACAAACTGAAACACAGGAGGTTACTCCCGAACATCAAGAAACACTTTTTCACTGTGAGGGTGGTGACCAAGCAAACAGCAGCTTACAGTGTATCACAACTTCTTTTCTTATGTGGAAAGAGCAGTACTCTAAAGTCCTGAGATATCTGAATCATAAATCAAGCCAGGAGTTGCTCAGAAAATCCCCTCCCAACCCCATCCCCAAGCCTCAGTTCCCAAGTAAATACACTTTAAACTCTAGCTTGTGTTATTTGACAGATTAATGTGAATCCTCACAGTTATATTAAAGATGGAGGAACGGAAGGCAATTAGTTATCAAGCACTGAAAATTGACACAAATGTAGCATAAACTGGCAAAAATTAGTCCCGAATAGAGAGAAATGGCATCACTGGTTTTCTGGCCCTCTCTTCACCATTCAGAGGTTTTAGTGTTGGCCAAGAAAAGAGGAAGAGGGAAGCACAAAAACAGGCCATTGAAAGTCAGGAATGAAGAAAGAAGAGACAAAACTGAAGTGCAGAAATCACAAGCCTCACGTTCAGAATCTCAAGTTCAGAGTCAAAGAGACTTTCTGCTCTATCACAAGACTTCACAGATTCAACTTTTTCCATTAACCCTTACATTGGCTTGCATAATAAAAATTATAGCACAGCAAGAACTTTGTATTTTGGTCCTAACCTGAACTGCAGTCAACTTGTGGCAACCTGTTAACCTGTGATTAAAGTGGCAAAGTTCTGACCCTTGTCCTTACTGTCCTTCAGGTTTAAAATGTCCCATGTCACTACCATGCTCTAAGGATAAGCACATGAAAGGTCATTAAATACTTAGATTCTGCCATAATAAAGATAAAAATAGATTTGCATGTATCGTATTCTGTCTTCTGTTGTACTTTTTTTTTAGTAGGGATAGAGTACAGTTTCTTCATAGTAGCTTTTATGGGGCCATGTGTTGGATTTTTTTGGTTTTGCTTGTGTGTACAACTTTTGCTTTACCTCTTAAACTGTACCTCAAACCATTTTTTACACTTTTACCATGCTGATCCTCTCCTCTATCTCTCTTTGGAGAAGAGGCTGAACCAGTGTCTGTGTGAGGCCAAACTGCCTGCTGGGGTTAAATCACAATCAAAACCAATTATGTAATCTTTTTCAATTATGTATTGATGTTCTGCCAATAAATAAAAAACTACTCTTGACCATGGACTGTAATTTTTTCTGATTTCATATGGCTTGCTTAATTAAATTAGCAACATAATTTGCATTTGTTGGATACAGTCGGTTCCAAAGTCCTGCCAGAAGGAAAAATAGTAGCAAGTTGTACCTCTCACAGTAGGGACAGCAAAGATTTCTTATTTTTATTTCACCTTGACACAGTGTGAGCAGCATTCCCCAGCAAGCCTACCATTACAGCAAGGTTTAGAGGTGAGAAAACATTAGCAGTTGCAAATTCTATCCAAAAGGCACTTAGCACTTTCTGCACAAATTTGGCCATGTTCTTCCTTCACTTGCATCCTGCAATAAAATTCCCTGAAATCAATGGAGAGGCTTCTTCCTGTATCCTGAAATGTATCCCTCCAGTCAGCTGAAATCTATTCATAGAAGATACATTACATTTTTGTGAGCTTCCCTAAAAATCCCTGCAACTGTGGAAACCTCTTTGCCCTACACAATTTTAAAATTATCTGCTGCATAATAACAAAAACAAACCCATGAATGCTTCCATATCATTGCAGTATCTCAATACCCATTCACTAGCTGGAATTTTCTCCTGGAAAAAAAGACTTCAAGGAACCCACACTGTGTCCCCCAGCTAGGCTAACATGGCCAACGATGCCCTCCAACCCCACAAAAAGCATAAGATTCATTTATGCCTTGTAGCCTTTTTGCATCCTCAAGGCACTGATAGGAAATAGTTGTGTGTGTTAGCACGGCCCAGGGGAGCCCAGCTGTGGGTACCTTCCCTGCTGCCGCAGAATTGGAACGGCTTTGATGGCAGGAAAGTGTCAGAACTATCACTAGCAGCCAATACAAAGCCAATTCAGAACCAGCACACCCTGATTTTGCACTGTATTTGCCTTACTGTTAATTGTAGTCTCAATCTGAATGTGGGGTGAGAAGTGAATTTCAAAGCCTCTGCCCAGCACGTTCCTGTCTCTGCTTCAGATTTGCCTATTTGTTGTGCAAATTATTCTCTTTCCCAACATTTTTAGAGTTCTCTCAACCAGTGCATCTGAGCACTCTGTGACCTGTAATGTATTTACCCTCACAGCACCCCTGAGGGCAGTAGAGTGCAATTATCCCCGTTTTACTGATGGAAAACTGCAGTATAAAACAGATTAAGCCATTCACACACGGATCGAGAGCTCCTTGCTCTACTTATTGTGAGCAGGTCATCTTGCTGCTAGTTTTCCATTTGGCTTGAATCCCAGTCAGCAGCTGAGCACCACGCCCAGCCGACAAAACTCTGCTCCAAGAAATCACCACGAAACCCCAAACCTTAATAAAATAGTGAAGGTATAAGTAAAAGCTTTGTCTTGGGAATACTTCTAGCTCATGAATACCACGGAAGGAGGTGCCGGTTGCAACTCAGTTTCTCAGCCACAGCAAAGACACTATGGATGAGCTGTCCTAGGACATGAAGTTGCTGTCCTAGCCTCCATTCCCAGCTCACCCTGCTGGCCCCTGCTTCCAAGAGGGCACAGTTCTGGTGCTGGTTATGAGATTGTCTTGCTTCAAGCAGAAAACACTCGTTACTGAGAGTGACCAGCAGCGACCTGGTCATCACACCCAGACCTAACTGAAGCAGGAAACGTCACAGAGCTGCTCCCTGCTCTGTCTCTCAGAGCTATGAACTATAGATATTGGGGATATAAATTAAATCTTATGGTGGAAGGACAAAGTCCATCACACACGAGCAACCAGGAGTCAGTGTGATACGGGGTACACATTCTGCTCTAGTATTTCCCTCTAAAGCATCTGTTAGGGCCTTTTGGGAAAGTTTGCCTCTCTAGAATGTTTAGTGCTTAGCCATTTTAAAAGTTTTGGAAATTCTTCTGCTTACCACGAACATTTTGATTTGATCTCTCTGTAAGGCCACCAGCAAGAACCTCATGGATCAGGAACCAGGAGAAAAGGAAAAGCAGATTTTGTGCTGAGGAGAAAAGCCCACCAGTGCTATTCTCCACTGACCACACTGTGCCATCCACCACTGCAAACATAAGGTCAAACAACACCCACTGGCTACTTTAGGGAACACCAATTCAAGAGCCAGACACAGTGAAAACTGGAATGTCCCTAAAAGAAGGCATAATTACACTCACCAGCATGACCTGCTACTAGAGCCTGCATGGAAAAAAGAGCTGTATTTTATTTTATTATCTACTTCAATTTTATTTAATTTCATTTTTAAAATTTCATTATTTACTTCATTTCTGTTTTATTTTATCTTATTTTCATTTACTTTCGTTTCAATTTATTTTTATTATGTTTTATTTTAAATTTGTCTTAATTTTTATTTATTTTATTTAAATTTTATTTTATTTTCAATTATTTAATTATTTTATTGTCTTATTTTATTTCATTTTTATGTAGTTTTTAATTTAATTTCTTATTTTTAAATTTTTTTCTACTTTATTTTGATTTTATTTTCCATTTTCTATTTCTTCACTTTTTAATTTATATTCTATTTTTTATTTTATTAACTTATCTATTTTAAATTCTTTTTTATTTTGTTTTCTATTTTCTATTTTAGTTTATTTTTTATTTTAATTTGTTTTTATTTTTATTTTATTTTTTCTATTTTTAATGAAAATAAATGAAAATAAATAAAATAAAAATGAAATAGAATAAATAAAAATAAAATAAAAGTAAAATAAAATACATGAAAATAAAATAAAGCAAATAAGAAAATAAGAATAAAAGTAGAATACATTTTTCAAAAATGAGATGAATTAACTAAACTAAAATAAACTAAAAACATAAAGAAGGGAACCTGTAATAAGTGCAGGAATTCAGCCCTTTTAGGAGAAGAGGTGCCATGCAGGATCTCTCCCTGCTGCAGGGACCTCTGTATATCAGGGCTGGCACCCGAGTTTTCCATCAGTCAAATGACTTCTGCCCCCAAACAATGCATGGCCACAGAAAACTCAAACTTTAAAAATAAAGCTTTTCCTACTAAGGTTTCTCATTTGACAGTGACTAAACAGTAAATTCTCTAGAAGCAGACCATATATTCATTAATTTTATTTATCAGTACCATGGACAGAAGGATGAAATATTCATGTAAAGCAAAGACAAACCTATTCTTCATTGATTTTTGGTTTTTTTCTGTTCTCTCTTATTTTTTCTTTTAACCTAGTGGTGCTTAGCACAACGACATGAACCTGTGAATAATTTTTGTTGCTGGTCTAAATCAGCAAAGAAAGGACAGTTTAGACGTGTTAGTAAAATCTTCATCTCAGTCTGCTTCAGTGCATAATTATAATAGGAGTTGTGACATTGTTTACATCATAGAGATTAAATTTTGCTTTCACATCCCAGACATTTCACGTTGTAAATCTTTTCACACTGTAAATCTCTTCACAGTTTGCTTCGTATCCTGGTCTCAGTCACTCAGGATTTGCCATTCTGGGTTAGATCATGGTATCACTGTGTGACAAATACCAGTAAAAGGGTTTGTTTTTAGCACTCCCTCTACAGAAAAAAAAAAAAACGGGAAAAAAAAAGGAGAGGCAGGTTTTTGCCTTTCGAAACCATGTGTCTCAATCTAGCATAAAGGACAGGAATTATTTTTATGACAGAAAGCATCTGTGGCCCACGACCTTATTCTGATTCCCCTTCCTTTCTCTGTTCACTTTTATCACTTTCCCTATTTCTTGACAACAATTTCACATCCAGAAGTAGTAAACTGTGGTACAAAGCCTGTTATAGACATGAGGTGTGTGTGGTCTTGCTGGGGTAAGATTGCCTTAGAAGTCTTAAAATATTTGCCACCTTTTTCAGAAAGGAAAATCTGTAATCAAGTTTAAAGACTAAGTTTGTTCTTAAGTGCTCTCCTCAATAAGGTGGATTTATGAGGTACCCAATTGCTTCCCTGGTTCAAGGTCTTAAATGGCAGTAACAGTAACACTTGCATATCCACACTAAAAAATACTCAGAAGAGTTTTCCTGTGAAATTCACCTCATGCTTTTGGCTAGCATCAAATTCCACACCTGACAAAGAGCTGATTCCTTTTCCTTTGGGAATTGCACGGCTCAACATTTGCTGTATGAGTTTCTTGGCATCAGGTTGGCAGCAAGTGTTCTAGTTAACTGTATGCAAGCACAATTAGATTTCAGACACACTCTAATGCTATTCCTTTTTTCAGGTCAGTGATCAAATGTGGTAGAATGAGTTGAAAGGCAGCACATCCAAGTCTTATTCTCTAACTCAAGATTGGCATCTGTTTTCTTGCCCTGCTGCCAACTTAGGTACAGCAATTTTTTTTTTTTTTTTTTGTGGCCACTAATTCAGTTACAATTGCTGTTCAATAGCCATAGGAATGACCTTTCCCTCATTCTCCTATTCAAATAAAAACCTGTCTTTCTGCAAAGGGTCTCCTTCACTTCTTCATGTGTGACAGTGGCAGCTCCTGATGCTCTTTCTGTTCTAATCACTGTGAGGAGCAGTATAACAATGCCTGTACTTCTCTCCCAGCATGACAAACACACTGATTTGCTTCATAAGAGGCATTTATGTGATTATTTAGGACCTTGCCCAAGGGTTTTGTATTTTGTATCACTGTGAGTTTATACATGTATCCAAGTGGAGAGCTGTCCCCTCTTTTTTAACCTCCAGTACCACAGAATCATTTAATTTGAAACTAATTTCTGACTTCTGCTGCATCTCTACTTAAACACATGAACACCTACTGCTATTTTGTGCCAACAGATGCTCATGTTCTCTTAAATGTTTATGCATTGCAAAATTAGAACTGCATTTGTAATCATTAGACTTGATGCTAATTTAAATCTGTTTCTGTAACAGTCCAAGGAGCTGTAGCAGGCACAGATTAATGGGCAAAATCACAAGCAAATGTGCAAAACCAGAAAATCTGAAATAAAACACAACGCTGAAAATGAATATACACACTATCAGGGGTTAAGCCATACACTGAACAAGGAAACATTGCTGCAAACCACAGTGTACTAAAGGTGACATTGTTCATGCCTTCAGATAGGCAGTGCCTTTCCTGCACATTTCAGACCTATAAAACAGAGCAGGTTTGTCCAGTAGGCCTTCAGCTATGTTTCAGTAATTTATAAGCACAGAATGGATTGGAAAAAATAATCGTTATTTTTAGAAGTTTTAGCAAAACTCAATCATTAGTGTTAATTCATTCTAGAATTGTTAATTCATTCTAGGCTGTACACAAAGAGAATCAGTTTGATATTCTGAAAGAAATATTCAATACAGACACTTCAGAATGGAAAATACATTTTAGTCCCAGTAAATTTACCAACAGATAAGTCACTTAAAAGGCCTTCTCATATTTCTGAAAGTCCAGTGAGTTTTGTCACTTCTGAGCTTCTGTTGAATTATAAAGCTAGTGCTTGAATTATTTTCAGTCTGCTTTGGAAGACGCAAATAAAGAGGGCAAACAAAACCGAACTGACCAAGCTAAACATTTTATTTCAATTTAAATTTTATTTTCATTATTTTAATTTTAATTTTATTTTTTATTAAATTTATTTTAATTTAATTTAAATTTTATTCCTTATTTTATGTATTTTTATTATATTTTATTTTAAATGATTTTATTTTGTTTTTATTTTATTGTATTGTATTCTTATTTTTATTTTAGTTTATTTGAAATTACACTTATTTTATTTTTTATTATATTAATTTTATTTTCTTTTTTTTACAAAATAAATATTTTATAAAATTTCATAAAATAAAAATAATTTTAAATTAATAAAAAAATGAAATAAAAAGAAAAGAAAAAAGAAAGAGAAATAAAATAAAATATTGAAAATAAAAATAAAATAAAATAGGCATAAATTAAGATAAACTAAAACTAAAACCAAAAATATTGAAAATAAAATAAAAATAAAAATAAAAATAAAAATAAAAATAAAAATAAAAATAAAAATAAAAATAAAAATAAAAATAAAAATAAAAATAAAAATAAAATTAATGCAATAGAAGAAAATAGCAAATAGCAAATAAAATAGAGAAACGACTTTGGGATGCAGTTGCTGTCACCCTTCTCAGTCTCTTCCCTTCTCTTCTCCTTTTAATTGTTCAAGTCTGTTATTCTTCCACTCAATGAACATCAAATACTGTTTTCCCTCATTCATTTTCAGTCAGCCTTCTCTTTCAACACCCCACTCCTCAAAATTCACACCTATTTAAGAGCCGTTTGCTCCGTTTCATGCCAGTATTAGCAAGTCTTTCCAAGACATGGAAATCAAAAATATTTCGTTTTCTCTTTCCTCTTCACACTGCAATAAGTGAGACTGAAAGACTTGGTTACTCAATCACTAATTCCCAAAGCCCAAATCCCCCTGATTTGACCAAAGTCAAACCAATCTGCCACAGACTTATTAGCAATATTACCATGATGAGTGAAAGGATGATGATTTATCTAGAAGGGCAGAACACAGCATTCCAGTACACTGGAATGTAGTTTACGTCTTGGCAGATAATAAAAATGTAGATGAAATGCATGCATCAAGTTTACAAATCACATCAGCCTGATGAGATTTTAAAGGCTGATCAGCAAAAAACCACTCCATTAGCTCTAATAACAAGTCCAGAGTGAGAAGATGCCTAAATGGCCTCCTGAAGGAGTTCAGAAGAACCTGAAATGTAGAGTTCAGAAGAACCTGAAATAAGTACATCAGTACCACTGCTTTCAGTACAAGCTACAAAACTCATGGCAGAAGAGAAAAACCAATTCCCATTACTTGGGTTAGCTGAAGACACTTCTGAAAGAGCAGAATAGTCATAACCACAGCTGAAATAAAAAGCAACTTGGTTTGCATTGTGGCTCCTTTATAGTCAAGTAATATTGAAATGCACATAACAGACAAAAAACTTCAAGGCCTCGCTGCACAGAGAGTGAGGGAGTACAAGAATGAAAGGAGCTCCAGCAGAAATGGGACTTCGTTCCAGCAGCTTGGAACTGCCGAAACAGCACTCAGCTGTGGAATTCCAAAGTTCTCCCAGACATGGATCCATGCTAACTGGAAACTGCATGTACAAAACCAAGGGAACAGAAGGAGCTGTGGCAAACACGTGAAGTTAAGGACTGTTTTTTAGAAGAAGAGCGAGGGAGAGAGGGTGATGTGTGTGTGTAGGGCCCAGAGGAGGAAGTTCAATCTGATCCTCTGCATGCAATGTTAACGCCCTTTTGCACTCTGTCAGGTGTCATCACTTAAGTCAGATACAAATTATTAACTTTGTGGCTTTTTCTGCTTTGGGGTTTTTTTTCTGAAAGAATACATCATGCATGCCTGGCAGCAGCCTTAGTTTTGACACAACCTTTTCATCCCACTGCAACGAAGTGAAAAATACATGGGTTCCCAATGTCCACAGCTTCCCAATGTTTAAATGATGATAAAGAGTGAAAAATTAATCACATCTCTCCCTCACTCTGATTGTCAGCTTCTGTAAGTGAATAAATTAATTATTTCATTCAATTCATAATTTAGTCTAGCCCTTTATGTCTTCTTTTTGATCCCTCTTGAGCTAGGATTCTGTTTTGCTGTAGTACACTTCTGCTAGTTTGAAGATGACGCTGAAGCCACAAGCAACATTAAAAGCTCCAACTATAGTAGGCTTGCTCTTTTCATGTTTGCTGCAACATGTTTCATATTAAAACACCATTTGGGCATTACTGTCTCAAATAAAATGAAAATGTTTCAGAATCCCTGAGCATTCTGCAAGGTAATATTATATTCCACATGTAAATCCCTTTCTTTTTCTTTCCCCCAGGCTTTTTCTATAAATCTCAAAGAAAACATTTGGTTTCTCTCAAAGTAGTTAAAACCTATAAAGATTCCCTTTAAATTATTTATCTACCACACTCCCATCTTAAAAAGTTCCTCTGTCTGAAGGGTTCTTTGAGGTCTTAAAGGATGATATATAAATATATTGGTCTGGCACGGCCTGGTTTTAGGTAGCAGTGGGGGCCACAAACCTGGCTCCTGTGAGGAAAGCGCTGGAAGCTTCCCACCATGTCCAGCAGTGCCAGTGGCTGATGGCTCCAAAGATGGACATACTGCTGGCCAAAACTGGGCCAAGGAGAGAGGCTGGTAACGCCTCTGTGGTGACAGATTTAAGAAGAAAATCGAAACAAAGTCACAAGGTTTGGGATTCTAGTCAGAGAAGAGGAGGAGGTGAGGACGTGTGAGGGAAACAACATGGAGACACCGAGGTGAGGGGAGAAGGAGGGGCAGGAGGTGCTCCAGGCGCCGGAGCCGAGGTTCCTCTGCGGGCCGTGGTGCAGCCCATGGTGCAGCAGCTGTGCCCCTGCAGCCCCTGGGGATCCACGGGGGATGCAGAGATCCACCCGCAGCCCACGGGGATCCACGGGGGATGCAGAGATCCACCCGCAGCCCGTGGGGATCCACGGGGGATGCAGAGATCCACCCGCAGCCCCTGGGGATCCACGGGGGATGCAGAGATCCACCCGCAGCCCACGGGGATCCACGGGGGATGCAGAGATCCACCCGCAGCCCACGGGGATCCACGGGGGATGCAGAGATCCACCCGCAGCCCACGGGGATCCACGGGGGATGCAGAGATCCACCCGCAGCCCCTGGGGATCCACGGGGGATGCAGAGATCCACCCGCAGCCCCTGGGGATCCACGGGGGATGCAGAGATCCACCCGCAGCCCACGGGGATCCACGGGGGATGCAGAGATCCACCCGCAGCCCACGGGGATCCACGGGGGATGCAGAGATCCACCCGCAGCCCACGGGGGAGGTGCCCGTGCCGGAGCGGGTGGATGCCTGGAGGAGGCTGTGATCCAGTGGGAGTTCTGGTGGAGAGAGAGGGCCCTGCTTCCAGGCTGGAGCAGCCTGTCCTTGGAGCACTGCACCCCGTGGAAGAGTGACCGATGCCACAGCAGTTTTGGGAGGGCCGTGTGCCCCTGGGAGGGGCTCAGGCTGCAGCAGGGGCGGTGTGGCTGCTGCTCCTGAGAGTGCACCCACGCCGGGGAAGTTCATGGAGAACTGTCTCCCGTGGGAGGGACCCACGGCCTCACAGGGGAAGGACTCCTGTCCCGGAGCAGCGGGAGGAAATCTCGGGGATGGACTGACCGAACCCCCAGGCCCTGTCTTCCTGCACTGTCAGTGGGAAGGAGGGAGGGGCTGGGGGGGGTGGAAGGTGTTCTGAGGGCTTATTTTACTTCTCATCAAGGTCCTTATCTCATTCATGAAGCCTTCGTTATTTTTTTTTTCCTTTTCCCTCCTCAGCCCAGCTGTGGCAGGGGAGGGTGAATGAACAGCTCTCATGGGTGCCTGGTGTTGGCCCAGTGTCAAACCATGACAATAAATTACCCAACAGCAAGAATTTCAAAAACTCTGATTTAAAAGCTGGGGAAAGCATGGCTTCTGTTCTATCCAGTTTCTATGTGATAAAATAGAAGATTAAGACATAAACCCGTTAGAAATCCTTCAAAAGGATTCTAGAGCTGTAAGTGGTGGCTCTGGATTGGAATTCTAGAGCCGATTCCCATCAACAGAAATATTCTCATCAGCAACCTTTGCATATCCACTGACTCTAATTGTCATAACAAGATCATGTAAGAAGCAAATATGTACAGATGGTAGTGGAACCTTGGGAGGTTGGCATCATGGATTAAAATGCAGATTTATGAGTTAAAATAAATTCCAAGTGATGCTTGCAGGTTTTTGACCTGGACAATCAGGCTTTTTACTCCTATGCCTGTGCAGCAACAAACACAAAGTGGCAATTACCCACAACAGAGGTTTCCCACCATCTGTGACACTGTTCATGATTAAGAGCACCAGTTCCAAGAGTTGTTCAGACAAATCTCTCTTTCATATGACCATACCTTGGATACGCACACATGTAGCACAGAAAAAAAGAAGTTATCAGGTTTGAGAGGAGGAGAGGGATTGTTCTCTATGTTAGAGTGACATTTTCATAGTGATATGGGTCAAAACAAAAAGCAGAAGGAGAAATCAAGTTTTTTAGAGTGACAATGGGTTTTATGTACTTCAAAGCTGTCATTAAGTTTGTTATTGCCAGCTCAGAGTAGTTTTAGGTGCAAAGCAAACTGGTTTGGGCAAAGTGACTGCTAAAACACTATTTCATGCTTCCTATCATATGCTGCTCCTTCTTCCATAAGTCCCTGTCCCAGTGCTGACTCACTCACTTTTGGTATGAGAAGGAATAGTTGTGGGTGGCAGGCACTTAAAAACTTCAGTCCAAGAACATACCACTGAAGCATGCTAAATAAAGCATGCCATAACAACAGTAAAGCAAGATCAACACAATCTCTTGCACCTAAATCTTAAGCTTAGATACTCTGCAGCCAATCAAAACCTTTAACAATGCTGTAGAATCACAGCCCCACACGTTTACCTGTACAGCATTGCATAATTGCATACATGAGATTGCCTTATAGAATCTACTCATCTCCTTTGATTGTGACAGAGCATTATTTGTAGGGATAAGAAATGTTATGGAGATTTTCTTGAATGATTAAGTAGAACTGGAACTAAATGTAATCATGCCTTTATAGGAATGAATTTCTTGTTTTGTTCACACTGGGAGTTTTCATCTGAATATTTACACAATTTTAAGCATGCCCTGCGTATTATGCATTACACAAGTCATAGATGAGAAGGACCTGGGTAATACTGATTTCAACAGACATAAACTTTTAAATTCTTTCCAGGCACATAGAAAATCAAACACTTCAGGACACGGAAAACATATCCGTAACTTTCTTATTATGTGTAGTTGTTCCTGTGTCACCTACTGCAGGTGACCCTGCCTTGGCAAGGGGTTGGATGAGATGATCTCCAGAGGTCACTTCCAACCCTAATGATTCTGTGATTCTGTGAACAACAAACTTAAAACATCAGAAGATAGCTTGAAAAAAAATCATCTAATATGGAAAAATTAAAGCTTAATATATTAATATATTATCATGTTCTATAGCATACCACTTCAATTTTCAATAGAAAACTGATCATAAAATATTGAAAATACTTCATATTATGCTATAGATTTTAAATAGCACAGGCAAAATTCAAATGTAATTATCTTGTGTTAGGCCAGCTGACACAGCAACCAAAACCAGACAAAATTTTGCAATTAGTGTTCTGTCATAAATTCGTGCAAAGAATAGAACAATCCAGCTTAAATGCAGGTTAATGATTATAGCTCTTAATGTAATCTAATTACATAAATCAATTGGACCACAAGAGAGGGAGAGGTAGTTAACCTCTGTCAATAGAGAGGAGGGGAAGCTGTTAGCATCTGTGCAAAAGAAGGGAGACAGCATAAAAATTTCTGTGAGCAATAAAACGAATATCTCTGTCTTGTTCACAATTTTAGTATCTTTGTTACGAATTCATATTCTAAAATTTTAAATGCTTTTCAAAGCATTTTATATGACACCCCCCCCCCCCCCCCCGACCCTTCCCCCCCCCAGTTTTCCTGATTTATATCCTTAGACTATTGGGGAGTTAGTGAAATGATAGCATTGTTATTTTAAACTCGCAGTTCTGGAATAAGACTTAACATTCACCTTTAGTCCAGACAGGTTATCGAAAGACCAAAACCCTCATGGGCAACAGAATGGATGCTACCCAATGCTATGATGAAAACAAGAGAAAAAATGGCAAATAATTTGGCAAGCCAAAAAGGGAAGCAAGCCTAAACACCAAACAAAGGCCAGAAAATACCGAACTGTAAAATCAGAGCAATGGTTCCCATTGTAATTTGCTTGAAGTTTTGCTTTTCTCTTTCTTATTGAAAAGGATTTGTATGCTCAAAAGCTTGTCTGCTTTCCCTGCAATCATATTGAATACTACTTTTCCAATGAAGCTTCATCTTGCTTATGTTCCCACATCACCACGACCACAACAGCCTTACTATCCTGAACTTGATTTTCCCCCTGAACCATTAAGATTAGATGAGAAATTAGTGCAGATTCTATCAAAAAATGTTTTGCAAATGTGAAGTAACATAACTGCAAATGACAGTGTGTATGAACAGCACCACTCCACTTTCTAAAAAAAGTCTTCTTGCATGCCAACTGCTGGCACAAAAATCCTAGAATGTTACACATGCTCCAGGCTCAGGAACTATGACCTAAGGAAGTTTTCCAAGGAACCTGACTGTGAACTTCAGACCAGCTTCTACAAGCAGCTTGCTATGCTAAGGCTCTACAAGACAGATACTAAGAAGTATAAAAAAGTCCTAATGGCTATGAAGTAATCAGGGTTTATACTTCATGAAGCAGTGTACAGACACACAGAGAAATCATTATACCTTTGCTAATCCTCACTAAACATTCTGTTGGTTTTCACGGCAGCCATAAAGAGGACTAGACTTTGGACATGAGTAAAAAGTACACAGAGCTTTCCTCATATTAGAGAAGATCACCTTATTCCCCTGAGTAAGAACAACCATGTTTGTAGTGCATTAATAACCTGGTTTGAGACACTTGCAAACTAAGCAATAGATACCGAAGTATTAGATATAGTTATGTCACTCTACTGAGGTTGGATTGCATTTTTCAAGGTATCCTTAAGGAAGTTTATACATAATAAGAACAGCGACAGAAACACTGCTCAGAGGAACAGAGTCCACCTATCACAGAAGTACAAAATGAGTACACACAGTTCATATATGAGCACTACATCAATTAGGGATCAAGAGAAACGATATTCCAAGATGGCACTGTCAGCACCTTCTCACCACTTTCTAATTCTCTACTTCTTTGTAAATCTAAAAAGCTTTAACATAAGTCACTGCTAGAAAAATTACTTCTTAATTAATAAAGTCTTAAACTAAGGCATTGATTATAAGTGGAGTTATAAGCTTGTCTACTAGAACAAGTTATCACTTGAAACATCATTTATAAAAACTTGATGGAACACGCTAATGTTAATAACAAATACTTTGCAAGCAATATATCCAGAGTTCCCAATATACAGAAGATGACATCCTACTATCAAGGTTCACTGGCTGACACATCTTCAAGACTCTGCAGCTAAGTCAAAATGATAATACAGCAGAAATTCAGAAATTATCCTCTAAGGATCTGCATCAGAGAGAATGCATTCCTGCACTTGATATGAATTCTCCATAGAAAAACATTATTCCATTTCAAAATAAAAACTGAATACTTTTTACTGAATAGCATGTCAATTCTGCATGTAATGCAGAATCTTTACTTGTCAAATTTAGCTTCTTTTGGAAAGCAGATTAATTTGTCAGCTTTATTCTCTAATCTTTTCATAAAGTATTTTTCAAAATCCAAAAACATGTAAAAGCAGATGAAACAGAACAGGTACATGATGTATTTAAAAAAATGTTTCACCCTCCAAAAATAAACTTTTGTGCCTAAACATCCACCTGAGCACTCAGATAAAGGTAATGTAGGAATCAAGGTCTCATGGTGTCATACTCAGGGCTGTCTGGGTCTCCTAGGGCAGTGAAATTCCCCATCTAGCAGCAGGCTACACAAATTTTCAGTTTAACCCAGACAAAAGTGAACTCACAACTTTTATATCACGTTGAGTCAATTTATTCCAACAGACCTTTTATGACCAGCTCCACTTTGGAAGTCAACCTACACCTGTGTTGAAGAAAACGTGCTCCTAAGTGTAATTTTTGGACATATTTTTCTCTTTACACACCAGTCCCCAGTACATAAATTGGAGCAAACATCCTTCATTCCTCTGTCTTGTCAACTAAGATTTTAATTTCCTGAATGCAGTGACTTATGTGCATTTCCAAGTCTCCCTGCAGAGAGCTTTGAATTCAGCTGGGGCTCCATGGTAGGTGCCAGGCACACGAAAGCACGGTGCAGGATCCAAAGCAGAAGTGATTCATACTGAATTAGAGCTCATAAGACCTCCTCATTAAAAAATTCCACAGTGGCTCTATTTACCATGCATGTCATCCCCTAAAGCACTTGCATAGCATCTGCCACCCACAAATAATTAACTGCCTAAGAGTGAGGAAAGGTGTGTGCAGCAAGTCAGATTGTCTGTTCCCCCATGTTCTGCTGTTAAAGGGATGTGAAAAGGGTAAAAACACCAAGACAGAGCAGCGATTACTTCACCACACAAAAGCACAAGGCAGCAAAGAATGTTTACACTTCAGCACTGACAGAGCAGATGAACACAGCTACCACAGAGCAACACTATAAGCTCTGAAAAGATTTGCATTTAAGCGTGTGTTAAACTCCCTCAGAGCTTTCCTGCCAACACAAATTGTGCCGGCTTGACTACAGTGGAACTGTCAGAATTCAGCAGCCCAGTCCACATGTACTTGTGGTTACAGGAGCACAAAGATGCTCACACAAGCTGACACAAAGTCACACAAGGATAAAGGATCATTACAGGAATGTAAATGCATCCAGCCTAGAAAACTGTGCTGCTGGAACAGAAAGATCACGACAAGGAGCAGCATATTTTCATATAAGCAACTGGCCTTTCAGAGAACAGATTTGCTCAGCCAGCACAATGCAAAATTCAGAGAAACAAGAAACAAGGGGATTCTGAAATAGATGAAAATAGATGAAAATGGGGAGGCACTGAGAGCCATTATGACAAAGTCACTGTATTACTGACCAAATATTATTGCATTAAAGCTACAGGGTATCACAGAGACTTTTTTTTAGCTTATTAGCTGCCAAAAAAATATAGAAGAAAATTGTAAAATTTATGCACAGACCAGATCCTTACAGAGAGAAAGAACACGTGAGACATTCCCCTTACAGTGGCAAATACCTTGCTTGCATATTGGGAGAAGCAGAACTGGAAAACCAAGATACAGAGTGAAAGAACAGTTCTTGTGTGTAATGTATTGGTAGCACCAGGCCACAGCACTTCAGTAAAAACAATCAAAGCAGCACAGCTGGAATTTGTGGCCCACTGTGCTATCAGTTTATGAAGAGCTGCTTCATGGAGATAGTGCCATCTGGGCCAGCTACAGACAACACATCTTAGGCACAATGGAAATGATTCCAAGTCACTGTGTTCAACACAGTCTTCTATTCAACAAAAGAAAAAAAAATTCAGCATAGTCTTCTTTCGTCTTGCTTTCCCTTTGGTGTCTACAAAACAAGGACCAGTAGCAATGACTTTTTCTTAGACTAAACATATTATAATGCTAGGGTAATTTCCTGTCTACTTAATTCAAGGGATTTGGATGCAAAGATTTATAAGGGAAAAAAATCAAAATAATTTTCTGAAAGTTTCAATATAAAAAAGTAAATCTCAGTTTTGGACTTGTCTACTCCTTCCCATGTTATATACAAAGTACTCCTCTGGGAATAAGCAGACTCGTTTTCACTTCTTTAGTATATTCAGATCACATGGAAGAAATAAAAAGAAAATATGCTGTAATGCCACCAGCACATCATTACAATAAAGCCTATGCAATAAACCAGAATAAAACAGAACTATAAGGATATTAATATTATTACACTCCTGATGCCCAATCTGCCAACATTTTGTGTCAGCACAACTGATTCATATTTTATGCCTTTTTGTTTGCTCTTCTTCTAACAAATTCTGCTTGGCAAAATGAAATCATTCAAGGGACCTGTCCTTTGCAATCCCAGCAGGACTGTAATAAGCAGTTAGTCCAGTATAAAACCTACCTCTATTTAAGAAAAACATTAATAGAAATAGCCACCAAGTGACACGTAAAGGAATTTATTCTGGAAAAACATCCTATGTTTAAGGTGTCCCATTGGTTGTAAATAACTTACTGAATATTCAGCAGTAAAAATTTCACTGGGCTACATAAAGCTACTTAATGTCCTAGAGGTGAGTTATCCTGTCTGTGGAGAATACTGGGATCTTGTTCATTCCTGTGAGGAATGCTGGAAAAAGAAAAATTAATCCACAGAAGTTGGCCCTTTAGCCCCACCAGGTAGCTGCTCTTGAGGTCTGCTCCTTTTTCACCCTTAGCAGAAGACACAGCAATGACATATGTGGTAGACATGCTCAGTACATGTTCAAATAGGTACCAAAAATCACAGTGAGTAACTCTGAGCCTTCCTGTTAGAAAATTGCTTCAGAAAAGTGCTTCATTTCAGTACTTCTGCTGAAACTCATAGGCACTCACCTGGCAAACATAAAAACAGAACTGCTCAGTAGGGAGCTGTTACCATCTACCTTCAGTGATTGGCTTTATAAAATAATTGCTTCTTTCATTACTCTCCAGGAAAAAAAAATAACCTAAGAAATTATGAACACCTCTGTCTTGCAGTAACTTATATGACAACAAATAAAATCTATTTTTATTATACTGAGTAAGGTTTTGTGTTGTTTAAATCTATCCGCAAACAGGCACAAGGACGGTGTGGGAAAGTGATGGGGTAAAATTAGAGAAAACTGGGAAATTGTATTCACATTCCAACAGAAGTTAGAACAGTCAGGGAATTCTATGGTGAAATGCAGAGGTTAAATGCAATGCCCCAAACCTCTGTGACACTCCCCACACAAAACATGTCAAGGGAGATGAAACAAAGGGTGAAGATGAATGAAGACACTGTGGTCAGGCTCTGTTGTAATCCCTGCAGGAATAGGAACTTGATGTTCTTGTGTAGGTGATAAACCACATAGCAGCTGTCAGCCAAGGGAGAGAGGAGGAGATGACCTGCTGCTGAATGAACAATTATGGCAAAATCCCTCTCCTCAGGTGACCTTTGCTCATTATAATGTCATTGTCATAACTAACTCACACCTGCATCCCAAAGCTACCCTCTTCCAAGGTATGATCACCCCTCATTGGGAATGTGATCTTAATTTTATTGGCTGTACATCTGAAAGCCAAGAGAGAGAATTTTACACCTCTAGGCTGCTCAGTGCAGAGTCCCCATGATGGGGTGATGACAGACTGGATGGGCACAGAGGTTTCAGCTTTCCTGAGCCTCTGACAGACCAATCAAACACAGAGGGTTTGAGGAAACCCTCCCTTTCTCATGACACAGGTCTTCTACTAAGAAGAAAAAATTCATCCAAAATAACTTGGAGCAGTCTTAGGACGCGCTGATCATTGACTGGGTAACAGAACGACAGAGAAGTAAAATCTCAAAACACACAAATGGATACATTTCTGGAAGCAAACATATACAGAAAGACACTGGTTTATGGTAGCAAGATATTTTCATCATCAGAACCATTAGATTTAATCTTTCATTCTGAAATGAATATTCTAGTTGGATATTGGCACAGAGCTGAACCCAATGAAGCATGAAATTACAGGAAGGTATTCTTATACTATTTGCTGCTTAAGTGCATCTGCATTTTTTCACAGAGAGTACTCAAATCACTTTATAAATATCAAGATGCTATTTTATAGATGGGGAGACTGAGATGCTGAATGGTGATGTTTACTGCACAGGAATAACAAGCAGTTTAGCAACAGAGGTTTCACACCTCCTGGGGCTTAATTCAAACCTCATGAGTGCTACCTCATGAGTCATGCTCCCAAGGCATGACTGTGCAAATAACTTCTGTATGTTTTTGTTTCTCTGACAAATCCTCTCTCTAGTCAAAAGACTTCTAGGTCGTCAAACAAAGAGTGTTAAATTCCCTTTGTCGCAATAAGCAAGGGAAATGTTTTTTCAGAGTTCAAGCTAATCAAAAGGAGGTGGTTTTGGGTGAGGTCTTTTGCTTTTACGGCAAGAGTATCAAAGCAACTTAACCGTGGAAAGAAATAAAAAAGGATTTAAGAAATTAGTTTATTGGAGAGCAAACTGCAACTATACCCCAAACCTCGAATTTGGTAGCTAGACACCCAGAGAGCTGGGGAAGATGGAGAGAGTCACATTCAGAGTCCTTGCTCAGGGACTCTTTTCACTGATTAATCATTTACTGTAAAATACAGAAATAGCCCCAGGTACACAGAGCAGAATAAAACATTGATTCTAAGTTTTTGAATGTTTTTAGCTTTTGAGCTTTTTTTAATGCTTTTTGAGGCCTGTAAACATATATACAAATAACAGCAAAAGATATAAACAAATAATCTTCTACATCCTAAGACAGAAAAAAACCCCTACCTAGAATTTTCCTGGCCTAAATCAGTACTTTTCAGAGCTGCATCTTTGCAGTTTATTTTATAATAAACTTAAAAATGCGGAGTATCTAATGGCATAGCATAATGAAGGAGATATCTTTTTGCTGATTGTTAGTTTGCAGAATAACTCAAAATGGTGGAAGAAACTATGTTTCCTAAGAAAATTTCATGTCAAAAACGCGTTAAAGAAGAAGAATGTCTGGAGAGATGGATCTGCTGTGCCTGCATAGTGAGTGAGAAGACTTTGGGATTAATTAAAAAATACTATCTACTTTTACCAGTATGCATTCTCAGACATTGCAAAAATTCACCAGATATTATGAAGTGCCAGCAGTAACCAAGAACAAACAAAGCAAAAAATTTAAAAAAAAAACAAACAAAAAAAACCCCAAAAACAAACCGAAAAACCCCTCCCCAAAGCAAAAATTTGCATCTAAAAGAGGTGTAAAAGCTCAAAGTATGGGAGAGAATAGGCAGAAAAGACATAGAACTTTTATATAATGAAATCGACTGAATATCAAATAATTTTTGACCAAAAAAAAAAGCTATCAGTAATGTTTGCAATTGTCATTTTAGTGGAAAAAATTTATTCCAAGAGTGTGAATTTAGGATAGCAATTTCTCTTGCATTATTGGTAATTCACACTATGAAAAAAAAAATCTACTACTACTTTTTTTTTTTTAAATGTAAATTTCCACCAACTAGAAAATGAATTAATCTCCAATGCCAGGGAAAATCTTCAATCCATTCTATTTCAATCTACAGGTATTCTAATTCCTGCACTTTCCCCTCATTTCTTCATATGAATATATTCATATTAATGATGATGGTATTCACATTCTTCCATCAGCACTTTACATAGTATTTCTAGCTGTTCCATCACCTTTGGTAGAGAACAAGTAAAACATCAGAACAGGCAAAGAAGTCTTTACAAAATCTTCAATCCAGTACTTTAAAATCTGGAACGTCCCCCTAAAGAGACACTCTACAGCCTGAATGATAAAAAGAGTGAAAAACTTCCCTGAGTAAATTTTTATACTATCCTGAATTTATACAATCAGGATTTTTGGATCAGGAGAATGACTGGCAACTAAAATTTTTAAGATCCATGAATCTGTCCCTAAATCTCTGCACCCTTTAATCTACATTTCTGTGCATAGTCAGTTACAAAATATAGTATTTATTAATGATTCCTTGTGAATACAATGTAAAATTCCTACATAAAAGTAAGTATCTACACAGAAAAAAATTACCTTCTTTTTTAAACTCAGAACACAATAATTTATCTCTTATGAATCCGAATACTCACTTTTCAAAATATGGTGATGCATTAAAAATTAGTTTAAATTTGTTACTTTTTTTTTTTTTTTAAGCAGCAGGAGTAGGGAAATTAAGAAATATAGATTTGTTTACACTCTTCAGAATGGATATACCACAGAGGAGGGAGAACTGAGGTATGAGATAAAATGACAGATTTTATATACAAATAGCAGCCAGGCAGTAAGATATTCTGTGTTAAACAAATCAAAACAATAAACCTATAGGAAAGTACTATAGCTGTGGGGCACAGGGGTCAATTTATGAATTCCTGAGACCAAACTGAGGAGATAAAGCAGCTTCAAAGACAGTCTGGCACTGTTTTCTCAGTCAGCCTTTTCACAGACAGTCTTCAGTACAAGGCTGCCCATGAAATACAAGTTTTATCTGGGAGTTGGACACAAAGAGTCTTACTGGTCACTTCCATCTTGAGATATTCCATGATTTATAAAATTATTGCCTTTTTCAGTATCTACTTCAGCAGGCTACCCTGGAGATTTATGACACCAATATCTCTCAATATAATACTTAAATTTACACTCTGGCAAGCCCATTACCATGTAAAGGAAGAAAATCCCAGATTTTATTTCCAGAGGAAGTTCTTAAATCAAAACAACCCTGAGCAGACTTAGATCTCCAGGGTGCAACAGGAGAAAAAAAAGAAATGAGATGAAATGAATTCTTTTAATTAATTCTTTAAATTCTTTGATTAAGCAAGACGACAGGTTCATATCAAGTAAGCATTTCCTTGAAGAGTGCTATTCAGCACCAGCATGTCCATGTCCAGCCTGGAGCAGCAGAACACTTGAGCACTGGCAAGAACATCTTCAGTGCTGTTCTCCTACAAATCCCAAGTTGTCCCTTTAAGGGAAGATGCTGCAGCACATGGCAGCCCCGTGCCTCTCAGAGGTTGTCCTTGCCTTGCTGGGGCATATTTTGCAGCAGTTTAGAGGCTGGAGACACAGGCTGAAATCAAAGGCCTGCACATTTGTCTGCTGGAGCAGGCAGGTTTTTGATCTCTAACCAGAATGTATTTGGTAAAAGGAACACACCACAGATGCACCCTCAAGGCAGCCGAGAATTCCTATCCGCCAATAGCACATAAGGTTTAATCAACATGTGAGAAAGAAAGAGAGAAAGCATCTGCTGACCTGCTCTAGCCAAAATACAGACAATTTCATTCTTCTTAAGATGAAGTAACTCAGCAAGAAATCCCCTATTTTATTATGGGGGAAATGCAAGGCAGCCAACCATCCCTACTAAATCAAACTATCCTGAACTGCCCTCTGAAGTTGCAATCCTCAGGACTGGAGTCTGGGATCTGCCAAATTAAAACACTGAAACATTACTTAAGCATTCACAATTTTATAAATAGGAGAACCATTTCCCCTGTAGCCAAATCTCCATATGTGAGGCAACAAGCAACTGTTTCCATATTTTAAATGTTAGCTCTTCTGTAGACACACCTCATTTAAGATAGTACCTTGTTAACATGCCAAGTCTCAAACAGCTGTACTATAAGAATACTGGGTCATATCCTCAGCTCTGTAAATCACTGACTTCAACAGAAACAACTGAGTGCACATCAGCAACAGATCCAGCACACTGTTTATTGCTGGACTTGCATAGATAGAAGTGCTTTGAAAAATATAATGTGCCAGTCACTCATTTCAGGAATGTATTTTCATGATGACTGGTCAAAGTTGGCTTTTCCCTTGCCTTTTCCCTGCTTTACTGGCAGCTATTTTGGGCAATTTTATTTATTTAAAAATGTTTGTCCTCATCCTTCTTATAGGACCCCTTTGAGCATGGAAAGGCCACGATAAGGACTCTCCAGAGACCTCTTCTAATCTTTCCAGGCTGAGCATGGGACAACCCAAGATACAGCTGGTATCCAGATATCACTGTAAGTCAGTCATCTTACTCCATAAATAGGGAACAGCCTGTTGAACTCTCCAGCGTGGCAGTGGGCTGCACACTGGGATCTCCCCACAGCTGGGAAAGCCTCTCAAAATTGCTCCTTGAGGCAGAGAAATTCCTTGCAACAGATTTGCAGTGTGAGTAATAACATGTTAAACTTTGAAGTTTTAGGTGCTATAAAGGATAGATTGTAGACATATAATCCTTTAGACACAAACTTTTGGCCAAGTCTCAGACTAAGTCTGGATCCAGATGCACCCAAACTCCCCTCAGAAGGAAGTTTAGGAAGCAAGAGAGTCCTTCCTGAAACTCATGGCTCGGTGGGAGGGTTTATCTGACCCTGGCAGGTTTATCTGACCCTGTCCTCTAGGCAGTAAACCATCAAGTGCACGTTGTCATCAGATCTTGCTAAAACCCTGCCACATTTACTATCAAACTTTGTTGAATCACTGTTTTATATCAATTAATAAATTTCTACGTCTCTGTTACAAGAGAAGGCACAGCGTCATCCATGACATTTGGGTGTAATATTTCAATTACAATGCCTATTTTCAATAGATTACCTCCTGAGCAATTAATTTGCTAAAAGTTTTTTGCCCAGGCAGATGGATGTCTTAAAAAAAATTTTCAAGCACCTACAATGAAAATGTGCTCATGTGAATGTGTGAATCAGGAATAGGTGTAAAAAAATATTACCAAAAAAAGAGACATTGAGTAGAACTTTCATCTAAAAGCTATGGATAAGCACACCTAGTTTTGACATTTAACTCAGTTTCTTTTGGTTAAGCTCTCATGGGGACCTTTCAGCTGGAGCAGATGTTCAGACCAATGGTTTTGACAGTAACTGGTTGGGACAAATAAATGTTGAACCTGAGTTTGGCTAACGCAGAGATATCAGAAACTGTGCGTGAGAAAGAAGATCTGGAAAAGTTAATGTGAAGGTGTTTATGTGTAAAAATAATATAAAAGAACACATGGGCAGTTTTACTTCAAAGAATAATGTAAAAAATGAACAGCCAGAATACAGTGGAAAGCTATTTTGTGTCTTCTTTGGTTTTCTTTGGGTTTTTTTAAAATTAATCTAGGGACAGGGAACAAAACAAAGCATAAGCAATAAGTTCAACACAAAAGTGTTATTCTAAATAAAAGGAGTAGTCTTCCAGTAACCAACCTTTTATTATTTAGACTGCATAAAATTACAAATAACACTGATTTCCATCCAAGAAGCTGCAAAAAAGAATAAATCAATGTACCTTTTTAAGGCAAGCATTGTTACCTTTATTCTGGTGGAGGACAAAACACTGCACAGAGTGATGAAGGGACTATTCATATGCATTCAGTATTTACATAATATCTGACAATGATGAGTTCTATCAGATTTCAATGTGTGCCCAATTTACACAGTCATAAAAATATCTGAAAATACAGCCCTAGTTTATGGCCTGTTTATGGGCACCTTATTTCCTTGCTGCACACAAACAAGGCCTCTCTTGAGCACACCCAACATACACCAAAGGTGGATAAAGAAGCAAGCCACACTTGACTCTCCAGGCTTTTCTGTATGCAATTGATAATATCTTTTAATTCATGACCCAAAACATAGGAAAACACTCCTGGTGTGCAGACACAAAGCTGATTAAAGAGCCAGACTGTCAGTGGAGCAGCTGGTCACAAGGGAGAAGCTTCCTATGAGTTATACTCACCTTTGTACTTGAACTAAATTTGCCAAAAGCACAGAAATATTTCACAGCTTGCAAGAAGAACTTGCAAGAGTTCAGGGGCTACATTTAAAGAGAGAAAAATTATGAATTCACCACCAAGTGCAGACACTTAAAAGCTTAAACGCAATGGACATAGAAGGCTAAATAACCTCAGGAAATTTGTGGGGAAAAAAGTAAGATATAGATGATATAGATATAGATATAGATATAGATGATACAGATATATTTTCTCAAATAATAACCCTGAAGTTTAAAAAACAATTCACTGAAGCATGCCAGTTGCTATTGGCCCTATAGGGTTTGTGGAAAAAAGGGCCAGTGGAGTTAAATTGCATATTTCATACAGCAGGCAAGCAATGCTAACAAACAGAATATGAACAGTAGACTATTTTGACAGAGAAAACAGAAATAGACAAGAAGAACAAGCATTCAAGTCCCCAAAAGATCATGTATTCATTACTGGTGAAGTAGCAAGTCCACTTACT
The DNA here is from genome assembly GCF_041296385.1 of Aphelocoma coerulescens. Taxonomy (NCBI): domain Eukaryota; kingdom Metazoa; phylum Chordata; class Aves; order Passeriformes; family Corvidae; genus Aphelocoma; species Aphelocoma coerulescens. The sequence goes on from NC_091017.1 coordinate 19,641,484, forward strand.
TAGGTTTCCTTAAGCTGCGTAATATAATTCATACTGAGGCTAAATCTGAACTCTCTCAGCCTGACTGCAGAACTACCATGAGGTGATGGGAATGACAGATTCTGATTACATGACATCACATCTTAGAAGAAAAGGGAAAAAAAGGGTTTGAAAATTAGGCCAAAATATTCCCACTTGTGTGCCTTAGGTTGTGACCAGCAGAAATCTGTACTTTGGTACCTAAGTCCAAGTGGCTTTATTTCATCACTCACAGCTATTAAATAAAGCCTTTGATGTGAGACCGATAGAAGACTCACCACCTCTATAAATCTCAACATTTTTATTTGCACGCCTATGTGGATACAAAAATACTGTTAGCAAGAAATTTTCCTGCTTCTTTCTAGGCCCATGAGTTACTTTTCTCTCTCACGAAGATATTTGCAGAATTCTGTAAACTATGAACACCTGCGACCTTGCAAAGCCTTGTTTATGGTACAGTAGAAAAGTATTTTGACAATGGATGTTTTAGGATTTTAGCCAATCACTCCCAAGGGGTGGCTGATCCTTTGTCCAATTAGACTATGAAGAAAAAAGTCTATAAAAGAGTTTGTAAAATAATTAAATAAATCAATCTTTCTGCACAATTCCTGCCTGCTGGATCTCTCTCCTCCTCCCTAACACTGTGGGACGCAGTGATACGCCTATTTTCAGTATAAAACCTTAATGAAAAAATAGCTCTTGAAAAAAGGAAAGTGCAGTTGTCCTCACTCAAATTTGTCCCCAAACATATGATGCAGTTAAAAACATAAAAAAACCCCATGCATGAAGGTATTTTGTAGTACTTAAGATAGTGCTTCAGAGACAAATACGGAAGTCAAGTCACGCCTCTAGGTGAAAAATCACACTGAATTAATTAAATTTCAAATGTCAATAGATAAACAAGCAGAATATATAGGCGATTAAGGATTAAAATAGTCCAAATATTTCAAGACAGATCATAATGCATGAGATATAAAATAATCTTAGTTATCCATCACTCAGATGGAGTTTTCTTGCTGGAAGAGTTAAAAGTACAGTAAGAATCAACCAAAATATATCACTCCAGATAAAAATCCATTTTTCAATAACAAAAAAGCGCTTAGCTAAATAGGGATTCATCTAGATATACACTGATATTTTCTTAATATCGAATAAAACATTGGATATCTCCATATGAGAAAGATTATACATTTTATTTCAAAGTGTTGTGTCTATGTACAGATCCCTGCTGGTCACAGCAGAGAAGTTTCCAGCTTCCACACATGCTTCCTTTCTGCTTTGAATAAATCACAAACACAGTTAACTTTTACAGGATTACTTCTCTATGCATTGTGCATTATTAGATGCAGAAGCAGTGACATCTCTTCTCTTAGGGTACTTTTGGCTGCACAGGAAAGAGGAAACAAGAAAAGATCTTTTTGACTGGTTTTGCATTCCAGGGAGGTTTAGATACCTATCTATTCAAATAGGCAGGTGTTTAGCCAACCTTGCCCTAAGAATGGCTGGTACATCTCCCTACAGTAATCAGAATGCAAAGTTTAGCACTCATTTGCAAGGAACATAATTAATACAGTAAAAATCTTTGTTTAAACATTGCCTTGGCTGAGCATGTTCAAAATTAATGTCACATTGAATTCTTGCAGTTGATGCTTTCATTTACATTTGATATGGGACTCAGATCCCTTGTAAGAATTTTGGAAAGCAGTGTGTGCATCTTTAGTTTTTAAAAAAGCTCTTAGTGTTCAAGGGTGTTTTCCACCAAGTTTCAGACTTGGCAGGCAGTTGCAGGCCTCTCAGTGATTTGAATTTCGACATTTGATTTATTAAAAGTACCCTAGATATAGTTTAATTTACTTGCAAATTTTTATTATTTTTTTTCACCTGCCTTTAAATGGAAAACCTGTGCCCTTGAAAATTGTTTGTTTCCACAGCAGCATCTGCAAATATCTGTGTAATGTCTGTTGAAATTCTATTCTATAATTTCTTGCAGCAGTTTTTCTTCAGGAACCATAGCTGATATGCTTGTAACTTCTTTAGTAGCTGCTTTAAAGGAGTAATTTTTCTTTGCATCTCCCAGCTCTAGATAAAGAAAAACCCCAGTGTCACTAAGTTTTCCTAGATCAATTTCACTGTATTTATTGATAAAGTGGGGAGAGGACAATTATAAAAAGAAGGTAGCTCGAGTTGAGTCTCTGGTACATGTTATTTGTGTAGCAGAGGCATGCATCATCACAAAGCATTTCTTAATTTACAGTACTTAAAATTCTCTGGTATATTTAATCCACAATCATAAGGATCTTGCAACCAAGAATCAGTTAAGCCAGCCTAACAAGAGTTCAGGTTTTTGGATGATGAAGTCCTCATGAGATCACACCTTTCTACATTTACTCAAAATCCTAGCTTCTCCTGGCTCGGAACACAACTTGAACTCAAAACTCTCTGGCATGTTCAGATCCATGTCATTTAGCAGCTTCCTAAAAGGAAAGTTTCCTGAGTAACTTGGGACAGTGATTCATTCCTGCAATGCACAATCAAAATACTTCAGCAACTGCTGGAAATGTAAATTTCAGATTCTGTTTTCTTGTGGTCTTGGTAATTTGGGTAGTCAAAATTTAAAGTTAAAAAATGCTCATTCTTCAAGCTATGCCTTTTGAATGGTAAGTACTATAACTGGATGGAAAACCTCTTAACCTGTACATTGTAAAGTTCACAATATTTGGTGTCTACAAGCTTCCAAATAAATTTATTTTCTGTCTGCATTTGTACATACATGCAAGTTAGGCTATGACAAACAAGATGAATTATATCTGATGAAAAGTAGCTTGGACTGAAAGTTATACTCCAAATATTTTCCATATGAAAATACTTACCAAGAAAACTTATGTTTCATGAAATATACCTTAAATTAAATCCAAAATATAGTATAAGAAATCGCTCTGATAACTTCAGCTGAGAAATATCTTCCTAATGATTTTTCATATGTAGCATCAGGAAGTATTATAAAATACATTTTTTGTAGATGTTACTGATTTGCCACATTTTTTTAAATTGCTGATTAAAAAAAATATTCTAATTTACGAATTTGCAGGTTAGTGGTACTCTGAGTTTAAAACACATTTTTAAGAGAATTAATTCTGATTAATAAATTAAATAAATTTCTGTCAAATGATTAATCTCTTGATTATTTTAATTAGAGTTTGCCAAATGTACATTATTTCTACTACTTGAGTAGGCAATAAATTATATATGCACTTAGTTTTATATGGCTTACAGGCTTGACAAATTGCTTATTCAGAATGACTAACTAATCTATCACATTTTTAGCAAAGAGTACAAAGTGTAAAAAGAATCCTAACAAATTTACTAAACACTGTCTATGTGCAGAATGAAATTAAACAAATTAAATTAAAATTTCATTTGCACACATGGTTGAGCAGGAGAATGTTCTCAGGTATTAGAAGTCAACAATTAAATGCAATGAGCCTAATAACTAATTGTTTCCACCTTCTAGAAATTTCTGCATTTTCAAGTAATTACCAACACAAGCTCTTTTTGCTTTTCTGGGACACTTGTTCACTAAAAGCAGCACAAAGGACAGAAGTTACTCCACCCTAAGCCTACAGTGCAGGACTGTTTTAAGGTTTTTGGAGAAAATGAATTTATAATTTCCTGAAAATGAAGCACAAACACTGTAAAGTTAACTCATTCAGTGCCTGCTCTGGTGGGGGTGGGGGGGGGAGCAATGCCATCCTGCTAGAACATGATGGCCTTTAGGCCACTGAGCAAGCCAGGCTTTGTGGGCTCTAAACTCAACTACACCAGGTGCACATTGAAACACCAACTCAGTGTCTGCCAGCAGTCACTGATACCACATCTTCTAACACACTTCCAGAGTTTTTCCTCTCCCTATTTCCTTTTCCAATGCACAGCCCAAACTTAGTTGAGCTCTTCTTTCTGGGGGTCTCACTGTGTAGCCATGTTGATGAGAAAAGAAGGATTTGGATATGCTCTAACAACTAAACCTGGTTTTTTTACAGCTTGTGGATCTCCTAATGGCATTCTCAGAAACCTGGTGAAAAGTGTTCTACAGCCAAGTCATCTGTACAGCAGGGGAAGCAGAAGACTTCCACAGTATTTATTTCTCACCCAAAGGCCTGGGTTCACATTTCCTGTGGGGTCCATGCAAGAATACCCACCTATGCAAACTGATTCTGCAAGGGAAATTAAAAATGCCCCTCCATCACAGACACTTTTTCCTTTGTGCCACCACTGGATGGGAATTATCCTTCAAGACATACAATATTGTAACTATATGGTTACAAAAAAGAGATCCTTGCTGATGCAATAATGTGTGATTACAGAACTGTGGTCAGGTAGGAGAAAAGTTCTCAGAGACTTCTCTTTTGCAGTTTACCCCAACCTGGCTTTAAACAAGCCTATTTTGTATTACAATGCTTTGGTTAGTTTCTAACAGTTCTAGAAGTCTGAAACAATAAGAGAAGGCCTGCTCTTCTGTTCAAGGCAGCTAAGGCAGTTTAGTGCTAGCAAAAGCACAATCAGGGATCAGTTGTCCTTGAAAAAAAAAAAAAAAAAAAAAAAAAGTCTTTTGAACCTCAATCAAAACTTGCAGTTTGGTGTCTGTCTATGGTTGTGGACTAAAATGTGCAAAGATTTTTATTTAGCTATAAACATCTTGTTGAAACTAAACCAATATTGACACCTTTTATTATAGAGATTTCTTAAAATCAGAAGTGAGGGTGAAGACATTTATGTGTTTCCTCTCCCATGTTAGCACTTCCTTTGTTGTGCAGCTTCAATAATTTAAGTCTTTGAGGAAGGCAGCAATTCAATCCCTGCAAAGCCTGTAAGCTGTGAGCCCCAGATCCCAGGCTAAAGAATAAAGGACCATGACACAACTGTCATCGCTGGAGTCTATGGCATTTTTAATCTTGTAAGAGTCTGCCTAATAGCTGTTGTCTGCTTCATTGTCTCAGAGCTATAATTTGGCCAAGCATATGAGTGCAATTTTGACATCCACCCCTTAAAAACCCATTATCTCTTTGCAACAGTGTACAAAACACTCAAAGAGTCAAAGCAGGGGGAAAATCAATAACAGCCCTATAATGATATTATTCCAAGCATCTATATTAAGTCTGCACATGTCCTTTTCCATCCTCAATTTGCTATCAGCTGTTATCAACAGCCTGCTGAATACAACAGGAAGTGGGAGAGTAAAGATGATAAATGCATACAGCTTTCTCTGTAAGCAGGAAATATCGTGAGCATACTGATGGAATAACACTGAGATCAGCAGGCCTCTCTATTGCTGAAGATTTTCATGCCTGTTTTCAGCACAAGAACTGATGGCAGTGAGTATTTTCCACTCTCTGTAACAGCAGTCCATCACAGTATGTATTTATATAACTAGAAAAATGTATTTATATATGTAACTAGAAATAAAAAAGCTGAAAGTGTTCAGCAAGTTTTGAAACTTGCTTGTAGCTTTGTGGGAAATAGGTTAATGAAACAGTTCAGAACTGAGATAAACAAGCTTTGTGTAAAAAAAGAAAGTATAATTGCATAGTTTTAAGGGCAGAAATCCTGTTTTAATGACAGGCACAGAACCTGAAGTTACAAGAGGAAACTTCAGTTCTGTGCTTATTCTTTTTTACCTCTAGGGATAGACAGCTGTTGACATGGTTTGACCAAAATTTTAGCAAAAGCACTCACAAGTTAATTGCTAGGATTGTCCAGATATCTGCCTTTTACAGAAACAATTTAGTTTCTTTTTATTTGCACACCTCAACAGTGTCTTAGCTATTGAAGCTTCTCTATTTAGAGGACATTGTCTTTTAGACCAAAACTTTGCCTCTCACAACTAACAAGGGAGCCATTTCTTAAGCATTATCTTTGTGCTCCCACCAATCTTCAACCTACAGCAAGAGCTTCACTATTCACCTCCCCAAAGTGCCTTTCCCTAGTGTTTTCCTCTAAAGCTTGATGACAGAAAGAACAGCTTTCTTGTTAGCAGCTCAGTCATCAATTGCCAGAGTTCAACCACATTTCTGCTACCTCACTTCTTTCTTCTTCTTTTCTTTCCTAGGCACAAGCTTCTGCAGCACCTGGATGCCTCCTTACAGCTTAGGCTCCCCCCTGCTCATCATTAGTGGGCTCCCATGTTCAGACAGCTCTCTTAAATCTTTGCTGTGCAAAAGCACCACAATTATCCTTCTCATTGCATTTCTCTTGTCAGCCTTTGGCTCCCCTCTGCCACTTCTCTTTTTTATCTTTACTTCCCTTGTCCATTGATGTCCAGCATTTCTTGACCCATTTCTGATGCACAGAAACTGCATATTCCCCTCTTAAGATCCCTGTTTTGTGAAAATAAATTAATATGCTTAGAGTTGGATAACTGATACATTTGAATCTGATAAAGGCATTTAAACAAGGGGCAGAAGGGTAAGAAGAAATTGCTTGCTAGTGTCAATTTTTTGACTGCTGTCTCCATGGAAAAGAGGAAAGGCTCCAGCACAGTGATTTTATCGTCCAAAAGTATTTTATGTTTTACTGTCCTTAGAAGATGGATTTAAGATACATTCTGTTGCACAGTGCAATGTATTATCAATATGTACCCCTTTTACTAGGGAGAGTGATATTCTGTTATATTCCACCAGTGAAAATGCATTAAAATTTTCCTTTTCCTGGGTTGCACAGGCCATGACCTGGAAATCCTAATTCTTTTGTTTATGCAGTTAAATACCATCCATGTTTTCTGGAAATTCCCAGTTCAGTCCTTGGGGTTTTGGCCATCTTTTTACTCTCACACAGTTCACCCAACCTGTGCATGATTCCTTGTATAAAGACAGCAATGTTCATAAGGAGCTGTGGTATTATTTGGCAGACCAATTGATACATACACAAAACACAGATCATCTTTCAGGGAAAGTCTTTAAATTTTATCTTAAATTTTATCTTCAACTTTATTTTTCACAATTTGTCTCAAGTAGGATATCCTTTCAGATGCTGTCTTAGTTATATCTTTAGAACATCCTGTCTGCCCTACTTGTACCACACCAAACACAAATCTTCATGCCCAGAGGAGTATGGACAGGATAAAAACCCCTACTGTTTAAAGTGAAAGTGCATTTTTTTCATGCTTATGTTCAAAGAAGAAGAAAGCACCAGCTGGAAAACAAAATTTTGCTAAGCCAGCTTGAAACATTTGTACTTTGTTCTTTGAAAGTATGCTGTCTTGGAAACACTGACTTAAGGGATATAGGAAGGAAAGAAAAGAGTGTTGGAAACTAGATGAGAGGAAAGATGTACATACCAGTAATTTATAGACGTGTTTAGTTTGGTCAGCTAGCTTGGACCCAAAATTTCTGCATGACAGTTACTTCATTGAGGGCCTACGGTTCTCTGAAATCTGAATATGGAAAGGAGAAGGTTCACTGCTCCATAAAATTGCTATCGCCTCAAAACTGAGTGTCTCTTCATATGGCATAAATGTGAGAGCAGGCAGGAAGGATCAACTTCTGGGGGCAAAAACCTGTTCCGAGTCCAAGCAGGTTTGAGTCTGGTCCCCTACTGCCATACTTCTGAATATTGCTATCCAGAGGTTATCAGTCAGTCCTCCAGCTGGTTTTACTTTGGTACTGTTGTGACATCTGCATATCTCCCAGACTTTCATATTCTGCTCTCTGATGCAGGAAAGAACAATCTCTGATCAGGACACAGCTCCTAGCAGCACGGGCAGGTTTAAGTGACTTCCCAAAGATCAAGCAGCTCTGTGGCAGAATAGGGATAGTTACAACTGGAGCTTTCCAGAAGAGAAAGCAGAAAACTGTGATCCCTGCTTGTAGCATTTTGAGGCACTTCCATGTCGCCTAGGGTAATTGCTTCAGGAATTCTGTAACCCCAGAACCTCATAAAAACTCTCCAATCAATTAGTATCAAATGGTCCCTCTTCAGGATTCAGCACCAGATGCCAGTATATACTCTCTGAAACATAAAATTGCTTGAAAATATTTGGATTTTTTTCACTGATGAAACAGGATCTGCCTAATAAAAGTCATCAGAGTACCAATGGGGAATACATTGTTAGGGGAGACTGGATCATGAGACCCTTTCATAAAAGACTCCTTATCCTTTCAAAAACCATATTAAATTAATACTCACTATTTCAGAAATGCTCAGTAGCAAGCAACCTTTGTCCTTACCTCTATATAACAGGGAGCTCATCACTGCAGAGAACTTGCTGGCTATCATCCAGGGAAACAGAACTCTGAAAATCTATTTAAATATTTGGTGTGTTGTTTTTTGGTCAGTTTTTCTGTTCATAAAGAAATTCAGGATAATTGTTGCTTTTTCATAACGGTGCAAATGAAATAACTCACTTGAGATGTTTAGTTTAACACATATATGATTCCCTTGCCCACTGTGCCCTTCCTCAAAAACTTCCAGTCCCTAAGGAAATGCTGTGTTGCAGTGGCAAAAGAGGTGTGAAAAGTACACTATCTCCAATGAAACATTTGATTTTGAAGTATATTTAAAACTGCAAAATCCGTCTTGAAATGGAATTATCACCTTTTTGAAGCAGTGGTGGATTGGACAGATTCAGCTAAAAATTAAATTACCCACTGTAAAGCAATCTTTCTGCTGAATGCATGGCTTAAAGCAACTCTGAAAGAGCGTAACAAAGAAATAAACACATCTCTTGCTTCAGAAGGAGGTGATTTAAAGCCTGTTTTGCTCCTTCAAAGCTCAGCTGTGTGTAGAGTTGAACAGGCCTACAATGTGTGGAGGGAGCATCCTTGAGATCTATCAAGTCTTAAAGAGAGCCAGGGAGATCACTGGCATTTCAGAAATGAGCACACCCTTTCTAAGCAGAGGCTTCAAAGAGGACAAGACAGAAAGCTTTCTCTTGAAATATTCAACTGCTAAAAGAAACTGTATTTCTTATTGATTTTCCTCAACTCCACTCGGCTTACAGCTCAAACCTTGTGCATACAGGCTATTTTGAAAGCAATACTTAAAAATAATATTCCCCTGGAGTGTAAGAGTGCTTTTTAAAGTATTGTAGTTATTTATTTCTTTGTTCTATATTTACTTTGTTCTTTGTAGGATTTTGCTTTCTGTGATGTCCTTCACAATTTTATCAGCTCCTGCCTTACTGTAATTTTGCGCTTTTTCCAAAATTTGGATGAACATTTGTTGGAATGTTTGAACATTCGTTGGATGTTTGAACCTTCTCAAGTCCTGTTCCTGCACTCCTGTATTTGGTGGCACTTTGAGTTTCATCTGAACTCTGAAAACAATGTTCTGTTGTTCATGGCTGTGACTGGTGGGAGATGGTTCAGAAGAGATGGCCAAGGGAGATGTGCCCGTGAAACTCAGCTCACTGAAAGAATGTGACTGCCCTGACTTACCCAGGCCACATTTTGTTTTATGTAATATGTTCTAACTTGAAATAAGTTAATGTGGTATTAAACATTACACTCTCCATGTATGAAATGCCTAAAAGGAGCTGGTCATAGGTATTGAAGTCTAAAGATGAATCTGAATAAACAGCTGACAAAAACCCCAAAGGGTTTAGAAACAGTTTGAAGGAGTTAAAGCCTTGAAGATACAGATTTTCAAGTCCTTTGTTTAAGATTTTATGGTAATTCAGTTAATAATTGACACAATTATTAACTTAATAGTAACATCATTTTTTGAGGTATGAATGATAGTCCTGGGAAATAATCTTATTCCTGGTGGAGGTTGACTTGTAGACATGTCATTCCCCTCCACCATCTGAAGCAAACTGGACAACAGTACATGTCACTTTTTTAATTGATTCTAAGTTATATTATGTTTTCAGAAGCACTCATCACCCCCTTTATGCCTACTAAATTTTATTTATTACGTGATTAATAATGATTATAGTCTATATTGCATTATTAATATATAATACATTATTATATTTTAATAGATTACATTTTTATATAATCAGAGTATTATTGCTTAAATAACAGATGACACTGTAACTTCGGGCATAAATATATTTAGCTAATTTAAGCTGTTTATTTTATTCCTTGAATAACTAGAGTAATCTCAACAGATCTAGGCAGAAATTTTTTTGTTCAGGGTCTGAAGCAAGTTCTTAAGCAAATGCCACCACATTTCAAAAAAAGTAATTTATGGGAAAAATGTCTCTGCATGGCCTAGAGTTATTGTTTATTAGTTTGATTTCTCGCCAAGTAACGGGGCATAATTAAAGTAAGTTCTAGCTTCTTGTATGGGAGGGGGAGAGTTTGTGAACTTTGGACTTGATTTGTTTATCACAGGCCTGATAATTAATTCAATATCTAATGTAGGTCTTCTAAAAAAAGTAGTTTAAAAAAAAGCTCAAAGTCTGTTAGACAGTTGAACAAGGTCCTCAGCATCATTCCACTGAAGTCAATGCAGAGGAGCATCAAAGAGGATTTGCTATCTGTGACTCAGTTTTCATGTAAATTACCACCTCTGTAACTAGCAGCATATACTGCTCAGGGCTTTTTTGCTTACTTGATTATTTATAACAATTAAATAGAATGAAACTAGAGTACTTTTGTATTGTTTTGAGAGTGGAACATGGCCTCATTCTGCCAAGGCCTTTGACTTAGTGTTGGTCCAAATTAATTTTGTGGTGTGACTAAATTGATTTCTAGAAAAGAACATGAAAGAGGTTAAGAAAGGTGACTCTGACTCCTCAAAATTCTAGTTTTTGAGACAGCATCCCAGACATCTGGACAGTGTTCACTGGCTATTCCTGTCACTGCTGCCAGCTACTTGCAAATATATCCTGACAGAGAGACTGTGATAAGGAAGAACCATGTACACATCTCTTGCCAATATGGTCGCCCAAGGGAGTTAGGCTGCCTAAACATTTGTGAAAGCAAGGCTTTATGTTGCTGACCATTTGTGAATGGTCATGCCTTAAAAGAAAATAAAAGGAAACCAAAGCTTGTCATTATAGTCTACTTTCTGCCTTGTCTATTTATCTGTAAGACAAAACAAACAACATTAAACCTGAGAACTTGTCTAGTTTAATTTAAAAAAATCAAATACTCAGCACTGCTTTTAGTAAGTAGGTCAGAAAATTCCCCGGGGCATCCAACATGCATTTTGTGAGTTGTTAGGCAAATGAACTTAAAAAAAGGGACACAGGAGATTTTAGCATTTACATCATGATCTCTTCTTGGGATTAAAATGAAACAAAAGAAGCTGTAAGAGTCTTACTACTATCCTGGCTCAATATTCCTCTTCCATGATGTGAAAGGGTGTCTCAGAAATCTTGGGCTTTGTAAGCTTAGGTGTAATACCAGTGTACATTTATTAAAGCTTTGGCTCTGTCACACCTCACCCCAAGTGACGCAGACTTTGGATATTAGCAGCCCATTTGAAAAGTGATTGAGCTCAGCTTTCACACCCAAAGCATAAGGACAGTTTGCGTTCCTCCAGATTCTCCTGGGTTGTTAGTTCAGGAGACAGGCTAAAAATCCTCAGGCTTCCATATCCCAAAACAGGACTCGTCAGTCAAACTTCTCAGTCTCTCATCAATTATAGTGTTGCCACTGGCTGGTAGATACAGGGGGTTTGATACTTTTTCCAACAGCTGGCTTAAACTGATCTCCCTTCTTACTCCAAAACAAGTTATTGGAAAGTGAGGTGAATTTCAAACTATGACCGTCCCCTCACTATATTCCTTCTGATTTGCATGGTCTTTGGGGTGATCCAAACCAAGTCCAGCTCTCTTTGGATTTGGGTGTTGTTGGAAGCTGTGAATTTTCACCAGGAAGCAGGACTGCTGTGGGAAAAGGTGTGCAGAGCTAAGCAAAAAAAAAAAAAAACAAACAAACAACCAAAAACAAAGATTTCCTACTCTGTAAAGATATGTAATGTAGCTCTTTTTGCTGACATGCAAATTTCAGTTTTGGTGGTGGGCTTTTCGGGTAAGAAAACACCCTTTTCCCATGATTTTGCATCGCATTTATATACTTGTTGCTCCTATTTCTCTTTGAATTTTTATTTTGACTTCATGGACAGTCCATCCTAGCTGGACTGAGACCTACAGCTTAATTACTGGAATGAATTGAGCAATTCATCAGCACCAAAAATCTAACTTTTTTTTGGTAAGTGTGTTATCAATAACCAAGCTTCAGTTCTCCTAGCTGTATTTGGTATTAAGCATAATTCAATAAACAGTTTTTATGGGTAATTCTGGCTTTATTATAGGTGACCCCCAAGCACTTCCTAGTGAATATTCAATAATTGGAAGCAAAGATGTTTTGCAGTGGGTACTCAGAGAATATGTCTTTCTGAGCAAATGAGGGCAGTTCTTGAAGTTGGTTTTCAGTGTGTCTACTCCTTTTTATTTTCTTTTCTTGTGGATGCACAAGACTTAAATGTCATATCCTTTCCCAACCACATGACATCAATATCTACTGATGTCAGCTATTTACTAGACTTGTTCTACCAGCATTCTTACTTTCTGGCTATCTAGAATGATGCATATAAACACAATTTAAAGTTCTCCAGGATTTTTAGGGATCCACAGTTCCTTCTGCACCATTTCATAGGTCAGCAACAGAACAGGATGTCAATAATTACCCCACCATACTGCCAGTAATAAACCATCTGTGTGATGGATTAGAAATTCATTACATGGTTCCTGAAAATTAAGTAAAGCTACTTCTAATGGAACTTTATCTCATCAAACCTGTGGAGAATTGTTGCCCTAATAAACCAGATCAGTTGAAGTTCTGGTCTCTAGCATGGAACTCCCCCCTCAGCATTATAATAGGTAGGTTTGCACTGTCACTCATTAGCTCTATTGTCATTGACTTGCTAATTGAACGCTTTGCCAAGTGGGAATAATCTAGTAGCTAACCCATAAAATACTAAATGTTCAGGAAGACAATAGGATAAAATACATTTTGTCTCAGTAATGAAGCTGTAATTAGGCACATTACAATTCCATATCTATTCATAATAAGGACATATAACTACAAGCAAGCTGGGAAATATACCAACTTTAATTTCCAGACAAGTGTTATCAACCAGACATTTTTAAGGATGTACACAGAAAGCAGAAAGACATTTTGTAAGTATACAACTTGGGTCATTGCTGTGCCCTTCCACCTCTTTCATGTTTACTTCCAGAATTTGGCTTTCAGAGGAAAAAAAGGTACCCTTTTTTTAGGGTAGAGATTCAATCCTGTTTGTAATATGCTTTTGAGACACTTGGAGAAAAGCCAGCTTATAAATGCTAAGTATTATTTGTTTTCTTTGTTATTATAATATTTTCCCATCACTTTAGAAAACCAGCCACCTTTCCCCTCTGAAACAAAAGCTTCCATATTAAATTTATCTATTCTACAGTTAGAAAGCATCTAACATTCCGGGAAGAAAAGAATAGAAAAGTCACAGCATAAAATACAATCTCTTCTTTGTGAAAATTTCTGTCATATTTTATCTGCATCCTACATCTACATATGAATGGACAAGTATTCATCGTGAAACCATTAGGCCTTCACAGGATGAAAGGAAATATAAATAGTTTGAGAAATGAATACAAATACACATGCAATATGTGTGCTTTTTTCCAGCATGATGTATGGTATTTTTCTGCTCTGCATTAGACCAATATATGAGCACATTAAGGTCTTAAAGAGTTGGAAGTGATCAAAAATATCCTGATTGGAACCAGAACCAGATCAGAAATATGAGCAGGCTTTGAGCTACTGTACCTTAACGCCAGCCAAACTCAATGAGACCTTTGTGAGATCATTTAAAGTGCATGTGTAAATCCCTGCTTGCCCAAGGCAGTCCTAAGCAGCCAGAATTATAGATCCCCTATCTGCTTATCATCTCACCCAGACCAATTCTTTAGCCCTCTCTTAAAGAAAAAAAAAAAAAAATTTTTTTCTTATCCCAGACCTTCAGAGCATGATTTAACAAGTGTCTCCCCTTCTTCAAGCTGTATCCCCATAGTCATACCACAGTTGCTATGCAGAAGTGGTTCCATCAAAATATCAGCACCTTATCTTATCTAAAAAATGACATCAGTCTTGTTCTGAACTCTAAACAAAGTGTGTCAAAACTGCCAAAAAATTTAGGTTAGTTCTTCTGTTAGAAAAGCCTTTTTAAAGTATTTATATTGGTGGACAGGTGTAGGGAATTCAGGTGAATGAGAATCCCACCCTCTAATTTCTGTTACATTTGTGTCCCTTGCTCTGGTCAAATGGTCACAGTCCTACTGATCTGGAATGGATAAACAGCAGTTTATTTTACCTTAGAGATTTTATTTCCCATATTTGAATATGGAACACACAGGAAGCAATCTACCACCTACTAGGAAAAAATAGTTCAGAGACAGTCATCCACAACATCTGCAAAATGTAAGAAATGTGAAGATTATTCTCTGAAATATACTTCCAGGTGTATGAAACCAAGATTCACTTTTTACAGCTTAAAGTTTTAGCTACCTACAGTAATGTGTCATGTGATCTTACAAAAGAATTCATGGCAGTGGTAATTTCTGGTGCTTGTGTTAAGATTTTGAAATTATTACTTTATAATTAAAAATATTAAATATTAAAAAGTATTAAAAAGTATTAAGTGTTAAAAATATATTTCTTAAGGTGCATTTGAAATATGACCTTGGCATTAACTTGACCTTTAGTGTAAACAAGCTGAATTTTCTGGCTGAAAAGTGCTTGTCTGCTCTTGACCCACACTTTATGCTCTTCCTACACTCACTTTTTCTATGGGAAGCAATACATCTATGAGATAATGATCAAGAAATCAAAGCTCCTTGGGTTTGGTTTTCTCAAGTCTGCAGCACTGAAAATATAAACTGAAACCCCTTTTTTAGGGTGATCCTGTACAACCTGCTCTAGGTGAACTGGCTTTAGCAGGGGGGTTGTACCAGATATGTCCAGAGATCCCCCCCAACTCCAACTGTTTTGGGCAGACTGATTCTGTCTTAAAAGGCTTATGTTAGGACTTGAGTCCTGTCTAAAGAGCCTCACTTGGGACTTTCACAGACACTCTCTTCCCCCAGACCTGTGACATCTGTATAAGTACAGTTCCTGGACTCTAAGCCTGGTCTGAGTTTTGCTGTAGGTGGCTCTATGCCTGCTCTCACTCTCTACCAAGCATGGCTTGCTCCCTACTCTTTCTGAGATGTTTTCAGAGCAGCTTTTTCACCTCGTATGTTTCCAAAGGTTACTGCATGTTGTTACTGTCCCTGACTCTGCGTAGGAAGTATGGGGTTGTGTCTTTGCCACTGAGGCAACTACACCAGCATGTCAGGTCTCCTAGCTTGCCTTGCTTGGTGGAGCAAGCAGAGACCTCCAATGACAGCTACTAGGTTATATTGAATTAGTAAATGCAGCAGGCAAAGGCAAAAAGATGTATTTTTAAGCTAGGGGGTTCTTGCAGTATTTCATATTAGCAGCTCTCTAATGATAATGGTGTTTAATTTTAGGTCAGCATAATCTCACTGAATCAGTCTGTGAACCACCTGCTCCCTTTTACCAGCTGAAACAGGTGGAAAGCATTTCTAAAATTTCAGTTCAGTGGTAGATTTACTCATTAACTACTCTGCTCTCATGTTTCGTGTTGTAGATGCAAGATTACTTCTGTAGAATTTCTTTCTCAATATTTGAGTGAGGTTTCCAATTAACGAAGAACTTTTTCCCTGAATGGGCTCTCTAGAAAGGAGAAAGCTCTCCAGATTTAGAAAAGCAACAACTATGTCTTGGTGAAGAAAAACTTGCAGCATAACCTGGAATGTGGTTCTTGTGCTAGATAGGCAGTCATTGGTATCTTAAGAGTAACATCTCTTTTTGTTCACTCTGTTTAAAAGCTCTGCAAAACTCAGGACTTAACTCTGCACTTCATTATTTTTATGGCATTAAAAGCACTTGCTTGATTTGACATCTTGGTACTCTTTCACTATCTCAAGGGTCACAGCAGCTACAAAGCTGTCCTCATGTCTTTTCTGCATTTCTTTCTGATTTTGCTCCGAGTGATCAACAAGGCAATTTTAAAAGGATTGTACTGAATGGTGTTGTCCTTTCAGCTGCAAGAAGGGTGACTGCATGGTGTAAAAGCACATTATAAAGTTATGAGACTTGGTTTGAAAGCAGATGAGGAAGGGAAGCAAGGTAATGCAAGTAAAATCATAAAATGAATTTTATGTATCATTAATTCTGATAACTGATTTTATTACTTTAGAAAATTATTATGGCAATCTGCTACAAAATACTTAATCTAATTTAAATTTCAGAACAAATTTTTTTGGCAAATCACTGTAAGCAATATTTTTAATCAATAGAGTGAAGCTAATTTAGACTTCAAATGCTTCAAAAATTATGAGTTTGCTAAGATAAGCTTTTTTCTACTTTCTTGCTTCTGTATTTCAATGCTATTATTAGGAGAAGAACTTTGACAACTATATTCTCACTGTGTATGTACAAAAAAGGAAACCAAAACGCTGAACACAGATTATAGCAGTGTTTTTACAGAAAATGCTCTATTTATGTGGTGGCAGTGACTCAAGCTCAAGATCTAATTACTTACCCGCTAAATGAGTTGGCACTAGATTCAGATCATTTAGGGTCTGTCTGCTTTCTCCTATCAGGGCTGGCTTATGTCCTAAACTGGAGTAAAGTTTAGGAAACTAACCCCGCCTCCCCACTCCACCCCTCACCCCACCTCCTTCCATCCTAAAAGTGTTTATCTTCTCCAATTTTCCACCAGAATTGTTCTGGCCAGCATAAACCAGAAGAAAACAATCGAGGCAACTTTGAGTCCTCAGTCTTCTGTACTGGTCTTCTAAAAATGAAAATATACCCCCTGATACAAGGCAACAAAGCTGCTTCTCTTAAACATGTCATCTCCTCCTTCTCCTATATATTGCCATTTAACCTGGGATTATGCTGAATGTGCTAACACAGTCCTTTCAAATGGCTCCAAGACCCTTTGTGCTCTTGTGAAATTTGAGGGCATTTTGGTTTCATCCCAGGATGGCAGTGTTTTCCTATGTTTCCACTGCCTGTGTGGCATCTAGTAAAAAAGCAGATTATATTTCTGCATGCTCACCTGAAGTCTGCTGCTACCGTTCTGCTTGTATTCATCTCCTTTCAAATACCTGGGATATTTCTCTTGTCAGTTCTCTGCCCAAATGCCTGGTACTTGTGTCTAGGACTCTTCAATCTTGATTTAAATACTTGTATGAAGAACTGAGTTCCCATACTCCAGAATATATTTCTTACTAGTACTGCTTTTTTGACTTATTTCTTTTGAATGGTCTTCGAATCTTGCAAATACAGGGCATATTTTACCTTTCTGTTAAGGCCAGTCAGAAAACTTGCAGATACCCTAAGGATATTAACTGTGCTTTTAATAGATTTCTTTGCATTCAAGATCAGAACTACTTTTACTTTATTCCCTATAGCATCTAAAATATAGAGGTACTCATTTTTTGGGGCCTTTGAGAAATGGCCCTAATAAATTCCCTATTGCCCCTGAGATGAAGTTGTGCAGCCCATAAGAAGAATCTCCTATTTCCCACATTTCTAAACAAACAGTAACTCTTTTGTATGTCTATAACCAATTCAAGGAGCGAGTTCCTGCCTGCAGTTAAAGCTGAAATATTGATTTAAAATAGGGTTCAGCTTTGCCTGGCATAAAGATACTTGGTTTATCCAGGAACTTTGATGATGTAAGCCAGAGAGCTCTGCGACCTACCTATTATAGTTTAATTTTATTCAAGGATTTTGGAGGATATGTGGGAAGGAGGGTGAGAGTGCTGCAGTTTTTTCTGCTTTTCTCAGGGTATCAAAAGCGCATGAGGTCAGCCCTCCTTGCCATAGCAAATGAAGATAATGAATGGAAAGTACATGTGTGTGTGAAAAAAGGAAAAAAAGCTACACTGAGATAGTTATGGGAAAAACTTCAGGAAAATTATCTCCTCTCATACTAAGTCTGCTCTGATAAAATGTAAAGCATTCTGTTACATGGGGTTTTCTGCTTGTTAACAAGAGTGCTCAGATTGCCCAACACAATCAAGTCATAGATGAAATGTCAGCTGTAAGAAAGAAATGAAAATTTTCCCTTCATAAAAAGTCACTGGTCTCACACTCTGGCTCTGACTCAATTATCATTTCTTGATGAAGCTCTGAACTGTCAATCCCACACTTTCAATGAGATAAGTAGTAACACCTAGTATGCTTCCATAGTATGCTTCCATAGCATACTTCTACCTAGCAGATTTATGTTCCTCTACCTTTTATATTTCTATATTAGCTTAGGGGTTTTTTAGGCAAGTGTTAATGTGTGATGAGAAAACATTTATTTTCCCCACTGTGATGGTTTTCTGTGTGTGACGCTCTTTTTGCCTCAAAGCTTTTGGAGGTGGAGAGTCCTCAGTCTACTGACGAAGGACTGGAACCAGCTTCACAGCATGCACAGAAATCAGTGAAGGAGAAAGGTCATTCTGGACAGCGAAGTGCCTTGAGCTCCCATGCTGAATGCCCTTGGGCACAATGTTGAATTTTGCCACCAGTTTGCTCTGTTTCTGTCTGCCTTCCACCCAGATGTCTCAAGGGTCATGAGGGGATCACAAGGAATAATCATTTTGTGCCTAAGGGTGTTCAAGGGCATAAGAATCAAGCATGGTCCTTGTTCATTTAGATGCATGGTCTTACCACTTACTGGATTAATCCTGCTGAACTACTAAACCTAGGAGCAAGTGGATTTGATGGGTGTCACATTTGAAGTCTGTTTCAGAGCATTATTGCTCTTTGCTCGCTTTGCTTTCAGTTAGCTTGCTTTAGAAAGCTAAAAGAGTACATCAGTGTGAGACTTCTAATTCCCAATAAACAGAAATTCTTTCCTCCCCTGAGACTGAATGAATCCAAAGGCACTGTAGCCTTCAAAGAGCCTGAATTCTGAATCGGTATTGAGATAATTCCATCCTGCCTGCTTCCTCTTCCTGGGATAAGTGTAGCCACATGGGAGGAGTGGTGGTAGTAAAGACATGCATCTTACTGTGCCACATATGCTTGAAGAATACTCTTGGTTGCCTGTGGGGATGAATCTGAAATTAGACTGTTTAGACATATTTAATGCACTAGACTCTTTTCTGAAATGCTGAAAGAGACCTAGGCAAGTCATTTCACCTCTCTGTGCCTCTGAGGCACCTCATGCTGTCAGATTTTTTTAGACAAATGGGATGCTTTTCGGGCCAGGGCTAGACTTGACTTTATTCTGTTACAGCTAACCTGCAGGAATCCCTTTCTTTCTAAAGAATTACAGGAGCAGAAAAACATTAAACTATTTATGGACTAAAAAGAAGGCGCTGGAAAATCACACAGAAGGCACTGTTATCTGTATATCAGCTCGTTCACTGCTGAAATCATTCCTAGTGCTACCTGGTCACCTCTGCATCCATAATGTCCCAGCGTGTCTCTACCCCAAGTAGTGAGCTGATAGCATTTGAGGTCTCAAGACACTGACAACTTGTCTTTGGAAAGCTGTAAGTGTCTAAACTTATTCATCTTTCAGGTAATCTGATCTGGCTAGCATAATTTTGTTCCCTTGGTCTTTTTGTCCATATGTCTCTGTATTCAGCCCCCTGGCTTGGTTTCCTGTCTCACTGTCACTTTGAATTAAATGTATTCCCTCCCATTAAATCAGTCATGTTTGTGCTGTCATTCTCCTGCATGTCTGACGATCCTAGTCTTCACTTAACTTGATTTGCCATCCACTTTGGCTTTTATAGATGAGCTTTCCTGCCTTCATCTGCAATAATGCTCATACAGGTGAGAGCACATGTAACTGCTTAATGGCACTTCTTCATTAATGTAAAGCCTGGAGGCTCATGTAAATTCCCTATTTTCACCATATTTCCATCAGCTTATGTCAGATGAAGTACCAGTTGAGAATTTTTCTTCCCACCTCTCTCCTAAAAGCCTCTGGAAAATCTCTTGAGTGCAAGTCATGAAGAAGCATCTCGCATTGTTACTCTTGAAATTGCTGTTTAGCATAGACAGGTGACACAAAAAGGGAATGTCTAATTCCCACTCCTAAAATGATGCAAAAGAAATACTGCTTCCATATGCAAGCTGACTCAGAAAGAAACTTAAAGGTGAATTTTAGTTTAATCTTGAGCCAGAAACCCCAAAATCTGGAAACCAAGCCTTGATGAAGGTCTGTGGGACTGTGGCCCTCAACACTGAGGTTTGTGAGTATTAGGCAAGTGAGAATTAAGCCTGAGTTCTGCTTTGTTTCAGTAGTCTCTGGGCTTCTCTTGTACACAGATCCTCTCTATTACTGACGTAGAAAATCCTCTTAAAAACAACAGAAAATATTTAACAAAATGTTTACTTTAGCCAGACCACTAAAATTTGAATGCAGCTGATTAAATCACTTGCAAGCTCTAAGAGTATTGTCTATGCGCCTCTGAAAATCCGTGTCTCAGTACCTGTAGAACAGATTTTTGTCTGACTTAAAAATGATGGTAAATACAATAATGAAGTGGTGTAGCTGTGTGAATTGACATCTATGTGTTCCAAAACCATTTTCAAACCATCATGCTTCAATCAAAATTGACAGAATAAATGATGTAAAAATGTTGTATGTGACAGATTTCATGAAATTATGGGCTTAGGCACTCAAGAAAAGCCTCCTAAAACCTGCAGGATGGAAACACAGCAGTGCCTTTTCTTTTCTGTTTTAAGATACTTAGAGAATACTCCAGAGAGGGGGCCCACTGGAGACGTGAGACTTCACTAGAAACTAAACTTTACTCTTTCTGCAGTCAGAAATCTGGTAAAATTAGGCATTTAAAAATTCAGGCACAGGCCTCTCCAAACGCTTCATTTGCATTATTCCTGAGCTCCACTAAATACCTTGGGGAAAGAGTTGCTAGATCTTTCTGGAAGAAGAAAAGTGCTTCCACAAGCACTTAAATATTTATCCACTGAAAAGTGATTAATTAACTTTCTGGGATGTTTTCTATTTGTGTAATTTACTGCAATGTATCCAGGGCAGTTAATTTAGTGACACAAGCACAACATGAAGAAATGCCATGTCAGCCAAAGTTAATGTCTTTCCCTACCTTATGCTGGAGATCACTACTGTTTACAAGATTTGTACTATTTACAAGAGGATGTAGTGTCAGGACAAGGGGAAATGGCTTCAAACTGAAAGAGAATGGGTTCAGACTAGATATTAGGGAGAATTTTTTTACTGTGAGGATGATGAGGCAGTGGAGCAAATTGTCAAGAGAAGTTGTGGCTGACTGGCTGAGCCATCCCTGAAAGTGTTCAAGGCCAGGCTGGATGAAGCTTGGGGCAACGTGGTCTAGTGGAAGATGTCCCTGCCTAGGGAAGGGGGGTTGGAACTAGGTCATCTTTAAGGTCCCTTCCAACCCAATTCATTCTAAAATTCATTTCGTAATCCATTCTATGATTAGTGGCTGTTGTGGTCCCCAGTGGCACCCTAGGTCATTGAGGAACCAGAGGTGCTCACTGAACAATGCTTGTGAGCTGCTTGATGGGTATCTTTTTGGATGAACTGCCTCTTCCCTCTAGGAAGCCAGGCAAAAAGGGCTGTTTCACCTTCTTGATGCATCCCACAAATTTTCCATATTAGGAGAGGGCAAACTCTGTTCACTCAGCTGATAGTCAACAAAACATGACAGATCTTAAGGTCAATCTTTCTTTTTATAGGTGGTGGTGGATATACAGTAGGGGAACCTACAGCTGGCTCAGGAGCCTGGTGCAGTCTTCAGTCTTCTTAAGTTTCAGTTTTGTCCATCAGTGGCAGTATTTCCACTCGTGTTGGCTGGTTCATCATGGTATACAGGAAGGGAGTGAGACACAAGATGCCACCTCACTAACATATTTGGAGGTTTGCAGTGGGACCTTGAGGCTGAATGTGAGGATGAACTATAGCATGAAGTGTTAGGAGAGCAATTCTAATTCCTTTGCTTGCGATGGTCGTTAGAAAGTCACTTCTTTTCTGTGTCTATTTTGCAGCTGAAAGGCTGGGGAGGAGGGAAGTCCTGCACAGAATTCCACGTGGGACTGGAAGAGGTCATGGCAGGGGAACAGATTCATGACAGCTCCATCCCTTAGTGCAATGCAGTGTGTTATAGATCATCAAGGTGGCTGTGAACTAATCAGAAGAGCTTTGTGGCACAACAGAGCCCAGCAGCTCCTTGTTACAATCCCAGAGCGGCTGCAGAAGAGGAGCACTGCCCAAAGTCATTTTCCCTGGTAGGTGGGCTATGGAGCATAAAGCAAAGCAGAAGTGGAATGTCTAAAGGCTGCTGGCTCCAGCACACTTGAGGCAATATATGGAAGAGATTTCCAGTGATTTTTTAGCTTTCCCTTGCCTAGACCTCCACAGTCAGTTGCTTTAAGTAGTCTAACAACAACTTGGTTCCCTTCACTGACTTTGTCATACTTCCATCTATTGCCATGAGTCAGTTCAACCCCTTGGCTTAACTCTGTGCTGCATCTGTGCTTCAATTTATGTATCTAGGTGTTATTTACCACACATACAGTTTCATTGTTCTCAGAGTCATTTGGTTTCTATTTGATTTTGGTTTCATCTTGTTCATAATAGCAAACTCTGTTGCTTTCCTCCTTCATCACCCCATTAATATCATTTTTCCAGAAAAGAATTTTGCCTTCTGTAATTTTTTTTTTTTCAGTCATTGAGAGGAAATATAATTTGTCTCTAAAGCCATCATCTTAAACTCTTCTTAATTATGGAAGGTACTACAGGTGTGAACTGCCTTCCTGAACAGTTCCTTTTAGCCTTTAGTTCCTACACTGTCCGAGGAATTTAGTAGAATGATGAACATGAAATCCAAAATAGCACAAAAGTTGGACTGTTATCACATCGCTTTGCTTATAAATAAAAATTGACAAGGCAGCCCCCAGACATTTTAAACCAGTTCACATTTTGGAAGTGTTCTTATAGTTGGAAAATCCAGTTTCCTTTTGTTTAGTTCAAGTGCAACATTTTCAGAGAGCTGAGTACAGACTAAAATATGCTTTGTGTAGCCATTCTGAGTGGAGACAGCTAGTACTGAAGTCCTTCAGTTGTTTTTTCATTGCTTCTGTCTTCTGAGGGATGATACCAGCCTCTCAGTTGTCCAGGGTTCTTGCCTTTGTGCATGCCATGACAAGACCTCCTTCCTCTCTAAGCAATGTCTTTTAAATGGACTGAAAATCACCCACAGTGACAGCTCCTTTATTGCTTCTAGAAACTATGAAAATATATACCCTTAAAAAACTGTTCTCCTGTGGTGGTTTGAATAATGTGCTTCTACATTACAAATGGTTTCCAGATAATGTACCACGGGGGAAGCCCTTTATGCCCTTGAAGGCATATCCCTTGCATGCTGTATATCAGCCCTGAGATACATAAAATTTTTAACAGTATCCCTTGTGTTTAAAATTTCTTCCATTCACACAGCATTTCCTTATTACTTATTTTTATGGGCAGTGAATCTGTGGTGTCCATTACACAGATCAGTGTTTACTATCCCTCTTAGTGTGTTTCATTTAGACTACAGCTTTATAGTGCATCTTCTTTTTTCTCTCCACTGTCTTACTATTAAATACTGCTGTTTGGCCTTTGCTCATGCACACATTTTTTTTTTTAGAAAAAGCTTTATTCCAGTTGTAATGCCCTGCTTTTTTAAAATATTTACAACACTGTAAGTCAACTTTTGCAATAATTTACTGAAAGGGTAGGTGAGAATACAGCTAAATGCAATCCATGATGAAATGGTTAAACAACAAGTGTTTTGTACTGTGCTAGAAATAGTTTTCAGAACTTAAGACCAAAAGAAATTACAACCCTAATGTAAAGAAGCTGAAAAAGTGAACTGCAGCACAAAAACCTCCCTGTGTTTGGGCTGATGTTCCATCTCACCAAATGCTGCTGTCTTTGTATTCATAACCCACTAATCCGGTTGGCTGAGAGATGGATTTAATATATTAATACTTTATTAATTATTAATTATTAATATTTTATTAACACATTAATATTTACCAAAGGAACGTAATTATTTGTCCTTATTTACTTCCTTTTAAATAAAGAGTGACACAAACCAGGGAGAGTAGTACAGATGCAGCTGGCCACCCAGCCATCATGGGCATGGAATTCCATGAGAATAGCTGTCTGTATGGGAACTTTGAGATATGAATACTTGTCTTCTGTCTGTTTTCAACCAATTGCCTAGAACAGGTAGATTTTTCCAGAACAGGAACTCTATCTCACCACACAGCTGTGCTGTTTTTCTGCTCCATGCTATCTTACCCTGGGGTAGAACATCTTGTTCTGCTGCTAAATCTCTCCGGAATGGCTCAAAAACAAGTCTGCACTTTGACACAAGGTATCTCAGGATATTGCTATATTTTGGTTGCAACTGTGAAAATTCAAAGCCAAAGCATTTTCTACAGAGAAACAGCTTTTCTCCCCGGTACTGGTGTGGACACAAAAAAAAGGATTAAAAAAAACCGCAAAAGAACCCTACCTAGCTGTAGTCAGAACACTTATGTGAGGACTGGACATGGAATATGTAAAAACAGTCTAGAGCAATATATCTGGATGACTGAATTAATTGCTGAAATTTGTACTACATGTTTTCTATAGCAAAGAACAGAGTGGGTTAAGAAATGCCAATTTTTCTATTCATCCAGAGGAAGAATTTTGAGAAAGTATTTCATCCCCCACTTTGTCTGGAGGACTAGAAAGTACAGGTTATACGTTGTAGTATAGGAGAATCCTGAGGAGGTGATGTCAAGCACAGCTCTGTTGTTCCATGTAAACAAGAAGGTGTAAGAACAGTGACTTAAGGGGAAAAGCCATCTTCTGTCAGGCATTACTCTCACTAAAGGGTGGTGTGTAGTCCTGGTCTGTTGTTATAAAACTGGAAGGTATGTCCTGTTAGATATTTGCCAGCAGAAGGAGAAAATGGCTGGTGCCATTGCAGCTCCCAAGGCTTTTCCAGATGCTGCTTCTGCAGTGGCAGCAATGGAATCAGTATAAACTCATTTTTTTATTGCCCTCTGCAATGGAACAAGGAGCAATATTAATGCTTTTAATTATTTCATTTAGTTTCCCAGTAAGACTGAGGTTTTAGAGTATTCCCATCTTTTCATTGGAAAGTTTTCCGTTGGAAAGCTTTATGACCAGCTCCATCAGCCCTAGTGTTTTTAGCACCATTATAAATGAGGTTGAGCTTCTTCTAAATGGAAAGACATAAAAATCTTGTCAGTCTAAGCAGTCTTGGTTTTGGGTTTATCAGATTCTCAGCACCTCATCAGCTGACAAACTTTTTCAAATAATCTCTGAGCACAAGATCAAAAGATCTGAAACTGTAATGTAGACTCTAATTAGGCTGTCAGAAGTTATGCAGCCAGGAAGATAATTCAGCAGTTTAATCAGGGCATATCTAATACTAAGAAAAATATGTTTATTCAAACTCAGATCTTAGTGCATTTCCATTGAAGTCTTCTCCACATTGTCATTTTCAGTAAAATGTTCATAGCAAAATCAAGTAATTTTATAGTTAATGGTTCTCATTCCTTAAGTAGGACTTAAAGTATTCTTTAATACTGCAATTTTTCAGTTTTGAAGAATTGTATGTTTCAGTTCTGTTTCAGAAGAGAAAATCAAGGTAAAAACTATCTATATGAAATGAAATTTTAAAGATGAGAACAAAAAAGTTTATATAAAAGACTAATATCACACTGTAAAGCAATTATTCTGGAATGTCTACACAAAAGAGAGTTTTATGTTTCAGTTCTCATTAATGGACAATGAGTTATCAGAGTTCTACATAATTATTCATGTAAAAATCCCCACTTTAACTGCCCAAAATTGAAGTTAGTATTAGGCTTGAATTCATCCCCTGGTTTATGCACCAAGTTGAGATATTGAAAGCAGAGGACCAGTCATCTGAGGCTGATTCCATCAGTGCCAAGAGATGGACACATGCGGACCATTCACATATTCGTTTTCATTTTCCCTCTGTACGTGCCAGACTCTCTCAACCCAGTTTGTAGGGAGCTGAGGACAGGTATGTTTTATGTGCTGCCTTAGCCTATAACAGATATGTCAAGTCCTTGGACACCTCCTTGGTCTTGGACTAGATTTTTCAAGAGACCCTTCACATGAATACCCAATTTCTATTACTTTTGCTTTCTTCTGTTCTCAGCCTCTGGTTTTTGCTGGGGCAGGGTTTCAGCAAACACGTTGGTGGGTGAATTAATGCCTTTTCTGTTTCAGGTTAGGTGAAGATGCTCTTGTCAACAGCTTCCAGGCAGAGTCCAACCCATTTGCTAGGCTGGAGAGTGTTGAGAAGGGTTTGAAACAGTCCACTTCTTATCTCAGTGTTGTCATTAAATTTGGCTTCCATATATTTGTTTTAAGACTGTCCCAGTAGCCTTAAAGCATAACCTGAGAGCATGGAGAAAAGGCAAGAAGGTCTCCTGGCTGAGGAAGGAGGGTTGCATCCCTTGGTGTGTAGACATGCTTTCATGCTCCCTACCTTTGGAAGAAAACAGGAAAACAGCCTGACTACCAACTTCACTGCACATTATTTGCTTGTTTAGTGGTATCCAGGTTCAGCTGGCACCTGCTGTGTAAGCAACCAAGGTCTCTAATGTCCATCTGCTGTTCAACTATTTTATTTGATAACAGCTGATGCCAAGCTCTGGTGCACCTCTCTGGCATTCTCAGCCTTTGAGCACAGAGAGTTTCATATAAAGAAAAGAACTGAAACTGGGACTGGCTGATGAAAACAGATACAGTGAATCAACATCATCCTCCCAGAGTGAGCAAAAGGCAAACCACAACTTGCTGCAGATTGCAGGTGGGCCAGAATCCAGTGATGTGTGCCAAATGATAACAACAGAGATTTGGAGCCAGCTTGTGCTTTTTTATTTCTTTTAAGATGTGCTGAATGCTTCATAGAGTCTGAAAAATATTCCATGAGAATGCAATTCAGCTAACATATCGCTTTGTAATTAATGGCTCTCACTTGCTCTTTTTTTTCCTCTTAAATGGACACATTTGCATGCAGACATCATCTCTCTTTATACAAACCCTTCTGTTCCTACCAATCACTCAGCTGAAGTCATAGCCCTTTTTTTTGTGACACCAGCATGGGTTGCTATGTGATTATGATGTTAAGGAGAGTACATTATGGCTCCAGGTGAGGAATGAGCAGCAGGGGCAGACAAAATTGCAACTCAAAAATATACTGCTTGCATGCAAATACTGACATTGTCATATCACAAATGTTACAGTGTAACATTTGCAGAATATGGAACATGCAAATGATTGTAAGCAGAGTGGTTTTCCAGGCTCTCCAAAGTTCTCAAATAGCAACCATTACTTTAAAAAAAAAAAAAAAAAAAGTGAATGTGCATGATTTCTTTGTGAGCATGAATTCTTAGGGTTTACTGATTTGTTTTTCTCTTCCATGAGGCAATATCTGTTCCGCTCAACTTTTTTCATTTCCCGTGTGTTCCCACTTTTACATTTTCCAGTTCTTAGCTGCGTGCCTCAGCCAGCAGGCAGTTCTGTCTGAACACAGCCTGGATGCTCAGAGTCTGTGCTGCCAGCCGGAGTTCTTTCTCAGAAGTGAAACTTCAGAAACTAAGCCCAACTTCAAACAGGAGTACATCAGTTGTGTTGGGCATTTGGGCATTCTTGCCCACAGAAAGTGCAAGGAAACTGTCAAAATTATTTCAAATGTGTGCTTTTTAAAATATATGACAGGGATTTTTTACAACTGTGATGTTCTGATTAATGATCATACACCATCTTGAAAATTAGGTCACACAAAAGGATCCTTGATGATCACTTAGCTGTCATACACTTTTGGTCCTTTTCATGATATTTTCTTGCTATTAGTAATAACAATTGGTAGAAATAATTGTGACTAGAAAGAAAAAGGCCTCACTTCCCTAGATACAGAGAAAAGAATAAATTGTTGCCTTAAATAGTTTAGGATTCTGAGGATACCAGAATAGAATTTTAGTAAGAATTTACTACAAAAATATCATCCATTGAGACTGAGGTTTTAATTAAAGCATTCCTGCTGTTTCAAATGGGAAATGTTTTAACTCTATTAAAAATCAGAAATTAGTTTGTTCATCAAGGAGGAAGGTAAATGAAACCTCTTCAGCACATGTACAATATCTGGATTTGTATTGCAGTAGGCTGACAACTGTATTTATTACCTGTATTGATTCCTTAGTACTTTTTTTTTCCAGTGTTGACTAGGAGACATTTCTGATTTTCCTACCGTAAAACAGTCCTCAAAGTGAAAAGAAAGTTGAAAGTCTTCAGAATCATGCTTTTCAGCACTGATTAGAGATGGGTGGAATTCAAATACTGTTCTATTCCTTGATCTTAAATTAAGGCCAGTCTGAAACCTACACAGCTGGAAAATGCTTCTGGTGGGAAAGTCAAAAGAGGTAGGGTCGGTTCCCTGTCCACTAGTGAAACAACAAAGAGTTTTCCCCCGTCATGGTATTTGGAAAGCTTGCAAAAAAATATTGCAAACAAACTGAAAAAAAAAAACCATGAAAAAGTCAGCATTTTTCATGTATACTTGCAATCCCAAAACTTGACTGGAGTAAAATACTTCTGCCTTTATCCTGCCCCTATTTCAGATTAACTGCAAGTGTTCTCTGGATTTATATATTGTGAAGTGACTCTCTTTTTGCAGCAGTACTCCTCACTGAGTTGAGAAGCCCAATGTGAGCTGGGACTATGTTCTTGCAGCCCAGAAATCCACCCCTGTCCTGGTGTCGTGGCTTAATAAGCCCAGCTGGAAATTAGGTAGCACACATCTGCTTGCTGAACCCTCCTTTTTCCCCCCTCCACCCCAGTGGAAAGGGGAGAAGAATCGAAGTAAAACTTGTAGGTTTAGATAAAAACAATTTAATAGTTGAAAGTAAGGTAAAATACAGTAATAATGGTAAATAATGGTAATAATAATGATAATAAAAAGGGTAAAAAAATTAGGCACGACACAGTTGTTCACCACCCACTGACCAATTCCAGATCCCCCTTCCTGAATCCAGATCAGCCCTTCCTTCTGGGTAACTCTCCCCAGTTTATGTACTAGGAATGACATTCTGTGGTGTGGAACATCCCTTGGGTCAGTTTGTGTCACCTGTCTCAGCTGTGCTCCATCCCAGTTTCTTTTGCTAACCTACTCACTGGCAGAGTATGAGACAAGGGGGGAAAAAAACATCTTCAACTTAAGATAAACATGACTTAGCAAACACCAAACCATCAGTGTGTTATCAACAACATTCTCATTCGGAATCCAAAGCACAGCACTGCAACAGCTCCTGAGCAGAATTTAACTTGACCCTGTCTGAAAACAGGGTAAAGTTAATTTTTTTATGCACCTGGGCTGCATCAAAAGACATATTACCAACAGGTTGAGGGAGGTGATTAACCCCCTCTACTCTGCTCTCATAAGACCCCCCCTGGAGTTCAGCTCTGGGGTCCCTGAAAGAAGGAGGTCATGGACTTGGTGGAATGAGTTCAAAAGAAGGCTATGAAGACGATCAGAGGGATGGAGCATCTGCTATGAAGAAAGGCTGAGAGAGATGGGGTTGTTTTGCCTGGAGAAAGGAAACCTCTGGGTAGACATTCCAGCAGACCTTTAGTACCTACAAGAAAGCTGGAATTTCTGTACAAGGGCATGTAGAGATATAACACAGGGTAATGCCTTTAAACTTAAAGGGTGTAGGCTTAATTTAGATATTTTTCACATCAGGGTGGTGTGGCACTAAAACAGATTGCCCAGAGAAGTTATGATACCATCCCTGGATGTGCTTTAGGTCATGTTGGACAGGGGTGACCCTAGTATGTCTAGTAGAAGGTGTCCCTGCCCATCTCCAGGGGGTTGGTCTAGATGGTCTTTAAGGTCCCTTCTAAATCAAACTACTCTATGATTCTATAACTCTAGGTTTGCTTAAACTATGAATGTTTCCCTGATTGCTAAAGACTTTCCTTAGACAAATAAGGAGTTATGTGGAGACCATTTTCTGGTGAGCCTGGACAAGATTTGTAATCTCAGTACTGCTCAGCACACTGCAAGACCAAGACTTTATCTAAGTCATAAATAGCTTCCTCTTTGGAGGAAAATGCATACTACCTTGGATTGCTTTATCTATAAACTCTCCAGTATTAATATAACTGGACCTGTGATGCAAAGTATGCTCTTGGTTCCTCCTGCTGTTAAGATATCTTTATTCTCTTTATCCATGTGTTAAGACACCCACCATATATCCCAGCAAAGACCTGGGAAGTAGGACCTTGTGGGAAATACAGTCCAGGGACCATTAGGTGGCTGAACTATAGCACAACGGAGGTACCACAACAGCATTTTAGAATCAGCTCAGGTACAGTTACACAGCAGTATATGTATTTGTATTTGTATTAAGATGTATTCATGATTATATAGAGAATATTCATTACCCAGGGTCAGTGGCTTTCTATAATCTAGCAAAAAAAACTATCCCTAAAACCTGATTTGCAAATGACCTACCAGCAGGACTGGACATAGGACAAAAATATTTGCATTTAAAATATATTCAGAGGTGGTTAGCTCATGCTTTCTTTAACTATGTAATATTCTTTTCTTGTACAAATATTTGCTAGCCATACATGGTGGGGATTAGCACATGTGGATGTGTTGCACCAATAGATTAAATGTTATGTAGACCTCTTCATGGGTGTGCTAAAACTAGTTTCAGAGCTGAATAGTATCTACATTTTTCATTTCATTTGGTGAGGGTGTTGGGGGGACCAGTGTGGAGATGAGAAGAATGGGATGGTTATGGCAATGCTAGTTATTTTTCAGTTGGAAGGAAAGGAAAGCAAAGGAAAGCAAAGGAAAGCAAAGGAAAGCAAAGGAAAGCAAAGGAAAGCAAAGGAAGATTGTTGTTGAGACTGAAAGGAAAACCTCACCCAGTTTGACTGACCTGTAATACTAAGATCACAAAGGAGACAGGACTTAATTAATGAATAGCAATATTCTTTCTTATTATTCCCCACTATTTCTGGCCTTGAATAGCTCCATTATTTTATGATGCCCCTTGAATTGTGTAATAGAGAAAAGAATGAGCAACTTTTGACTTAAACAAAGCAGAACTCCATTCATCTATACTTTGACTGTTGCTAAGTCACAGTGAATGGGGTGAAAACCTTTTCAAAGACTTCCTGGGAGAATCTTGTACCTCTTGTTCTCCAGTGGAGAGAAAATATTTTTCCTCTAAAAGAAGCAAAGATATCTACAAGCTAAGTGAAAAAGTTCCATAGAAGACCAAAAGAAAAAAAAAGACAAAGCTTACCCCAAGAGCTGCTGGAGGATTAGTGTTTTTTCAAACTGGACCAGTTATTTCAGTGTCTAAGCACAGACTGTTGAAACATATCTCTTGGCATTTCCTTTGGCCTGCTATGGCTAGACAGAAAAGCAAGCCTAACCAAGCAGAGCTCTGGGGTGGTTGGGCAGCTCTATAAAGTGAAATTTCTTGAAATTTCTGCATATAACCTAATCAGTGCACCAGTGCTGAACATTGAAGATCTTCTGGGCTGCTTTAAAAACCCATGAGATTATTTTTCTTTTGTTGTTACTTGGTAATTTTTTTCCAAGACTTTATATCCTGATTTTAGTTGGGGTCAGTAAGTTCTATAAATCTGGACAGCTTAGCAAATATTGGAAGATGAGACATGTTGTGTGAATTAATAGGCTAGACATTTCAAAACTAGGTTTTGATCCACTAGGTTTACATCCTAACTTCCAGTCTACCAGCTGTCCTGGTTAAATGGAGATGTCCCAGCTGGCTGGAAGTTAGCAAATGTAATGCCCACCTACAAGAAGGATTGGAAGGAGAATCCTGGGAAATGAGGCCTGTCAGCCTGACCTTGGTGCCAGGGGAGGTTATAGAGCAGATCATCTTGAGTTTCATCCTGCAGAGCATGCAGGATAACCAGGGAAACAGGGGCAGCTAGCATGGGTTTAGAAAAGGCAGATCCTGATTTTTTTTTCTATTTATTATTCTATTTATTTTTCTATTTTCTGTAAATTGCTGCTAGGCCTTTTGCTCCTGATTGCCGTGGAAGCTGACACAAAGCAGTTTTGTTTAAGTTACCTTCTTTTCTGCCTCTTTTCCTGCCTAAAAGACTCAATTTGTTGTCTGCTTGAAGATGCCCAGAGGAGCTGCCAGTACAGTTCTCATTAGTTTCCATGGAATCATAGAATCATTAAGGTTGGAAAAGACCTCTAGGATCATTTAGTTAAGCTAGCTCCACCTTGTTTGCCCCTGAATCGTATCCCAAGTCACACTAGGTTTCTGAACAGTTCCAGGGCTGGTGATCCACTGCTTCTATGGGCAGCCTGTTCTGAGGCCTGTCTGCACTTTCCGTGAAGATATTTTCCCTAATATCTAATCTAAACCTCCCCAGTAGATAAATGCAGTGCTGCTTTTTGTCACCTGAGATGAACACGTTCACCACATGGCTTGAAAAATCAGTGCAATTGTCAGTGTACCCTGCCATGTTAGCTACAGTTGCAAATTGTCCTTTCTTTTTCCTAGTTGTAATATATCTGGATAAGAAAAAGGTGTGAGAAATGGTTATAGTGGAAGCAAAATACATGTTTTCTCATAATTCAAGCCAGCTCTGTGGTCATGACAATTGGTCTTGTGGTCAATTGACAGCGAGAGGATTTGGATCTGCTTAGAGGGAAAATTAATCTTTTGAAGGAGAGCAAGAAAAAATGCAAGTGACATTACAGGATTAACCTTTAAAGGACTTATATAGATCAGTATAATTAAAATTACGGTAACCAGTAAATAAAATTATTGCTATGCCCTAGACTTTCTCAGTCCTGAGAAACACAAAGAATTTCTGTAAAAGACAGACACTACTTATTCTGACTTCCTCCACCTCACCTATTTGGACTGATAATTTAATTTCAAAATAAGACAAGAAATACTTTAAACTAGATCATTAATTTAATACTTATTAGGTCTCAGTAACTAGCAAATACCTACAGAAAACATGATATACTCAGTGCCCAGCAAATAAAAGGGAGTTGTGGAGCAGCCAATCTAATTACTTAAATCTCTCCACCCAGGGAAGAGTCTTCCCGTCCCTCATTAGGATTCTGAGCCACATCTGTAGCCTGAGGAGAACAAAGACATGAGATGAAGGGGCAATGAAAGGAAAGTAGGAAAGCGTAGGCAGTTTCTTATTTTGCTGAAGGAAAGGAGGATAAATGACATAGCCAGGAGCCACAGAAGTCCAGGTGAAAATCGTATTCTGTCCTTTCTGTGCCACTGCCACTGCCTGCTGCTTGCTGTTCAGCACTTCTCTTTGCTGGAAGTCCTGCACATTTCCTAATGACACCTGCTCTGCAGCCTGGCTAGGCAAGGATACCACACTGAAAAACTGCCTGTTGTGAAGTAGGACTGTGACAATTCTTGTGTCTTCCTCCCAAATCTTGTATCATCCTCTCACGACTCCTTTTTGGGTACCTAGCATGTTGTCCAGGAAATCCTGTTCCCCCTCTTTCTCTTGACAAAGAGGAACTGCATGCCCTCTGCTTGACCAGAATCCACACACTGCATCTTGCTGCACTTGATTGTAAGGTTGTTGTTAGTATAAAATTCCTGTCCCTTTTTGAATGCATTTGTACAAAGGAAGACCCACAACTTGATAGCAAGGCCCTGAGTTGAGAGAGGACAGACAGATGTCCACTGTACTGATTTCACTCCTACTAACAGATGAGATACCAAGGGGGCTGCTTAGACATGGAAGAAAACAGGTCTTCAATCTTCCTTGCAGAGGAGGAGAATGGCTAAATTAGATTTAGGGAACTGGAAATTTAAGAAGTTAAAACAAAGGGGGACATGGCCCAGGATATGGAAAACAGGTCCCATATTTCCTGGGATCCGGAACTGGCTGGACTACGTGCATCTGTTCCATAAAGAGAATGCATGGAAAGGACTTTAAATTCCTAAAATTGTCTTACTGGATAAGAAATAGGGAAAATTCAGATGTGCAGTGTGAGATAAACAAACCTATCCAAAGTTCCTTACAGAAACACAGTTCAAGGCCAGCACAGCAGCTTCCTGAGCAGAGCAAACTCCATGAAGTACACTCAGGCAAATCTGAGGCAAATAGACAAACATATTAGTTTCAATCACATAAAGTTCTTTGGGAATATGAAATGTTTTCATAGGCCTATATCTAAGCCACAGGTTCTTGTCATTCAAGTAGTAGTCACTGGAATAAAGTACAAGTACAGAGGGCAGTCCTGAGTGTGATTTTCTGAATTGAGAGACTACCTTGACCTGCAGGAGACTAAATCTATTATCTGTTAAAATGTGTAATTTGGTGATCTTGAATGATTGATCCAGACTCCCACATTTTTGGTGTGACTTGTTTGGTGTATGGCCTGGCTTGTTTCATGAAGATGGTTCTCTAGACCAGGAAACCTGGACACCAAGCCAGAAGGATCATATTTCACCATCAACACAAAAGTAGAGAGATGAGGAACTTGATCCCAAAGTCTAGCACAAGCATCAAGAGTGCAGAATGTCAGATAAGGGGTTCTGGGGCATCCTCCAAATGTGAGAGAGGGAAAGTAAGAAACTCAGGAAAGATTGAGGTTGAATTTGGCTGTTTTTTCAAGAGGGTTATGATTTGATGACTCCTGTTCATGGGTTCTGAATGACTTGAGAGAGCGGTGCACCCTGTACCCCATGGACTGTGAGAATCCTCTGTCCTTGATGCTGTCTGTGAGTCTTCTCTGATGTAAGAAAAAAGAGTAGTAGCTCTATGGCATGTGACTCTTGAAAGGATTTAAGCACGTAAATAATTTCCTGTAGTTAAATCAGTGTATTTCAATGTGTTGGAGCTAGGATTTTCTTTTCCTAGTCAAGTCTTTAACAAAGGGAAGATGATACAGCAGGAAAGCTGGCTTCCCTCCAAGAGCAGGGCTATATAAAGTTCAATATATTTGCAACTTTGTTGCTATTCTTGAATGACAGCAGTTTTTCATATCTATTACTTGGCTTTAAATAAATAACCTTTGCTTTACATCCTACTTAATTCTGTATGTAAAGTTCTGAATAATATATTATGCCAATTATTTATTAATATCAAAGTTAATTTTAATAAGTAGATGAAAAGACCACCTGGTTTCCTTTTTTAATGCTTTGCCACTGGTAAGGATTTTTAAAAATATTTTTGTTTACAGAAGGATTTGACATTGAATATAACTGCTTGAAATTTATTGCTCGTAGGTTCTGAAATCATTACAATTTTATTGGCAATTGTGTAAAATGCAGAACATGCCTGTGCTGAAGGGTTAACAAATCATCATGGACAAAATGACTCAACAAGCTATTGCTTGTGATAGCAGGGATGCATGGGATTGCTCCACCATCCTCGAAGAGTCCATTTCATGTATCTATGTGACTACTGGGAGCACAGAAAGTGCCAAACCTGCTCTGCTTCTCTTCCTGGCAGTGCTTGGTAGCAGTGGATTCAGAGAACTGTTCCCAAAACCTCACAGTAGGGAACTGTGTGATATCAGGTAGTTAACTGATGGCCTCTGAGATTTATACTGTTCAGGACTTGGAAAAATCATATTGTAAAGCCACAAGGTGATTATCCACATGCATGTGCCTGCACTTTTTTATAGAAATCATGGAAAAGATAATAAACAAATATTTTCAATATATTATTTGTCTCTGAATAGTATTCTTCATAGCTAGTTTTGAGGAGAAGTTGTCTTTTTGACAGCAATGGTGAATCAAATGATGAGCAATGATGTTACCTTTGAGGTGTATAATGGAATTTGTGGCATTGAAGTACATTCAGATGATTAAAATCTCCTATTAATACCATGGAAATATCTCAAGACTGTCACTTTCTCTGCTTGAATGTATAAAATATGTGTGCATTGCAATTTGGTTACTCAGTCGTCTGTTTGGTCTCTTCAGGGTTTGTCAGTGTGATTGAATTACTCCTTGCAGCCCATGGGTCAGAGTACCACTGGCAAGATGCTTTCATGTCAAAGGCTGAAAGAAACTTACCTAGACTCAAAATCTTCCTGCTAGATCCTTGAAAGGTGTCAGAATACATCTTCTTAAGACTAATGGAAGCATCTGGTGATGCTGTTTGGCTGCTTCCTTTTGGCTTCCCACATGGGAGTCACGCCCTTTCAGGAATCCAGTCCCTGCTGTGTTGAAAGGCAGCTACAAAGAACTGCAAGTCTGTGTTATAATGTGAGCCAGGCCATACAGCTGGACAAGCTAACAGTGTTTGTGCTGGCAGCAATCAGCTCCCCTTAAAACATTTTTTAATCTTGTAGTGAAGATACAAAGACACTGATGAGTTTCTGAAGAGCTTGGTGGTTTGTACAGCTGCAACATCTCTTACTGGTTTTGACTGTTGATTAGGCTGATTTTCTTCCCACTAATATTCCCATATTATTTTGCTCATTTCCTTTTCTCCTTTTTCCTTGACTAGTCATCTTAACAGATTCCTTGAATAATGTAGCAAAGATTTTTATCTGGTCTGTTCCAGAAAGGATGTTTTCCTCTGCTATAGTTCATAATACTGTTCTTGGTGGCTGTAATATTTGAACTTGTCCTGCTTGCAATAAACTATCATAATAGTGGTTCATCCCACCAGAATGTACAGAGAAAAGCTTTCCATAAACTTTATAATCCTACATAGGTAGGTGTCTCAAAATTGAGGGTGATGGGTCCTCCTGGATTCTTGCTGCCTCTTGATAATCCTACTTTAAATGTCACCATCTCATTGCCATCTCTCATTTCTAAAAATCAGAACCAAGTCTGATAAGCTAAGGGTCTCCTTTTATCTTTCTTCTTCTCTCTGCTTTAGCTACTTGTCTGTCTTGGATTTAGCTCTGAAGACTTTGCCTGTATGTGTTCTTCTCCACCCCCCCAAGACTCCCAAATTGAGAGATGTTTTGTCCATTGAACCTCAGTTTATTGCTTTCACTCAGAAGTTGTATTTCTAACACTTCAGATTCTGACCTGCTTCTTCCTGAGCACCTTCCTCATGGACTGAAAAAAAAAAGGAAATATAGACTCTTTTCAAGACATTTCTACTAACACCATGACAGAACCTGTCTTGAATAGAACAGAAGCTTAGGGCTCATGAATGTCTGACACTGATATCCCATGGGATCTGGATATCTGTATCCTGAAATTTCCTTCCTAGGATTAGGGCTAAGGGTTAGTGGTAGGGGTTAGGGTCAGGGTTAGTTAGGATAAACATTAGGATTAGGGATTAGGTTTAGAGTTAGGGTTGAGTTAGTGTTAGGGTTAGGAGTTAGGGTTTTGGGTTAGGGTTAGGGATTAGGTTTAGGGTTAGGTTCAAGGTCAGGATCAGCTCTAGGGTCTGGGTCTGGGTTGGAGTTAGGGTTATGGTCAGGGTCACTGTTGAGTTAGGGTTTAGATTTAGGATTTTGTCTTCCTTTCATTTAGCAGGGAAAACTATCTTTTACTTTAAATTCACATTTCTGAATGATGACTTTTATGCCATAATGATTCCAATGTGGGGCCAGCTTCAGCCTGTGAGCATCGAAATTGTTTGGCTGCTGGGTACCAGGGAATGGGGAATTACATAATAACGTAATAGCATATCCTGGGAGCAAGTGGGTACCATTAGCAAGTTTACCTATAAATCCTTGTCCAGCTCAGATCAAGGAATGTTTGAGCACAAAGGTTGAGTAAAAGGTGCCAGT
Source organism: Aphelocoma coerulescens (assembly GCF_041296385.1). Classification (NCBI taxonomy): domain Eukaryota; kingdom Metazoa; phylum Chordata; class Aves; order Passeriformes; family Corvidae; genus Aphelocoma; species Aphelocoma coerulescens. Next base: position 19,679,384 of record NC_091017.1, read on the forward strand.
CAAGCATGTGTAGACAGTATGGTGGTCATGGTTTGCTAGCCAGTGTTCATATGGACTAGTTGATACAAGATATTAAGAAAATTACTGGAAAAATTGACTTTTATGAATGTACTTCTTGAAAAAAGAAGAAGGGAGATGCCAGTGGTTCCATTTGACTTGTCTGCCTTTTTTGTTCATATATACCCCTTGTATTTTATCACTCCATATATGCTGATATTCCAGAAAGTAGTAGTCTATATATATGATCAAAATATCACTGAGGTATAATCTAAACACTTTAAAAGAAGTGGCAAATTACCTGCACTTCATTTGGTATTGATTACAAAAACATTAATCATGTTGAATTCTTTTGCTATTATGCATTTGAATGTAAGAGATACTTCCATCTTAAGCACTGAGTAATTCTAAGGGTAAATAATCTAAATACCATCCTGATTGTGTCTCAGAGCTCTATACTCAAAACACAAGTATACATTAAAGGAGGAAAAATGAGCTTTAATTTATTGGTGTTTAGTGGAACAGCCAAAATTGGTTTTGCTGTAGGTTCAGATGAATCAGACTAAGCTGTTCATCTACTCTGCTGATACACAGGCTGAGCACTGTTTTCCTTTCCTGGAGTCTGTTTTTGTTGTAATGGGATGCACTTTCATGTAGGTGACAGGAGAGAGGTGTTAAGATGTTATACATGACTGTGCAGCATGCTCATATTTCCTCCTTTTAGCCAAGAACAACTAATTGGCATATAGCTGATTACTAATTGGCAAAGCTGTTTTGGCAGAAGTGTCTTACTGAGAAGTGATTTCAAACAAAAGGAAAGGAGCAAGACAGCCCACTCACGGCTTGGGGTCCTTCTAGTGAATCAAGAACATCCCCTTCCCCTCAAAATAATCACCCCTTTCCTGAAAAGCATGGGTTACTGATGATGGTACATGAGCTGCAATGTAAATGCAATGTATATCCAACGTATATGCAACATATATGCTTGCCTACAAGAGCAAATTCCTGAGTGGCTCATTCCTAGCTGGTTTATCATGCTGGTTTATCTCCAAGTGGAATGAAGTTTGGCCCTGCTGCAACATGAACATACAAGTGATACCAATCTCCAGTTCTCAGTGGGCAAGTGCATGAGAGGACAGGTCCGTGAGGCAGTTTTCCCAGTGTCCCATTGCTAAGTCTCTGCAATACTTAAAAATGATATTTTTTAACCATCAAGAAACAGAAGCAGTGCTGTTTTTAAGAGCAAAAATTCTTCAGAGCCATAATAAAAACCAAACTTAAACCTGTTCTTTGACTAGCTAGTGTGTGCCAGGTAGCACACTGGGTCTATGTGTACTGACAGGATATCAGATCTATGTGCTTTCCATCCTGTCACAGCTGTGTTACTTCTGCTTTTGTCTGTAAGGTATCATAACAGCACAGATCATCATTAGGCAACAGCAGGTATAAGCCATAGCTTGAAATTATTGAAAAACTGATGTGGGATATCCCAAGGGAAGATATTTATGTCAGCAGTTGAGGCACTTCCAGCAGCAAGCCACTATTAGAAGTGCGTGGGCCAAGTGTAGCTTTAGCTTTATTGTTTCATCCATAATCTCGAGGAGAAAGTGCACTAGGCTCTCACGTGATTTCTGACTTGTTACTCTCTTCTTCTTCTCAAGTCTTGAATAAAGCAGTTCTAAAACTTATCACTGACACTGCTAAGCACATTTAACTTACAAATATTGTCCAGACAACCTGTTTATTAGCAGTCAGACTCCAGTAAGCTCAGCAACTAATTAATTTAATGCTTAACTTCGACAATAGCAATTTAAATTCTTGGTTTATATGGGTGACACAGTTCAGGCAGGATGCAGGTCAATTAAGCTGGACATGCCAATGGCTGTAAATGCTCTGACATAGCTAATTTAGATCATTTTGGCTGTTGCACTGCTTTAGTCATGTCTATGCAATAATGATGAGTATATCTTCTTTTGGCTCATATACTTGCAAGTGTGAAGTGTCATTTAGGCTAGTGGTGCCGAAAAAGACTTGGGTTATTAAGTTTTGTACATAAACTTTTTGACTCTTGACCCAAATTTGCTATGAATTTGCTGCTGAAGCATATATGTACATAGTGGAAGTTCTACAAGACAGGAAAGTGGTGCCATGAATCATATAGCTGATTACTGTGTTAGCCTTTTCATAGCCACTTAGCAGCTGGAGAACAAAGATAAAGTTGGTATTTTGTGGTTACAATTGCAAAAAATATAATAGATGAGCTGAAAACAAACCCCAAAATTTTCCTATTCTCCTGCTGCGACTGAAGGTGCTTCCCCACTTCATAGCTTACTGGGGTGTCTAGTGGATTGGTTGCTGTTTCTCAGATTCCTAGAGAGCAAGTGAGGCAAAGCACAGGTGTGCCGAGTCTGTATGTTGAGAAGATGATTCTCCTTTTGAGAGCATACATCCACAAGTTTGGGTTTGGTTTTTTTTTAGGGTAGTAATGGGAGCTAGCAGGCATAAAAGTTGCTGTCTACAGAGCTGCTCTCTGTCAGCTCACATGCTTTAGGTATTCTCACCACATCTCCTGGGACCTGAGTACAAGGGGGGGGGGGTCTGACCTCTTGATCAAGCTCTTGCAGATTTGTCTTTTCAAATAACTAAAGAGAGATGCTAGCTCAAAGTGTCTCACTTAGGAAATTGAGATTACAAGGCATGTTTGAACTCTGCATTCCCAGATATATTGACCTTGTGGGATGTTCAGGGTGAACTTCCTGACATGTGGCACTGAAAAGAAACTGCAGGGAAGATGGAAGACCTTATACTGGGTTTCTTAGTGCTCTGGAGGAAAATACGTGGCAAAAAGGACTATTTTGGGAAATAAATTTGATTTACTGCCAATCAATAACGAAGTAGTAGCATAGCAAGAAATAAAACCAAAACTAAATATGCACTTCCACCACTCCCTCTTCTTTCCGGGATGATTTTCACTCCTGATCCAGCAGGCAGCACAGCAGGACGAGGAATGGGTGTTGTGATCTTCCCACCACAATTTGTCTCTATTGTTTCTTTCTCTTCATGCTGCTCCTCTGCTTCCGTGTGGGGTCCCTCACAGAGGGAACAGTCCCTCATGGCTGAAGACCATTGAAGGAACCTGAAGGTGCACAAGTCCACGGGACCTCCTGAGATACATCTGTGAGTCCTGAGAGAACTGCACAAGGCTAAGCCACTATCCATCATATTTGGGAAGACACATCAGCCTGATGGAAGTCCCATTGACTGGAAAAGGGAAAATACCCTATTAGTGCTGTGAGGGAGACATTGCAGAGTGTGCTTAATTGTTATGGATGCCAATGGATTTAAATCAGGCAGAGGTGTAGTGAATATTTTAAATACAGGAAAAGCTTACCAGAGAATTCAGCCAAGAGATGCAGGGCCAAAAGAACCAGATTGAGATGATTCAGTTCTCATAGCAATATGTTTATTTTTGGAGAGAAGTAAGCTGTCACTTAAGTTTTGGTTAGAAACATTCACTTTTATTTGATAAATAAGTCATCATTCATAGCCAAAAAAGCTCATAAATACTTCTCTATGAAAATTAGAGTTTTCCGTAGAAAATTGAGATGCTTTAAGACAAGCAGTTTTTTGTTGGTAAGACAGCTATTTTGACTGAATTTTTATTCGGAAAAAAAATAGGGTAAAGTCTCTTGTAGCCTTTGAGTTTGAATGCAAAAGGTGAAAAACTTGTACATTAGGAAACCAAAAAAGGGAAAAAGGATCCAGACGATGATGAAGGAAACTGAATGGAGGTAGGAAGTGCATGTCAGGTTGATAGAGTTTTCCTTTCTTCTGTATTTTGCTTCATTCTGACTTTTTTTTTGACTTTTAGAATGGAAGATCTGAGCCATATCTTCTTTATGATATTAATGATATGAAATAAAAATTCAACTCAACTCAAAAGAAAGCAAGTCAAACTTTGCAATGTGAATGTTATTCTGGTTTAAGTCTCCTGTAGGTTACCTGCATTTACAGAAGAAACTTCAAGCACCTAAGTGGATTGTACATTGTGATTGCAAGCAAATTGCAAAGGGCCTGAGCAATCTGTGTGGAGAGTACATGGTAAAAAAGTGTCTTTGGACATAGAAAGTGGAAGCAAACTTGCTCTCAAGAGAAAAGCCATCCTGCTGATCAATTTCCTCTAGACATAGAAGCCTCATTTGGGAATCATATTTATGTCCAGATTGGTTGGTTGGTTTGTTTGTTTTCTCAGAAATGGTTCATCTGTTCCTTACAGGTTTACAGGTAGTGTAATGCAACAGATTTTTTTCAGCCCACACTGCTTCCCTGGGTGAAGAGAGACTTTGTAATTTTTATGGTTGTTTGTGTCTTCTTCTTTGTTGTCTATGTAAGGTTGTTCAGGTTTCAAAAGCAAATTTGCGATGCTTTCTGTTTTCCATGGGAGTTGCCACCTGCTAATGAACCTTGCCTAAGGACTCATAATCAGTCAGAACTTGGTCTAACCATAACACTTCAAGGCGTGCAGTTTCCAAGAGACCAGAAAAAGATCTGTGGTCTGTCCCATACATATGTATGTGTATATATATATATATACACACACATAATTTTATTATTATTTTATTAGTATCTAGCAATCTCCATTGAGTGAACTTGTGTTTAGGGAGGCTTGCTGAAATGGAAACTCACATACCTAACAGTTGGTTCCTGGTGGATCAACCTGCTCATGCTGGATATTGGTCTTGAATGTGTAGTGAGAACAGTCCAAGAAGCACAACAAACTCTTCACTTCACCACTAGGTTTCCAGAGCAGTAAAAGTTCTCTGAGATCACTGAAGTTTATGTGATTGCCAGTGTAGTGCACAAGATAAACACCACTGCTTGGCTGTTTGATGTGTTTAGTGCAAAGATGTGAACAGATGAGTGGGCCTTGGACCCAGATCTGAACAGGGCTTTTAAAGGAATTGAGCAATGAAGAATTGTAATTGGCGCCTGTCATTTGTGTTATTTTTCCTGGGTTGCTAATGAGATGAAAGGCAGCCAGAGTGCAGAATGGCAACAGCCATCTTTGAACATAATATCTTGGAGGTAATACCAGCTCTTTCTTCCAGAAGACATTTCTATTATCTAGGCCACCAAATGATGTGAAAATCGTTTTAGACACTTTTCTCCTAGACAGAAGTTGCAAGCAGTATTTAAAACTAAAAATACAGATGTATCTGTTTGTAATAAATACTCTTTTCTGTCTCAAGCTGTAATGTTTTATTAATTACTGAGAAATAGTTTTATTCACCCATTTTCACGCAAGGAACACCAATAAGTGGATCAAGTCTTTGTGAACTGTATAACACTGAAAATTGGACCAGGTTTTTATTTTTCTGGGTTATGAGAAACACCAGCATTCAAATTGAGAAGCAAACCTCAGACACATTGAAGGCTGGAGATTTTAAAGGGCTTCACACTGGTCTATTGTGGAAGAGGAAATTTCATCAAAGTGGGATTTGGCGTATTCTTTATTGACAAGTCAGCAAAAGAAACTCCAGCCAAGAACTACAATGGGAAAATGGAGCGGTACATGATTAATGAAGTTTCCTGACTTTGATGAAGCAGAGAGAACTATCTCACAACAGAGGCACTATCTCACACACCACCCCTGACACTACAGCAATACTGCTACACTCCTTGAGCTTCTCAGGACCTGAGGATTGATTTCAAAGCACATCACATCAACACTTAAAACCTGAAATGCAGAAGGCCAGAAGACCAGAGTGCTGGGACTGGATTAAGCCACTTTATTCTCCTGCTACTGCTTTCTGGGAGGAGAGATGTCCCAAGCTGTCTATATACATATGACTGTGACCTTCCAATGGCTCATGTACTGAAACATCTCTAAGACTGATGCTTTCTTGTAGTGACAGGGCAAGCAGCTATAAAATATCTTCACAGTTTCATGAAAAATCTTCTTCTGGCTTTCTTTGGATGCCTCATCTTGCCCTTAATTTACTGTTGAGGGTGAAGGACACAGCTGTGTCATTGTTTATTTATTTATTTATTTATTTATCATTCTGGCAAGCAGGCTGTGGTTATCTGGAATACATTTCCCCCTATGACAGCCACTTTTAATATATTTGAGTGAGCGATCTCTCCTCTCTGACACTTTTGCTGTTTGAAAAATATGATGCAGTGTGATTGAGGAGGCAATATAATTAACCATGGTACAGCCAGGATCACCAGATTCTTTTAGCTTTACACAAATGCAACTCTTCCATTTTCAGGCCTGTGCATCTCTCTACTCAAGTGCTAAGTGTAATGTTTTGCCTTGTTTTATTTTTTTTTTTACAAAGCTCAGGATTGCTAAATACTGGAATGCCACAAAAAGATTTTTTTTCATTTTTGTTGTACATCTGTCTATTTTGTGTTACAGGACAGGAAAAAAATGAATTTATAATCATTCTATTCCAGAAAGTTTGACCAATAAAGTTTGAAAGAAAAGACATGTTATGATATTCAGTGTTTCACAGCTGGCAGAGTAAAATAGACAGAATTCCTGTGCCATCTACACAAGTTTATAGGTGGATAAACTGGGAGGAAGCAAGTCAGACCAAAGGTTTCTCAGGGAAGGTCACCCAGGAATAAGGGAGTAATCACCTTTACACTGGTAACCTCCTGACTGGGTGTCTCATGCTTCAGGCTACAGTGCTGATCTTGTCCTGACAGAAAGGTTCCTACAGCTACTGCTCAGAAACTTGCCCCTGCCATGGGGATGAACAAGTGCTCTTTGTGATGAATGCATAATAAAAGCAAGAACTTATTAGGACAAAAACATTTCAGGGTCTGATTAATCTAGGCAAAGATTGAAATAAGGGGAGGATGTTGAAGGGGACTAATACATTTCAGTGAATATGCAAGACAATATTGCTGAAGTTGATGAAGACAGCATTATATTTAAAGAGATCAGGATTCAGAACAACTTTTGTGACTTACTGTGCAGAGAAAATTATTACTGCCCATTAAAAAATTACGTTTCACACAAAATGGAAAATCTGATTAGTGTACCTAAGAGTGGCTAGCTTCTAAAATTATAAAATTAATGGATATATGAAATATTTAATTTCATACATAAATATCTGTTAATAGAAGTTAATCACTGCACACAAGAAGAGTCATTTATTGCACATAGAGAATCAAATGTTAACTATGAGATGAAGTAAAAATGTGAGCATTTTCATTGCTTATATGTAAGTTATTTGGTTATCTGTTGAAGATTTTTGTTACTGTATAAACAACATAGATCAAACTCAGTGATAAGATAAACTCTCTATATATTTTCAGTGTCTTTTAAACGGTAATAAAAGAAGTCCTTGTTCATGGAGAGGGTCACCTGTAAGTGCAATTGATCTCAGATATCACTGGGAGTGCAAGAAGTTAATGAAATAAAATTTATGCTTGAGAGTTTACAGAACTGTAACCTGTGTTTCCATCATAATGAATTTTCAGGCTATTGAACTATGAGAATAAGTACAACATCTGCAGCTTTCCCAACTGTCCTAGATAAACAGCACTCTCATATGTTGATTTTTGTTGCATTGATCTTCTGATCTGGCAAACACATATTTGATATGCCATGATTTAAGCTGAGCTTATCTTTCTACCAGCTCCTGTCACTTGCACTGGATTTTCTGGCTTCATTATTGTGCATAACCTCATCTCCCAGCCTTCCTCTACTATGCGAAAACTTCCTGTGTCCATGCAGGGAAGCCTTTCACTGTCCTAATCTTGTCGGGCTGCAGCTTCTGCTGACAGTTGTTTTCTCCTCCTGGTTTGAGCTTCTGGTGCACCTGCTTGACAGCAGAGCCTGGCAAATTAAAAAAGCCCTCGACTGAGAATAATCATTACTTAACAACAATCAAAGCATCAGTGTGTTATCAGTATTCTTCTCATAACTAAGACAAAACACAGCACTGTACCGACTACCAGGGAAAATAGTAAGAAAACCAGCTCCATTCCAGCTGAATTGGTATCTAGGTGAAAGTTCCCAGCTTGCAGCCTGGGGCTTCAGCAAATGCAGCTAGTTGTGCTATCAATTAAAGTAAGGCAAACAGCATATTAAATCACATGGTATTATAACTCTGTGCAACTCATTATATTTAAAACATACTTATTTAAGCTGAACAACTGATATCTCTCAACAAAGTAGATGGAAATGTGTAAGAATAAGGTAGTATTCTTTTACATAGTTTAAACCAGGTAGTGCTAGTTAATGTGTCCTATGAAATGTTGAGAGGCATTGGTCGGAACAGCATGTCCAGCTGTATTTAATTAGCCATGTTACTTGGAATTCATCTCTGCTAGTGTCATTCTTTTGCTGTGTTTAACAAAACAACTGGAGGTGAGAACAGACACAGTGGTCTAACAAAAACAGAACTGATGCCTGAAGCTACTCCTCATGCAAGGAAACAGCTCGTTTTCAGGAGAAACAGGATTACAAAATGTCTGACTGCTCGGGGAAAATGGACTTCCTGGGGGGGTCCATCCTCTTCTGAAGCAGACAGTAGAGTAAGGCTTTGCATGCTGTAGTCATTAATAATGTAAGTGATAAAAAAGGGTGATTGGGGTGGGTGGCAAAAGTTGGTAACTTAACAGCTATTCTTAAGCTTGAGGGTAAAAACTACTTAAATTGTAGAGAGTATATTTCCACTGCTCTGCTGCCCAAAGCCTTGGAAGTCCACTGTTATAAATGAAATCCAGAAAAAGAAAGAGTTTCTGGGTGTCTTTTACTTAAGCAAGCTAAAAAACCACTGCCGATTTGGATGGTATTTGAATAATTTTCCAGGTTCATCATTAGCCTCTGTAATCTAGAATAAATAAATTATTCATCTTTTTGGCTGGTGGTAATCATATCCAGAAACTTACCTAATTAAAGTCTATCTGAAAAAGTCCTGACATACCTCCAGTCACTGTCTTCAGAGGACAGGCTTTGGCTGTACATACAAGCTGGAATTTGAGCTTTTGCATGAAGTCCTTGTTTGAGTGAGACACACACCAGATATCACAGGATGATAATAACCTCTGTTAAAATGATGCTGTAGAATTGAAAGCCAGCAGCAAAAACACCCTGAGAAGCACCAGAAAGTTACTTGCAAGTTCTACACATAAAGCAAATGAGACCAAACTCTCATTTTTCTGAGATTCGGTTGTGTTCTGTGGTAATGCCATGTTCAAAGGTAACTTGAATAAGTCTCATCATTTAAGCAAACTTTTTGACATGATCACAATATAAATCACAACTGTGAGGTTTTTCTCCTGAGAATGGTTAATTATTGTCCTGATATGTAACTTAAGAGTGTTACATCCTACAAACAAGCTGTCATGGCTTTTGTCATGACAGTTGCTCTGTGTCCACAGTCTGCTTTTTTGCGGCTAAGAAACTGAGAACCCTTTAAAGGCATACTTTCCCATAGGAAGTGGTATGCAGTTATACTCTCTTAAAGCAATCATTGCTTGAAATGGATGGTCATACTGAAAGTCCTATAAATATTGCTTTCCAAATTTCTTGCCTCCTCAGAGAACCACTGAGCTTCAAACCATAGACAAGTTCTGAGTTTTCAAGTAGTTTTCAAGGAAAAGTTTTCCCACTGTCTCTGACTACAGTTTATGAATTGCTAGTCTGAATCCTTAATGCAGAGAAGGGAGAACATGTATTTATTGTTGCCTTCTGGTGGGGATGGGGAGATTTGGGGTTCACCTTGGGATGATAACAAATTTGGGTGCCAGGTAACAAGAAAATCTGGTGGGAGGTTAACTTGTGGGACTGGAGCCAGCCAGACCTGATATATTTTGCTTGAAAGCGATTAGGGACTTGTTGACTCACAGATACTGTGGTGTTCATTGAGGCTGGCAGCTAATGTTACATATATTTAAAGATACTTCATTGTTTTTCTGGGAATGGCCAAGTACTGTGTGGCAGAGAATTTTAGACAGACTCCTTTGAAGCATTTAAACAATGTATGTTCTAATTGCAGTAAATGTCCATTCTAAATACCCTGCAGTACTCTTTCATTTCTTTCAAGAGGTAAATCTTTAGTCAGTGGAGGTGTAAGACCTGTTTTCTCACACCAATAAAATGGAAATGAAACTTGTTACCCCTCTACAGAAGTATCATGGTTTCCTGCAAGAAATGCTATCAAAAGTTTCAATTAAATGTCACATTACTACAAATGGTTGAAAGGTATATTGAGGCAATCAAGTAATTTATGCTGTGTTATTGGAAAAAAATAGCCTACAATACAATGCAAACTTCTGCTATTAGGCTGTGTGAATTTAATGTCATTGGTGATTTTATAGCATAATACCTAAGGTTCTAAGGTATGTGTTACAATGAAACTTAAGGGGTTTATTATAAATAATGTGAGGAAGAGGGTTTGATTAAACCTGGAGTGACGTGAGATAGGAAATGGCTTTCCCATCTGGAGTGAATGTCTGCAGGAGGGAACCAGCAACTGCCAAAACACTGTGAAAGATCTCTCCCTGGAGTGCCAGAAGCTCAGGGATTAGCACAGTTACCCACTTGCCTTGTAGGAAACTTGCTTTCAAACCATGTTTTGACAGGCTTGTCAGGTGGAAAAAGACCAGAGATGGCAGAGGCTAGTTTTCAAGCCTCAGTTTTTCCTTTTTTTCCTCTACTTTTTTTGGTTTGTTTTTATTTTTTTTAAAGGGTGAAACACCAAGCAGCCTTATGTCCTCTTTTCCTCCTTTTAAATCCATTCATAGCCCTGTCCTGCTTTGCCTGTTTAAATGAACTAATAGCTTAAGGGAGGGGATTTATTTTAAACTACATTTACTAAAGAACTCACATCAGCAACTGGGGCATAAACCTTCAGACATGAGGTTGAATGAATCAGGAACCCACTGGCAGGGTCAATGAGTGAGGATATGGCCATGCTGATCTTCCTGATGATATAATGCAACCATGACCACTGTGCAGAGAGGATAATTGATGTCTGGCCTTAAAATCTGAGGGATTTTAAAAACGTTGATAATAAAGTTGATCTTGTAGGATTAAGTAATTGAGAAAAGAATGGTAGAGCTTCTGCTATCGAAGGTCTCAACATAGATCTGCCTGCTTAATTGCTTTAGGAAGTGTGCAGACATACAAAACTAGAAATCCATGTGGTTTAAGGTTGTTCAATTCACTAGACACTGATTTGGGACTTTGAATCTCAGAGACACTGAGAGGACTCAAAAGTACTTGTAGATGCTGCAAGGAGCCCCAGTGCAGTGTCACTGGGATGACACAAGCTTCTGAAAAGAGGTTGTTTTAAAAGAGATACCATTTCTGACGTAAAAATAACTGCCAAAGGAACTGAGGCAGAAAGAAGGGTTCTGACTGCTTATACTGTCCACGGAAATGCAAACCCAGTGACCTTCTGGAGATGGATTTCATCCTTTTCTTTGCCCTCAGGTTTGTCTACTTTCCTCTGGGATGACTTTCAAAACAGGACAGCTAAAAGGTCTGTATTGGAACAGATACAGTCCCAACGGTATTGGAAAGGTTTATACTTGCTCAGTATTACAGGGATAAAGCTGTGCATACCATTATGGTTTCATGTCAGCTAAAAGTCCTGTGATCTAATGCCGTTCTTTTCTCTGAATCTGGAAATTATGATCTTTGTCATGTCTTGTTAGAGAGCATGAAATTATATTTGCAGATACTTATGCACAGTATAACAGCACTCTGTTAGTAAAATGTAATGGAATACAGATTCCCTCTCACACCCTCCCTTCACTGTGAAATGAACTCAGCAAAGATTCAAGAGCAAAAAGAATCTCAGGCCATTTAGCTTTCAGTTGTCTGCTTATGAAACTTGGAAAACAACAGCCATGTGTGATTTTATTAACTCCCTGTAGATACCATCTACTAGAGGCATTTCCTATATTCATGCCTAATCAAATCCAACATGTAAAGTAAAGCTCAGTGAGGGATGATTAAATTCACCTTTCTTGCAACCAGCTGCCCTGCAGTGTCTAGCACATCCCAAATGTGAGAATGTCAATGACCACAAAAGAGAAGTACTGTGTAAATGCCATGAAGCTGAGCTGGGAGAGGTTTAGGTTGCATATCAGGAAAAAGGTTTTCCAACTAAAGAGCTAAAAGACAGCATTGCGTGTTAATGGGTTTAGACCACATTTTTTGTGGCTACAGTGAAAGTGAAGAGAAATCCAAATTTTATTTGGCTTTTATTATTTGGGCCTGTTTGCAGTTATTTGCAAGCTCTTCATTTTTTGCAATCACATATCAGAGCATGAGTGCAGTGGCATTCACTTGCTTCCACTTTCCTGATTCAGGACTTCCTTCACTGCAGGCTTTGGAGGCATGCTGGAAACCCAGGCTGTGTGTACTGACACACTTACATTGCAGATAAATAGGACCATGCATTTTTAGATGTACATAGTAACCACAATGACCACATGCCTGAGTTTGTCCCAGAGTTTGCATGTGAGATTCAACTAAAATTCAGAGATGGCTTTTGCTCTCTCTCCCTTCCTACTTCAAAGAGATGTGTCTCCACAAAAATGAACAATCCTTTGAAGCAGCTTTTTGAATTCTCAAATATGTTACACTTCTGAAGAAGAAGGAAGGACATTGAAAATGATCACAGCAAAATAATACAATCTATCACAGAATCATCAGCCTTATCAGAAACTTGCAAATATTACTCTGATAGTTAAACATTTACTCCAAAATTAACAACTAATGCTTCAAGATTGAATGCCTCAGCATTCAGTCTGTGTCTGAATTGTTTAGCAATTCATTGTTTAATATTTACGTCCCTTGCTTTGTAGTTTGCTGTTTTGCTTTTCTCCAAGAGGAAGATCTAAAGCATCCTCCTTTTTCAAAGGTAAAAATCTTCACACAATACACTGAAGGAATGGAAACTGAAATCCTTTGCTCAATTGTTAAATGCATAGAATTAATAAAAGATTAAGTATTTGCTCGCCTTAGCCTCACATAATTACTGCCTATATTGTTTCTCTTGTGACAGCTCCTTAGAGGATTAAAATTTGTTTGTCTTAGAAATTGTGGCATTAGTTATCAATTATGTCAGGTGTCAGGGGCTTGGCTTGGAGTTCAGGCTTTGGGTGGAGTTGCATTATTCGTGTCTGAGTTTCTTCCTGACTGTCACATGGCAAAAGTGTCATATTAAACACTGAAAGCAATATGGGCATTAGAGCTTCTCCTGAGGCTGGGTTGTCATGGTCATGTCCCCCCCCCCCCAGTCTCTTGCAGACCAAGGTGCGTTTTTTTCTTACAAATGACATGTGATGATTTGTCCAAGAAATGAGTTTGCTTTAGGACTGTCTCAACTCCATGTTCCCCAAATAACCTTGAAATACAACCTGTATCTGTCTCATTTATGTTGGTATATATCAAGGGACGTGATATTAAAACAGCTGAAATCAGAATCTGGCCCTTGGCATGGGGAAAAATGTTATGGCTTTCTCATCTGTTTTGCAAGTTGTTACAGAGACTGTCCTTCAGAGCATAACCTGACCTTTTTCCTTGAGAAATGTTTATGCAGCATATGACTTATATACAAAATTATAGCTACAGCGAAATTGTGCACAGAGATATTAATTTGGTGGAATGTCTAGCAGACAACAATAAATCTAGCTGACATTAGGAGACCCTGATAATAGTCCTTGTTGATGGGTTGCAACAAAAAGGTTTACAGGCTTCTTCATTAATAGAAAGTCAGTTAACAAATAAAGCTAAGTAAACTTGATACTCGATTCTGTTTGGCTCAGGTAGTTGTTTGTGCTGTGGGCTGCCACTGTTTCTATTCATTAAAAACAGAAAGAAAACAGGGTTCAAAGCCCATTTTACAAGCCAGTGCTTATTGCTGTGGGAGTATCCATATATCTGAGAGCAAAACAACTTTCTCTGAAAGGGGCTGTTGACTCATTTCTTTCATCAGAATGAGAATAGCAACTGTATACTTCATTTGCACAAGAAGTTTCACATTTTAAGACTCTGCTGAAAACACCTCATTATACTTCTCTGTAGAATGGCTCTGGATGTTGATTGCATCTGTTGTCTTAAAGAATGAAGTTATTTTCCAAGATGGGGATAAACTTAGTGTACACATTTGATCAGGACCTACCCAATATGGAGGAGTATTTGTGTAACAATTTCCACAGCTGGGACTTTTTATATTTACTTCAGATTTTCATTGCAGTTCTCTGTTTTGCTCAGCCAATGCTCTGAAGACGCTGGGGCATTAGATACGTTACAGGAATTAATTTTTTTCTTTTTTTTCCTTTTTATCTTTTCTCCAGTCCTCCCCCCTTCACCCCACCTTTGTATCAATGCCTGTGCAATGATTTCAGTTAGTGCATATCCCGCAGAGAGGCAACTGCTGCTTTCATCAAGCAAAACTCCACAGTACTTTGGTTTGTGAATGCCATCATTTGATATCAGAACTTAACCCTTTCTGTTAGGGAGCTATGAGGAAACAAACCTTCTTGTGCCTAGGAGTGCAAAAAGAGCTAGAATTGCCAGAGCAAATGGATGTGGAGTCTGCATCCTTGGATGAAGTCCAAAGCCATCTGGACACAGCCCTGAGCAAGTGGCTTTATATGGTCCTCCTTGAGCAGGGGGGTTGGGCCAGAGGACATCCAGAGGTCTGTTCCAACCTTAACCGCTTTGAGATTTTGTGATAACCTGCCTTTGGGTCGGTGTGGAGAAGGTTTGGGGGTCACTGTTAGAATTAAAGTCAGGAGAGACAGGAATAAAATGTTAGATGTGTTTATAAAAAAACATATATTCATATACACAGGCTCAGCTAAATCAATATTTACACTTCTTTTCTTCTCTTGTTATTCATAGCATCTTAGAATCAACAATATCCCACATTGAGATAAATGAGTAAAATAGTTTAGCAGGATATCTTAGCATGCTCCTGGGTCTAAATATCTGAATGGTTATTTTGTAAGTGCTCTCAGTGGTTTTAGATGCCCAAGTGCACCTTTGGGAGTCTGATGCCTGAAGGGTTTTGGATTTACCTTTGAAGGTGTAGGTTCTAGAATTTTTGAAATGTTGCTTCTTCAAATACATGTCCTTCTTTTAACTGACAAGAAGTTTTTATCTAGTCATTACTACAAAGACAGCTAAAAGCATTACAAGAAAAAAATCCCCAATATTCTTTTCTGTTCTTTGTGGACTGCTAAGATAATAAGGGGCCATACTCTCATTCCAGAATCTCTTTTGTTGTTGGCAACACTGCATACAACACTGGCTGGAAAATGAATGCTGCAGGAGTCAAAATAGATGATGTCACTGAAGAATGTTTGGTGGTTTGAAGTTTTGTTACATTTGGTTTTATTCCTCCAGAAAGGAAATGGACAGGTGATCACAAAAGCAGTTGTTTGATCCGTCATTTGAATTTGTGGGGAATAAAAGCTCTTCACCAGTTGTGTTAGCTTTTAGTGTTCTGTCTAGAAGAACACATTTAAAAATATTCACTGCTGTGGGGGAAGAAACATACCTCGTTGGTCCTCATTGCAGTTTTTCCCATTTCTGTGCAACTAAGACAAAGTAATCACAGTAAATCACAGATTGCAGTGTTACTTTGATATCTTTGAGTCTTCTTTGGGAACAGTCACAGAGTCAAATGCCAAGCCTAGCCTTGATTGACACAATATGCTGAGTGGCAATGTCATAGAGCCTCATTGCATTTGTTGGATTTGCTCTGATGGAAGTGAAGATACCTGAGACTAAAAATAACAACATGGCTCTGCTGTAGCCTCCAGCCTTCTCAGTTCACTTCAGTGAGACACAGAATGTGAAGTTCTTAGTTGCAGAAGGTCAGACCAGGTCCCCCCCTGTTACTCTCTTAGTTACCATGATAACATGGCATGGCACGTTGCCACATCACAAAGTGAGACGCCTGCCTTTTGCTGTCACAAGCCTGTCATAAAAGCCTGATGAAGAGAATTTTCTGTATCTATCCCTCTCGATCTTTTATTCTTTGGAAACATTGCCTCCTTCAGCAAAGCAATGGATTTTAGATGAAAACGTCAGATAGGACTGTGAGTGCATGATAAGATATTTTATATATGTGTGTATGAATGTATGAGCACATACATGTGAATTTATGTTCTGTCTTTTAAAGTAGCTTGATGTTTCCTGGTCTGCATTTTTCTCTGGTCTGTCAGTGCTACAGACTACAGTGTGCTAAAGGCTGTCGAGTGATGCATATGTAAAGGTGACCAAGCTCCTCTTTAGCCTTTTTTACTTAGCATGAGTTCCTCAGATAAGCTCTGAAATTAAAGGATATCTCTTGTCAAAGGATTATTCTGTACCTAGTTGAGGCCCAGACAGCTCTGTTAGCAAGTTAAGGGAAGTGTTATGAAAATAAGTCCAGGAAAAGAAAGCTTCACTAAATTGGTGTGGTTGGTTGAGGTTTTAAAGAGATCTGGAGCTACTGGAAATTACTTAGGCACTGCTAGTGATAGGTGTAGGGGCACAGCATCTGTTCCATCCTCCCAATCCCTTCAGGCACACTCCCTCTGGGCCTTGTGGTGCTGAGTTTTGTAATGCTTAAACCTATCAAGGTGATCTGCTGCTTCTGCCCTTTGAGGAAGCTGAATATTTAACTCAACACTTCGACAGACCCTGACTACCAGCCCTGTGTCAGTGCAGGACACATTTTTAATAAATCTGTTTTTCTCAGTGAGAAGCATTCCCTATTAAGTCTACAGGGTGACAAGAAAGACAGATTTATTACCAAAGTTAATGTCATAATTTCTGTGGAGTAAAAGCACTATGGCTAATGCTTTGATGAGGTATCACTAATAGCATTACTAATTATAACTGCTGCAAGTTTATAAATAGCTAAAGAATATCATCAAGTATGTGAATCATGAAGAGCTAGCTTAATTGCATCTTGTCTTGTTATCAGACAAAGACAGTTCTTTGACTAATACTTAAAACTCTTTATCCATGAAAAAATCAGGATTTCATTATTTAACTCAAATATTTCTGTACTCATGCAGTATAGATACTGTGGTTCCTTCCTCTCCTTCCTCTGCTCTACAAATGTGGGCCTTCTTTTTATAGGTTAATGTACAGATTAGCTTCTGTTTTACACAGACTCTCTGAAATCTTTCATGCCTCAACTCCCAGTAGTATCCTTTGCCTAATTTTGTTTCATTCACATGAGAGACTGTGAATGTGGCTTGCAAACACCCTTCAAATGTGTCTCTTGATCTCAGTAGGATTTCAAAAAGAGGCATAGATGCAAATGTGATACCAAGATTGTAATTTGCCTGACTACTGTTGGAGGTTACTTTAAAATTTGCCCATGGGCTTTGGGATTTATTCAGTGTATATCCTGCATTGTTCATAAGCTCCTCAGAGCCAGAAAGGAAGTAGATTTCATGATCATTTACACTGCGAGTACAAAAGGAAATTTAAGATCTTTTCTGTGTACAGCAGGAGCTAGTTGGTGATAAGCAGGGTCCAATAAACAGTTTGGTTTAAGGCTGTATGTTAAAATCTGAATTTTTTATGAATTTTGTTCCTTTTTTCCCTTTTTCTCCTTCCTTTTTCTTTCTTTTTAAATCTTTATTATCTTTAAATACACTTTCCAATGGGTTCTAATCTTTGAATTTCTGCTCTGAGATTAGGATATGTCCTTATTATGATTATTCTTCATTAAAAAAAAGAAAAAGATATGTGAAGGACAGGCTGGGGCTGCAGTTACACACTCTGAAGTTGCTGTGCATGCTATTTCACAGTTGCAATGTATTTCTTGAAACATGCTTGTCTCAAAGTTCATGTCAACTGAGGCATAACCACCGAGACTGCAATTAAATCCAGTCACAATCCAAAATCTTGGTCAATACATTTTAGAATTATGAAGCAAAAACTGCACTGATGTTTTGGGGCTGCTGTCACAGAGGCTGAGCAGTCCTTTTAGATGGGACCCTTTGTCGAAATGACTTCTATCACCTAACCCTGAGCAAGTCAGTGTGAAGATTCATGGTGATTTAAATAGGAGGCATGGAAGGTCTCTCCTACAAATCAGCTTTACAGCTCCCTATTTATGAACTTCTGACCATGTATTGCCCTTGTGGTAAACAGACTCTTAAAAGAATCTGATGTTGGCAAATAAATTACATAAAGACGGTATCTGATGGAATATTCCAGGCTCTTCTTTAAGCCTGGAAACACCACACTTTATGGAGTTTACCTGAAAACTTCAGAATGTTTTAAGATCCAGCGTCTTCTCTAGCTAAATAATGATGTTTATGATTCTGAATATTCATTAGTGGTGACACCTTCCATGATGTCACTGTCAGAAATTGAAGAGGGGGGGAAAAAAGGGGGAAACCAGGCAAGTTTCCCTTATAGACATTGTATTCCAGACACTGAGAGCTTTGAATAAAATGTGCCCTATGGTCTGGGAAGAGAGAAAGGCTCCACACAACCAAATATTATTTGTGTATTTACACTAATGCCTCTATTTTGTATTTAATCATAAAGCATGAAGAAACAGAACACAAATAAAGTTCCAATAAGCTTGTGCTAAATGATCACTTAGCATTTTTTTCAAAGACTTAGACTTTAAATGCAACTATTGTTTCAAATAAATGAGGATGACTATGTAATGCACAGACTAAGTTCACAGTAGCTTAATTGCTGAACATCTTTCATACATATTGTGCCTGATAAGAAATGCTCATGGATTTTTTGCTTTACTTGCTACAATATAGTTGTAATTTTGCAATTTATATATTTAAATTTTGATAAAAATTTTTTTTTAAAAGCAACTATAGCTAGTATATTTTAAAGAATTCTTATGGAAAAAGAGGAAATATCAGAGGCAAGCCCGTTGTTTAGTATCAGTATATAATCTGGACAAAGACTTGTCTCTAACTTGAAGATTTTGGTCTGGTTCTTAACAAAGATTTTAGTCACGCTGACTTTAGTAGAACTTTCTCTAGCCCCTCTCTTCCCCCAAAGCTGATGGTTTTTCATGTAAGCACAGCAAAATATACTCTGAGAAACCTCAAGCCAAATCAAAGCAATACACTTGAGCATGCCACACCCTCAGCCTCTGTGGGAAGGAAAGGATTTCAGGGCTTGGCAGTCATATGAATGTCCAATCCTCGTGCCTATTTTGAGAGAATATTTGTGCTTACCAGACAGCTGTTAGGATTTTGCTACAGATGCTCTTTGAAAGTGAAAAATGGGAGAAGCATATTTTAAAAAGTCCCAAGTATCCTATCAAAACATTTACAAGAATTTGAAACTTGAGGGTCTGAATGCTTTGTGTGCATTGTAAAAAGAAGTGTAACTCGCTAACTGTAAGAATATTTTTTAGATATTGATATAGCAGGGTAAGCAGGCATCACACTTAAACACATGAAAAGTTAGGTTTTTAATAAGGAAACTTTGAAAATTAATTTGCACTCTATAACTCTTCAATTCTTCAATTTAAAAAATATCACTACTCTCACACTACTTGTGATCTGATCCAGAATACAGAGTATAAGCCTCAAAGAGAGCTATATCTTCCAAGAGCCTTAGAATCCAAAATTTCCACATCCTACCCCTAAGATCCAAGATGGTGTTATTCTTAAAATTACTAAGTCTGAAACAACTGTATCCTTTCTTCTTTCTCAGACGTATTCTCAGTGATGGCAGAGAAGAATTGAAAGGCCTCGAAAGAAATTGAATGTGTGGGTTGCTGCACTCCTTTTCCAGGCTGATGAATCTCATTCTTAAGCTGTTCCTGCTGCTAAAGCCGTTGCTCATCTTGTCACCATCTTGACCCCTTTTTGCGTTGCTCATGTCTTTTCAGAAACCTTAGAACTCTTTACAGAGCTGTAGATTCAGATGCTGCACACATTTAATGCTATAATCTGCTCTTTACCCCTTTCCTAATAATTCTGAACTTCTTCTTTGCTTCCTGACTATTGCTGAACACTGAACTTGTATTTTCATGCAGTTAACTGTTTTTACCTTATGACTCCTTCCTAAGTGGTAACAGTCAGCTCAGAAGCTGCCTTTATACACTTATATCAGGGTTGGTTTTTCTTGTTTCACTTTACACTGAATGCTATGTGCAATTTCAGTGCCCTGGCACTCAGTGTCATTCCCCCACTGCTTCATTCCTCAATATATAATTAGGTTTGCAGGTTACTGGCTGTACTTACCAGAAATGGATGTTGATTGCAGCGTGCATTCCTTAAATACAAGCTACGTACCTCTAGATGGAGTCGGGAGCTTTTGTCTGTGTCAGACTTAAAGTGCAGCTGAGTTGTTTTGCTTCTCATAGTTTTAGATATGATGCTCCCTAGGAGCATCTGGACACTAAGTGATCTGAGCAGAGCTTTTTTTGCCTTTCATTTATTCTACTCCTTTTTTGTGACCTTTCATAGGCATTGAATTTGTGGGGAGAATATGGGTTAAGTTTGGAAAAGGCAGGGTAGATGTTCCAACACATCTCAGATTTGGATGTAACTTTAAAAGGACTGGAGCTCTGAATTAGAGCTGCCCTTAGGGGTTTGCCACAAAATCATCCTTTTCCAGCTTTTTCTGTCTTCTCACATTTCTTTTGCTTCTTGTTATCTCAAATTGCAAATTGCAGTAGATGGGCTGAAACTTCCACGGTGGGTGTGTCCGTAGTGCATTTTTTGTCACACCAATAACTTTCCTTACCAAATTATTTTTTTAAGATCAACTTTTAAATTACATTTTTACTTAAAAAATACGTAGTTGGAGGCCTGTTGGTAGTGGTGTCCCTCACAGCTCAGTACTGGGCTCAACATTAACTTATTCACCAAATATGAATAATGAAGGGGCAGATGCCTCCTCAGCAAGTTCACTGATGACACAAAGCTGGAGTGCTGTGTCCAGTTCTAGGCTCCTCAGGACAAGCAAGACATGGAGCTCCTGCAGTGAGTACTGGAGAGCTGCAAAAATGATTAAGGGGCTGGAGCATCTCTCTTATGAAGAAAGGCTGAGGGAGCTGGGCCTGCTTAGCCTATGAGTGTGTATATAAATGTGGGCAGGGAAAGTGTCAAGAAGATGCAGCCAGGCCCTTCTCAGTGGTTCCTGAGCAATAAAGTGAAAGGCAATGGGCAGAAACTGATGCACAGGAAGTTCCACCTGAACTTGAGGAAGAACTTCTTTAGTGTGCAGGTGACCAAGCACGGGAACAGATTGACCAGAGAGCTCATGGAGTCTCCTTCTCTGGAGATATTCAAAAGCTGTCTTGACACAATCCCTAGTAACCTGCTCTAGGTTACCCTACTGGAGCAGCAAGTTTGGCCAGATGACATCCAGCAGTCCCTTCCAACCTTACCCATTCTGTAATCTTGTGATCTTTTTCCTTCTTATTTTTTAAATATATAAAACCAGACTTATGTTATTTTGTATATTATCATTGATTTGATACCGTGTATACTTATGCATCTATATACATCTCTGAAACTTTAAAACTGTGTTTCCCTCCTTTCTGTTACTACTTTCCATCTTTTAAGATGTCCAGCCAAGCTTTGAGACTGCTTCACATGTTTTGCAGCTGAGGAGCCTCCAAGCAGTGAAAGATCCAGAGCTCCTTCTATTGACAGGTCCCCTGGTCTCATTCACTGTTTCTAATTATTGTCTGCCTATTGGTTGTCTGAAAAAAGATGGAAAATTTTGCATGAATTTTCATAATTTGCTAAATTTCCACAAGGAATAATGTTCCCTGTGCTGATTCGAGCAATGGTGTCTGGATACAATTATGATCATTTCCTCTGGGGCTACAGGCATCCTCAGAAGATGTGGATTTAACACATTTAGTTAAAGCTGTCAATAAAATAATTCTGTCAGCAGAAAAAAACAGTTGACATTCATCTGTGTTTGTCCTCCCCATTTCAGTCAATGTGTTCCTTCCTCAGTCCTGCTTCTTTACAAGGAAAAGTTGTTTAGATTAACACACCTTCCTTTCATAACCAAGACCTGTAGCAACATGAAGACATCCACAACTAAATTAATTATTTATACTTTAGGGAAGAGACCTAATAACTACTAATTCAAGGAATGAATCTAAAAGTGCTAATGAAGCTGCCTATCTAAGGACCACTCTGATAGGAAGACTTGTGGGTTCTGACCTGCATGTAATAAGGGTACAGTAGCAACTCAGAGTACTTATATTGTCACAAATGTATTTGCTGTTTTATCTTGGGCCAACAGTAAAGGCAGGTGTGAGATGCTCTACCTGAGCATGACTCTTAATGCAAGGTGTGTTGGCTTACAGACAGGAAATAGAACTAAGAAAGCCATTCTTCTTCAGAGAATGCCTTCTAACCAAATTTTTGTCTCTTGGTTTTACTATTATAAATAGTCCATACACCATTTTTAATGTTACTTAGCTGCACTTCATTAAAAATATGTGTCAGTACAAAAATAAGTGTGCGTAAAGGCAGTAGGCAAAGAGAAAGACTTGTGAAACACTTGATATTTCTCTCTTTATTGCTCTGTCTTCCAGCCCTCCCACCAGCTTTGCTGTCCTCTGGATGCATCCAAGGGCCTCCACATCCTTTTTTACTGTGAGCCCCAGAAATGCACTCAGGGTGAGGCTGTCTCAACACTGAGAGTAGTGGGATAGTCACTCTTTTCTTGGGCTGCTTGTGCTGTGTTTGAAGCACCCCAGGATGGGGTTTGCCCTTTTGGCTGCTGGTGTGCACATTTCTGGCTCACACTGAGCTGCTGCTGGCCACCACTCCCAAATCCCCCTCTGCAGGGCTGCTCTCCAGCCACTCATCTCCCCATTTACACTTGTGCCCAGCCTTGCTTTGCCCTGGGTGCAGAACCTGGCACTTGGACTTGTTAAATTTGATCCTATTAATCATGCCAGTACAAGAAGGCTCAATTTAATTCTAGGTGGTCAGTAGATCTAATGAGTGTTCAGGTTTGGGGTTTTGGTATTGTGGGGGTTTTTTGGAGTTTTTTTTTTGTTGTTGTTGTTGTTTTCTTTTTTTTTAAATAGCACATTGTTTCGGGTTCTTGTACCAGCCCAAATATTTCCACTGATGCCTCAAGCAAAAAAGCTGGCAACCAGCATATCAGCAGTACACAGTACTCACCAAGTACTGTTTCAAGCAAACAGCTTGAAATTGCTTATTCCAAGCCAGTCACACTACAGAGAGGCAGGAGAAAGGAACAGAAAGCAGCCAGATACCGTTTGGCAACTGGATCTCAGCACTGGCCACATTGGAGACATGAGCAAGACTGGTTTTTAGCATGTTCTTACTGCCTGTCTCCAGCCAAGGGCAGATATCTGTCAAGCCATTGAGAACAAGAGCAGCCAGAAGCTCATCCCATTTCCCTTTTCCCTGTGGAGATGACAAAGGCAGGCTGCCGGGTTGGTGCTGTGATGTGGTGACTCCTGCAGCACTGCAGATGTATCAGAGAGTTTTAACACCTCAGTGGTGTCTTACTTAAGTCCAGGCCTGGTGTATAGTCTGGAGATCTAGGACAAGACAGAGCATCAGTAGAAGTTCTTCTGTGAGGTTGTAGGAAAGGTCAGAATGGGATTTTCTAATCCAAAAACATTCCCTGGAAAACCAGACAAGGTATACATCAGTAAAAAAATGAGCACAATAAATATTTATAGACCAATAAGCTAAGGCTTTCCATATCATGAGCACAATACAAAAAAAAAAAAAAAATGTTCCTTTACAGTATCTATAAAGAAAATACAAATTAATTGTTGAATTAGCAAAGAGAGCAAATGTGTTATATGCCAAACCTACTGAAGTCTTAGTGCTGACCTGGAAGAAAAACCTGGCAGAATCCAGTGAAATTAATGGAGTTTGAGAACGATGCAAAATTACTTCACAACCTTCTTACTCCCATAGATACCAGAAACCCAGGAGGCTGGCAGTTGGCTCTCTAGGCTAATATCTCCACAGATGCCTAGGCTTTGCTTACTGAACTGCCCAGGGAATGAATCAACTCTTTTGATGCCTTGTGTGTGAGAGGAAGAGTGAGGGAACCACTGTTCTCCCACACAAGACCTTATTCACACATCCTTACTCAGTGACAGTGAACTGAAAAAGATCAGTGCTCCTATTTGCAAGAACACAGTCTATCAACTTTATTACGATCTGGTGTAACTGCTACTCTTGAAAGTGTTTTGGCATAAAGCAGTGTTTGCACTCTAAAAGAGCAGTCTTGGCTAGCCCAGTTGTTTTCAACTAGAATGGGTTGAGGAGCTCTTGTCCTGTTGCATTGGAGGTTTTGAGCCTTCAGCTGCTACCTCAGCAACTAAATGGGATTATGTGCAAGGATAGGTAGCTTCTACTGCACAGGGTACAAAACTTCTGGTGATGCTGAGAGAAATGCTTAGTTCTGGGCAGTCTGAAAACACACCAGGCTGCAAAGTCTGTCTCACTTCTGAGCTGTTAAATTTAAGTTTCTGCAACAGTTAGTCAGCCCGTATTTGGACTTTGTTATCAAAATTATTACTATAAAGAGAAAAGCACGTGGGAGGGTTTGTTATTACTGTTTTGTATGTGTCTGCTGGGTTTTGTTTCCCTCAAACAAAAGTTCAAATTTATAGTGCTCCTACAGATGGTCATTGCAGAAAGGCCTCTCTCTCCTCACTCATGCCTGCACCTCTCTCCATACATGTGATTGCTGAGATGTATAATGGTCCTTCCACACATTTCCCTTCTTTGACTTTAGTATCATTCTTTTAACCTTTAAGCATTTGTGTGAGTCCTTATGTTGATAGCAGTTAAAATTGTATTTCTTCCTACTGATAACACATATTTAGTCAGATTTTTCTTCCTGCAATATACTTTATTAAAAAAAAAAAAAAGACAGTTCATCAAAAGTAAAGTGTTTTCTTAAATTGTTTCCTGAAATGAAAATTGAAAAAACTGTTTAGATAGGTAACAACACTTTATTTTGATCTTTGTGGAACAAAACTTTTTAATCTCATTTCAGTATTTTCTTTGTTTCATATTTATAAAACAGTATAAAGAAAAGCCTAAAAAATTAAATTAAATATATTGACTTTTCAACACTAAATACATTACTTGAGGGACTTTTCAGTTAACAGAATATTTACATGAAAACCTTTTGTTCTGCTACAAATTCAACAAGAAAAGGCATTTCAAAAATCAGGAAACTTAGCTGAAGACATGGCCACCACATGGTTTTAATGGATAGACAAAAAGCCTGTTGTAGCATCAGGAGATTTCACCAAGTGCTTCATCATTCTAAAGCTAAAAGCTGATGGTTATTTAATAACGAATTTGCCAGTGCAAAACATTTAAATTTGTGTCTCACAATTAGTTGTCCATCTTCTATAAGCATGTCAGTTTAGGAACTAGAAAGTTTCAAGCGCTTTGATTGTTTCTGTGAACTGACAGTCAATGCCCAACAGATGGTTTCAGAGTGGCTGTCACAGAGCAATGCAGTCATAGTTCCATCAGCTGTTAATGATTCCAGAAAGATTCCAACAAATGGTCAGGTATTTTATTACAATTTTAAAAAATGTTCGTCTTCCTCTACCTTTTGAGAAACAATTGTTCCTCCAGTCTCATGCAAACTGTGAAGAGAAATGCACATGGGAAAGCTTCTCTTGGATCCGTGAATAAGATACCACCTATGGCAAAATCTGACACACAAGTTGACAGACTTGAAAAACTTACACAGCAGGGAGAACATCAGCTTGGTTTTGTATAGAAACAATACTTAGGAAACTAAGCATCCTTCATTTTTTTAAATATCACTGAAAAAACTCACAGAAATCTGAGCATGTGCATAATCCTGTAATACAGACGACATGTAACATTCTCTGTCTTCATCTTGAATGGAAATACATATTTGTGTGTAGTTTCCATTTGAGAACAGTGCTATGGAGGGTGGCAAACCTGAAGCCCAAAGAGTTATACAACAACAGCAAAAAAATATCTGTATCTTGGTGTAGTCAAAGGTGTCTTGTATTTAGAGCTGTAGAAAACAACTATTGAGAAAAAGCAAACCTTTACAGCATCTGAAGCTGAGAATTCAGAAATCACTGTCTGAAAAATTGTTATTCTCTTCAGAACTGGCATGAAAATTTGGTCATATTTCAAAGAACAATATAAAGCTTAAAAAAGGAGAAAGAAGAATTCTTTAAAAAAAATAATGAAAGGAGAAGGAAAGGCCAATGGTCTACTGGAACAAAAAAAGCAAGCAACAACTGCCTATATTCAAGATGTTGGTCTGTGTCATGCCTTCTGTAGCCATGTCACTGGTCCTTCACAATGTTTTCACTGTAATGGAATATGCCTTTTATTTTTTAATCAAGTTGAAAACACTAGAAACCTAGCAAGGAACCATAGGAGCAGAAAGCTGTTTTACATTGTCATAGTAACAGAAATTTAACAGTAACCATATTTGCCAGAAATTTGTGAAACATCGCTCTGGGCAAATTTACATTGAACAAATTTCTAATTTGTTGAATAATTATTAAATAATGCCATTCAAATATAATGAATAATGCAATTCTCATTCATATTCATCAAGGACTTTTAATAGTTCTCATCGGTCTGGACAGTTGGCTTTTTGGGGCAGACAAATAGGAATTTATCTGAGATTTTTTTGAAATGTTTTACCTTCTGGAATTCAGAGAAAGGGAAAATAATGAGAGTCTGTGTTATCATGGAAGTGAGTAGCAGAAGCTTAGACAATAGAGTACATAATTCATAACCACAGTCTATTATTTAGGATGAAATGTTCCTCTTGAAAACAAAGATAACAACAAATGCGTGTAGCCATGAAAAAGTCAGACAGCTCACATAAAGTGCCTTCTTGGTCCAATTTCCTGCTGCAAAGAGAATCAGAATAAAATTCTGGTCCAAACAAATCCAGAGAGGGTTTGTTAAATAGGATTAGCATTAGGATTAGTGCTGTAACCTCAATTTCTGTTCGTAACATAGAAAGCCAGTTCTGACCAAGTCTAGCTCTTCCAATCCTGCTGTTTACTGTCATGCTACCACTCCTCTATCAGATCAGCTTTCCCACCTTTAGGGGCCTCTTCCTGTAGGGAGAACATTTCATTTCCTCCTGCTGGCTGAATTCTAATTTCCAGATAGCAATTTGTGTATGACAGACAAAGCTGTGAGATAGGATTCTGCCAAACAGAGGCACATCAAGTGTTTTTGTGTACATTTTCTGGGTGCACCACATGGATATAAGAAAACTCAAACACTTTCTTCCTCACAGATAAGAGTCCTGGGATTTTCTGGGTAAAAGGAGAAAGAGAAGTAAGTGAGCGTCTGCCTTTGCTAGTGCATGATCTGTCAAGAGAGTATTTATGGAAAAACGTGGCCACTTTCTTTCCACCAACTCCTCAAACCTAAGGTGAGAATGAAAAGGGGTGAATTTCTTGTCTTAAAGATGGAATTGAGCCAGGAGACCATGGAACATGTGCAAAGAGTGTGGAAACCACACCTTATTCAAGAGAGGTTACAAGCTCAGAGGCACAGCCATCCTCTGGGGTGACTCGTGTGACACAGGCACGGTGGTTGACATACAAAGAGATGGAGTACACTGGGCTATGGCAAATCCTGGTCCAGAGGCAAATGAATCAGGAATATCAAGGAATGGTATTGTACATAAGTGAATCAGAGAAAGGCTGTTACCTTCACCTGCTTTCCTGGGTGTAAGTTTATCCACAGATATAAAAAAAAAATTAAAAAGTGATTTTGACATCTACTTGTCTACCTGCTACAGTGGGAACAGTTGGACACTGAGCATTTTCCAAGGAAATCTCTGGATCTACTTAGATTTTTTTAAATATTTTTGTTTCTTATTTGCAACTGATATTAATTTTCCTTGTCTACATTTATCTTATACAAAATCAATGGGCTTCAGCACTTTACAAACATTGTAGCAGTTTCCCTTTAAGCTTGCAATATATTTCTTAATCATCCTTTCTATTAATAATCCTTGTACAGATACAGTTATTCAATATTTAAAACTAAAACTGTAAATGAAATATAGTGCCTTACTTCAGCTTAAAACTTGACAAAACCAAAGCTTTTTTTAAAAAAATCATTCAGCTCTTTCAAGATCCATTAAAAAGTACCACTTATAGAAGACAATCATTTTAAGCCTTAGTGGCACAATATTATCTTTTTTTACATTAAAATTTGGAAGAGCAAAGCTGTAAAATAAAACTCCCTTTTGTTTTCCTCTTCTGTTCTTCAGCATTTGTAGTGGAAGAAAAATACCTGCTCTATGGTAAGTCCCTGAAAAACAAATTTTATCAGCATTTTTGTTAGTTCAACACATCTACTCCATGTATTTTAAGTGTAGGATCAGGAGAAAGATAATTTCTTAAATTTAATTTCTTAAATTTAGGAAGTAAAGAGGAAGAAAAGTTAGCTCTACCAAATTTTTCAAGAGGTGGTTATCTTTATTCAACTGCTATACAAGTTTTGCACTTAGAACCAGATGCTTATGAATCTGTACATCAAAACTCCCTCCAAAAGACATCTGCTTTAGAGATGGATAATTTTAGACTCTGACCTCTGAATCTTTTGAAACAAATCATCACCTAGAGTCTAAAAGGGGCACTTTAAGAGAAGAGATTTTTATCCAGAAGGGTACGTCTCCTTTTTCTCTTTATCCTAGCAAATCACTACATGTCCCCATCCCTGACATTTAATTGCAGCTAAAGCAGGTGGGGAAGGGGTGTGTGTGGGGAGACAGGAGGTGTTTCCATTGCAATAAATGGCTATGCTTCTTTTTCTACACTTACTACTTTGAAAAACAAGGGAGCCTAATTGCCTTTGGAAGAAGTGCTCAAGCTTATTTTAAGCTAAATTTAAGTATATTTGTTGAAATGTGTCACTCTGATGATCTGATTCCCCCTTTGGATTTCACATAGGTAAGAAATTTTTTTTATGCTCTGCTACAATTTTAAAGGGAAAGAAAGCAGTTTTAAACATTTTTTTTCTTTTACAATATTTGAAGAATATATTTTTGCAGCAGGCAGATATAACCTGTGTCCCAGGCCTGACTGACACTAGCCTTCCAAAATCCAGAACTGGCTACCATTGCATTAGCTCTTCTCCCATGTGTGAATCACAGTACAAATGGGTACAGTACAAATCGAAATAGGCTGGCATCCCTAAGATGTAACATCTGTCACTGGCCTTGTCACATCTGTGATTATAAGCAGCCAGAAACTCACTTATTTTGCTCTATCAGTCCTCCTCTAATAGAGCTGGGTTGTTACTGCTTTAAGAAAAGGAATTGGCAAATGATGAAATGTACAGGGAGGCAAAAATTGTAACCTTATTATCACAGAATGGAAAGAACATCTGGTCCAGCATCCCTGCTCAAGTAGGGCCAGTTGGCCAGAACTGTGTCCAGACAGCTTTTGAATATCATGGAGGATGGAGATTTCACAGCCTCTCTGGTCAGCCTATGCCAGTTCTTGGTCACCCTCTCAGTGAAAAAGTATTTCCTGGGGTCCAGGAGAAACCTCCTGTGTTTCATTTTCTGCCATGGTTTTGCAGATAAGCCGCAGAAAAAGCATTTCCATAAGATACCATGTGCTTGTGAGTACCAGTAAGTTGGCCTATTTTCCCTTGCCCACTCTTCCTCAGCTTATGTCATTTGCTGAAGCTGGATGTAAGATATATTCCACAAAAAATAAGATGAAAATGTTTTCCAGCAGAGAAACCTTATTTCAGGGTAAGTTTCTCTAGGAGTTTCTATTAGGTCCCAGTGTTCACAGGGAAGTTATGGCAGAACTAGCCTGACTTTAGTAATCATCACTTCATGGTGGATTGCAGTGGTTCAGTTTTGTAAATGAAATGGCAGTTAAAAAACCATCAAAATGAGGTATGGATAAACATTTCAAAGTGCAATTTCATATCTTTCCCATCAATTTATTCCTCCTCTAATGAACATCCAGAACAAGAAAAGCTCTTATACTCTCTACCTCTTGACTTCACAGCATCCACAGACTCTACAAAATAAAATGCTACCAAATCACCTACTTGTCTCCACATTAAAAAAAAAAAAAATTTTCTTTATAATTTCTTTCAGAGTATTTTGCCTTGAGGGTGCATTTAGACTAAGCTTTAAAAGCATTTTTTTCCCAACAAAATTAAAATTATGCTTGATATAAAAAAGAAAAAAAGCAACAACAACAAAACAACAAACAAACAAAACAAAACAAAACAAACAAAAAAACATTTGCAAGAAATCATGTGATACCCAAATTCCGGACATTAAGGTGGTGTGGTATGGAGAAATCACCTTTTTGCTTGAGACACATCCAAAGTGCCAAAACCTCTTAAGATGCATGACTAGGTCAGGAAAGGAAGAGGTTCTCTCATTTTCAAGAGGTTATCCACAAACACAGAAATTTAAACTGTAAAGTACAGTTTGCTTCTTTTTTTTTTTTTTTTTTTTTTTTTCTTTTGTTTTTATTTGGCCACCCAACAAGAAAGAAAATGAAGCAGAAAAAAAATCCACTGTGCACTGAGCTTGTCTCTGCATTTCTGAACTTTCCTCCTTCCCTTCATGGCCCCAATACGTTTACCACAGCATCCTGTCTCCTGCATGGGCTGTGGGTCAGCTGCAGTATGTGAATGGTATCTGTGTTTCTCTTTTCCCCCAAGGTCAGAAATAAGAGGTGGTTTCAAAGGCAGGTTTACTACGTTATTGTCCTTTGTGAAAAACAGAGCCATTTAATCTCCCTAATAGTGACTCTAATTAAGGATGCAAATATTCAATTAATTTGGAATACGCAATGGGCTTCACAACTGAGTGAAATAATATGAATGAAGTAATTGGCCTGGGACCACAATTTATCTTTATACTCTCTCCATTTCACAAAGACATTACTTTGCTAAGAGTTATGTTTTATTCACACACTTGAGTACCAAAGCCCTGGGGATCTGGGATATTTAATTACATCACAGAAGCACACAGAATGGTTACAACTCACAGGATATATTTTCTATATTCCCCACCCCGTTAGCACACAGCTCCCAGCACACAGCTGTCCTGGGAAAGAGGTGTATGGAAGGAAATGGCTTTGAGGAATGTGTATTTATGAAGTGCTTAGAAGTTTGTATCTCAAACCAATCTTTTTGCCTGAGCAAGACTGGTAAATTATCGTTACTCTACAAATCCCTTGTAGTAAAGGAATTACACAGTGTGCCATGATGGAGAGAAGCAAACCAAGGGGAAACCTTTTAATAGTGGGAAGATGAACAGCACCATGCAACAGGCCCAGACCTATTGGCTGGGAGTGAGGAGATCTTAATTTGTGCTCTATTACTGCCCTAGATGTTGTATGAGTTGTTGGATGAATCCCCTATATGTCTTGCAAACCAGCAGTCCCTTGGTGATTGTTGGAGCAATTCCCTTTCCCTCCCTAGCTCGTTGATGCTAATGACAGGCTTTCTACTCATCATCTGGATATTGCCCAGGGGTCACAGTGAAGACAACTCCTTCCAGGTGTAATAGGAAAAAACACCTGACAACCAGAACAGCTCCTACTCTGGCCACTACCACAGAGAAAGGCCTTGCAAAATATTCTCTCTCGTGGGAAAGGATTTTTGTATGGGACTAGTATTTTAGGAGGGTTTTTCCAACAAAATATACAGGCATCTTCAACTGGAATACCGGGATAAGCTCTCAAAGTACACCATGTCATTAGTTAAATGGGATGTCTTGTCTCACAGCAGTTGCTCACAGGAGGTGGTATCTTTTTCCAAACAAATAGAGGAAATATCTGGGGAGTTCTCAGTCAGAGATATGTTCTGTCTGTGTGGAGCATAAAGCCAAAAATCAGGCTATAAGGCCCAGGAACAAACACATTCAAATGATTGGTAATTGCTGAATATCAAGTTCCAGGGCATCTATCACTACCCTAATGTTCTTTCATCTCCAGTGAACTGTGAAGCATTTATAAATGACAATGTTGCATGAACTCAGTCAGGGGATGCATCCCCTCATTTTCTGTTAACAGCAAGGCACGGGTTCCGTATGCCAGACTCAGCATCAGAAATCAGAGGCTGGACATGAGACATCATTGTGCGCTCACAGCCCAGAAAGACAAATGTGTACAGGGTTGCATCCAGAGCACCAGGCCAGCAGGGCAAGGGAGGGGATTCTGCCCCTCTGCTCTGCTCTGCTCTGCTCTGCTCTGCTGAGACCCCACCTGGAGCACTGCATCCAGTTCTGTGGTCCCAGCACAGGAAAGACATGGATCTGTTGGAGTGAGTCCAGAGGAGGCCACCCAGGTGATCAGAGGGTTGCAGAACCTCTCCTTTGAGGAAAGGCTGAGAGAACTGGGGTTGTTCAGCCTGGAAAAAGAGAAGGCTGACCTAATTGCAGCTTTTCAGTACCTGAAGGGAGCTAACAAGAAAGATGGAATTTGTCTGCAGATATTTATTTTGTTACTTTTTCTCAAAACCATCTTAGCTGCAGAACTGAGTTCATCTTTGATAAAACCTGTCATAGGATTAGGGTTCCACTCTGTAACCTTGTCAGAGTAGCACCTTCTTATTTTATGTCTTAAAGCTGACCTAGACATTGAAATTCTTGTGCTGTATTTCCTTATATTTATTCAAACATGTTTTTCATAACTTCCCTTGCCCCCTGAAAATCCCTAGCCAAATTGTAGCCAGATGTTTGGCACTCTTGAAGAAATACTGCAGCAGCAAGAAAACGTGTGTTTAGAAAAATCTGAGGCAAAATCGATTTCGATAATAAAACATATTTCATTTTCAAGTGCCTCAGATATTATTGAAAAGAAGGAGCAGAACAAATAGGCAAGGAAACAGAAAAGATATGTTGACAGAGCTCTAGCAAACATTCAGCAGGAAATTTGAAATTAAACTGATGCTAACATTATGCCTTTCGTAATGGCATCCACTAAGGAGTCCCTGGGCAGGATTCCACTTCCTCCTGAAAGCTAAAGATTACTATAATATTAATTTAATGTGTACTCTCTCTGGTTGTAATGTCTATTTAGAATGCAAAAAGTCTTACATAGTTACTGCCCTTTTTATTTAGCATTGCATCAAACGATTGAACAAATAACAAAAAAAATTGTTCTTAAGCAACATTAAGCTTGCAATACCAGGCTGTTACAAGGCAAAAACATCAGAACTTATTCTACCTCCATTCTGTACTGGAGGATAATGACAATGCCCAGGTTCATCTAACTGCTTTCCCTCAGAAAGCCTCTCCAGTTCCTGCAGAGACAGTCACCTCAGGAAGTGGTAGGACTGAGGCAATTGTTTGTTTTGGGTCAATTGGAATTGCATTTCAAGAAACACATCTCTCTTCATTCACCAGAGAGGCAGCCTAAGACAACTGCCCAGCTACCTTAGCCAGCTGAGGTAATTCCTTGACATAAGGCCACATGAATACTCTCCATTTCTGAAGCAATAGAATACAGCTGCAAAGTACACTTCTCTGACAAAAATTTTCAGAATTTATGTTTGCTGTCTTTACTTCACCGCTGAGTTTATACAATAAACCCCAACTTTCTGTTGGAGGCTCACTATCTTATCATACCTCACTATCTTCTAAGCTGCAGGAGAAAGGAAGGTCAGCGGACACAAGTTTTTATTTCAAGTATTCTGAACAGGGTTGGAAAGGCAAGTCTGGTTTTTTTAATAATTTCTGTCTCTGAACATGTCTTTTCTCCTCTGTAATTTCTTGTTTATTTTTAGTATCAATAATTCTATAGCAACAAGCAGGCTGTACTCTATATACAAATCAGGAATACTTTAAAATGCAAACATCAGCATTTTAACAAGCTAAACAAGGGACAGCATGCTAATTCTGTATAGGATTTTCAAGTGAGCTATCCTCAGAGGACCATATAATCATTAAAACAAAGAGGTTTGAAAATTGAAATTAATATTGCACTTCAGCATGCCAGAGAAAATTCTGTTGGGTCTTTATATGTTTTTCCTAGCTCAAAGAGTCTTGCTCACTTTCTTATGAGTGTAACAACTTGGCTTTATCTTGTTTTTTGTGTGGATATCAGGTGCTTTGATAATCACTTAAAGATTTTGCTTTTATGCTTTGGAGGAAAGGGGAGCTCCAGGTAGAGTATAATAAGGGTCATAAAGCTCAAAGAAGGAAAAAAATACAAGAATAGTAACACTGGCAAATCTTTAAGTAAAATCTCTGGTGCCAAGAACACCATCTTTTGTAACTGAAAGATTAGTGGGTTTTGCGATTTCATTTATCATAAATCCCAGATGTATTTGGGTGGGACAATGAAAAACACCTGGGGGAATTAGATACTGCAATCCCATTAAAAACAAGAAATCAGGTTTTTTAGAAACCCTGTCTCTTAAGATTAAAAATAAATGTTTCTATTTGGCTTTCCTCCTGCTAGGTCCTGCAAAATATTGTGTACAGCTCATTATAACTTAATCATACAAAGGAAAAAAAAAACCAAAACCGAATAGAAGATAATTTATACCTTCTGGAAAGGCCCGAAGGGGACAGTTCTCCACCTCCAGTCTGCAGTGAACAGTAGTCACCAAAATGCAGCTAATTCAGTGCCATTTCAACCTTTTGTGTTCCAGAATTTCTAGGTTTTCCAGCAGTCCCTTCAAGCTAGAAAGTCCCAAGCAGTTCAGCCCCCATATATATTATGGTTACAGAGTACAAATGTGTTACTTGGAAAACAAGGGTATTCTTAGTGTCATTTCAAGAAATGCTGCCTGAGAGATAAATTAAAAAGCTTGTATTTTTCAAAATTGCTGTGCCTGAGAAATCAGGTTATGTAGAGATAGTTAATTTTTGAAAAGACACCCTCAAAAATTTATTTGCCTGGTTGACTGATCGGCAGCACTTTTCAGACCCATGTGGAGAAATTTCTCTGATTAGACATTCAGTAAAGGAATAGGATAGCTGTTGGACAGCTCCTTAGGTGGTACATTCAGTAATCTTTTGTAAACTTTTCATGAGCTGTCACCATTCTCAAATCGAAGAAGATGTCTGGGGCTATTTGCAGAATGCCAAGTGCTCAGCTCTAAGTCTGACTGTTGCATTTGGAAAGAACCCAGGTGATGATTATGCAGGCAGAGGTTAAGATCTGAGTACTTGAGTTCAGCTGTTCCCGAGCCATCGCTTGGGGAAAGTTCACTGATATTTTTAAATTTTGAGCAAGAACAACATTCAGCACAACCACAGGCCATTTACCAAATGAGACATTATTAAAAATGCCATATTATGCATCATTCAGCCAGCTGACTTTCATTAAAAACCAAATATCTATTGAAAAGGGATTCTGAAAAGGCCAGTTATGTCTCAAAACTTCTAACATAATATGACTCAGTTTTCTACCTATGTCTTTGGCAGTGGGAGATACAAGGTTATTCCTAAGTAAATCCTCTAAAATATATTGTGAGCTCTCACAGAAGCTATGGATGCTATAGGCTTGATGCTTGATTGAAAAGAAGCTTTGACTCTCCTTGTCTTCCTTAATATCTATCTATCTATCTATCTATCTATCTATCTATCTATCTATCTATCTATCTATCTATCTCTTTTGGGACTACATGAAAAGGTAAAGAACCAGCAAATTTTCTTTACACACTCAAGTTTTGACCATCTCAGTCCAGTTACCATTTGCTCTGCCATCTAAACTTATTATTCTCTGAAACTTCAATATACTGCTTTGCTATTTCCCATGCCTTTTGTTCTTCTTTTTACCTCATGTAGTGTATTCATCTCCCTGCTGCATCCTTTTTCTGCCAGCCTTTCCTGAGTGTCTTTGCTGAACTGATACAAACTAAGATAAAAGCAGGCCCATTTTCAATGAGGGCAAGTTTTTAGCTTGTTAGAACCAACAGGAGAGTGAAGCTGTCCTTACCTAGGGACACATTGAAACCAATGGCAATCTGACCACATGGTGTTGTGGCAACCATGAGCAAAGTGACTGATTTGGGGTGAAGTGGATAAAAACCAGCCCAGAAGAGGGAGATGGAAGCAGGCTTGTCTGCAATTTATTTGCAGCACTGACTTCTGCTTGCACACCTCTGGATGAGCTAGGAGTTTGCCTCCTCAGCTGAAAGCACATCTATTTCTACACACTTTTATTAGAGCTGGCAGCTTGTCATTCCAGTACATCCTTCTGTTGCAGTGTATTACATGGCACAACATAGCAGTGTGATGAAATGGAATGTCAGAGCCACATCAGATATATTTAGAGTTATATGTGCCTGTGTCCAGCGGGGGAAAAACACTATTAGATCACAGAGCCGTTTCACTAGGGGGCACGTGTGGTTAGGAGTCACATTTTGCCAAGCTCAGCTATTCTTATCATAATAGGAAGCTCATCTATGTCATTTACCTCCTCAGTACCACAAAATCAACATGAAACAATTAAACAATTTTTAATTTGTCCATCATTTTGTCACCTGCAACATGGAAGTTGCATAATGCATAATGGATTGATCCAGGAGGCAAAATAAAATGGAATTCCAGTGTTCACAGAATTTTTATTAGTGATCTGCAAGAAGCTGAAGTGACATTTTTATTAATAAATTGTACCATTGACATTGCCTGGATAAGTTTCAGTCAGGGGAACACCAGAGTGAGTGAGGGTTGCCCAGTCTAGCATGTAAGTCTGGTCTCAGGGAGCTTATTCTTTGTTTCTCATTCAGGTAGTGACCTGCCCTGGGCTTTAGAGGAGGCCACTCAGTTTTCTGAGAGGGAGATTCAGTGGCAATCAAAATTTTATCATTAATTTTGAAAGGCATTTTTAGTCCATTTAAGAATCACAAACCCATTTCTTGATGAGGATTACATTTTCTTATTTTCAGCAAAATGCTATTGTTATGGGATTTTAATGTTTCTGTTGGGATTTTTTATTTTCTTCTCTTTTGTTTGCAAACAGAAGCAAAAGTGTATTTTTCCAAGTACCTCTACTTTCCAGCAATTGAGACTGCAAAGGAAGTTTTGCTTTTTATAACTCCATACGAGGCCCAAGCTTCAAGCCATGCTTCCAAACACTATTGTAATACTACAGAGGACAACAGCACCCAATATTAAGAACGGGGATGGGTGAGGAAAACACATTTTCTAGGACAGCTGGACATGTGCCTTCATGGTATGACAACACATGGCATTGTCATCAATGGCTGTAAAAGTAGCAAAACAAATTGCATCACTTATCCACTGTAAAGGTTCAGTGAGGACACACCTGCATGGTCTGGTTTAGGAAGTTCCAGCAATTTTATATTTGCTTAATTTTTACTTTCCAGGAGACAGCAGCACAGGGTTATGTGCTCCATCTTCTCCTTAAACTGAGGGGATTTTTTGACCTACTGAGTTATACACTATCTGAAGATACTAGATTGTCTAAGTGGGAAAACATTAGCATTGTAACAGAACTCATTAATAGTAGCACGTTCTTCAGAGCTTGACATTATAGGGGTGCTCAAGTTACAGACAGACCCAAAGAGATATTTTTGTACTTGTGCGTGCTATCCTGAGAAACATGGATGTTTCACCTCTAACAAACACTTTCTTTTCTTCAGAGTGGTTGAAAAGTCCTTTTCTGGAGACATTAATCTTGACTTTGTAAAGGGAAATTATAGTTATTATGGAATAGCCAAAACCTGTATAAAAAGGATTAGACAAAAGTGTGCCTAAAAGTAAGCATATTCAGAAAAATGAAAGGGGATAGCAGAATTCCAGCACTTTACAGTGCTTTAAATTCTAACATTTATTAGCCTTTCAGCTTTGTAACCATTTTGGTGATAGATAACTAGATTGTTCCATTCTCCCCTTCCCTTTTAATTTTAGGTAAAAATAACCTGATCACTCCTTCTAACCTTAAGATAAAAGATTTTGTATTTTAAACTCTTTTCCATGGAATGTCTCTGATCATCACATCAATGCTGCAAGGTATCTTGTGCAATTGTATTTATATATGGCTCCTATTCTGAACTGAATTGAATGTTTTGAAGATGATAAACTTGGGAAGCTGACCTGGGACATAGTTGCATATATTTCTGTATAAAAAGTGTTATGAAACAAAGAAAATTCATCTATAAAACAGAAAAAAAGTGGCTCACCTGATTCTTTTTTCTTACAGATGCACACTGCTTGCCTTCCCATTATTTTCCCTTCAGGAGAAAACAGATTTATGACAACATTTAATTTTCTGTCATTTCTGCAGAGTCCTTATAAATGAGAAGCAGGCAAGGATGTCATTTAATAGCGGGTGCATTTGTCCACAAATGCTTAATTATATCAATAATGAAAGGTTTCTTGTTGATCATGTTCTGTAAATATGCAAGTGTGAAATTTTTCTGACTTTAATACAGTATTGGTGTATATCAAAGATTGATGCTGCTATGCTTAAATGTTCATCAACAGAAGTAGTTTTTGAAGTTGGTTTTGTGAAATTATCATGTATGTCATGCTCATTACTCATACAAGCCACATAATTAAGGAATTTCACATGAAACCCCATAGCAGAAGTGATTAATCAACTATGTGGAAGTAATTAAACACCTGAATAATTTCAAAAACTGGTTTGCAATCCAAACTCCAAAGTTATTCAAATATCTTTGAATATTATGGTGATAATTAATGGATAAAATAGTGGAAAACAAAATTTGTCCAAAACCATATTTATTGGTAACTTTTGGTTTCCCCACCTCAGAGTATGTAAATGGAATTTATTACCTGCTCTGAAATCAGACTGAAAAGGTAATAAATACATGTTTATTTTTCTTCATTCAACTCCCTTGCTCTTTTCAGTAAAATATTTCCCTCTTAATACTTTCAAAGCAACATAAGGAAGTTAGTTGTAATTCCATTAGGTCCTTTTAAGACACAGCACATCAAATAAATAGATATTAAATTCTCAGGTCTTGGTAGCCTATGTCAGTTTTGTAATTTCCCATTAAAAAGG
The DNA here is from genome assembly GCF_041296385.1 of Aphelocoma coerulescens. NCBI lineage: Eukaryota > Metazoa > Chordata > Aves > Passeriformes > Corvidae > Aphelocoma > Aphelocoma coerulescens. Next base: position 19,718,359 of record NC_091017.1, read on the forward strand.
AACAGAAATTGTTTTTAAAGGAGCGTAGCACCCTGAGTGCCACTGCACAGCTGATAAATCCAGTCCTTGTTTTGATTTAGTGTGTCAGAAAATGACTCATTTGTTCATTATGACATTAACTCATTCAGAACAGTACTTTGTCAGGGAAGTGCAGCTACTATAAAACTAATCATCTTAAATTATCTACTCCCTGGAAAGACAAGGATACATACCTCCTTCTCATGATAGGTGGAAGCATACCTGGCCTCAAAAAATGGCTTAAGCTTTAAATTGCTTTGGTCTTCATAACAAGTATTCTTAGAAACCAACTAACACACATCAGAGACAAGTATTCTCAGAATTACCCTAATTCATTAGGGTAGATTAGTTTAAAACAGCACTACCAGAGTATTCACAAAATCACAGGATGGGTAAGGTCGGAACATTTCCATCCCCTCTAAATATTTCTAAATAGAGAGAATGAGGAAAAAATGTTTGTGAATATTGTAATGCCTTTGGTGGGGCAGAGGGTGCATCACTCACTGTGGTAGCTGGCTGTACTCTGCTAAAAAGCCCTCCTCCATGAGGACTCCAGCAGCTATCCCTGTGCAGTGCAGTCAGTTGTGGAAACCAGGGCTCATGACATGGTGGTGCTGACAATATTTAGCCCCCTTGGATTCTCCTGCTTACCTTCCATCCAGTTTTAGGGATCCCTCCCTCTTCATCCTATGTGGTTGAATTGCCTGGTACGGGAACTTTGCTGTCAAGGGAGTCAAACCTGAATGCAGGCGAGTGAAAGGACAGTCCTGGCTGTCAGAGTGAAGAATGGACAGAGCACAGAAATTAATAATTTCCTAGGCTATGAATCCAATTTTGGATTTGCAGCTGCCTTTGATATTGCTTATATAGGCTGTTGTTTATTTATCTTAGAAGAACATCTACACATCTCAGCTAGGTTTAGAGGTTGTTGGTGATACATGGAGTACAGGAGATGTATTGTTGAAGCTGATGATCAGCTGGCTGTGCTATACTAAATCCACATTTTTATCTCCACAGCCACATTTTTCTGCAGCGACTTGGACCAACTGTGAAACATACCTGTAACCTCTATTCTACCAGGAACACCAAAGAAAATGCAGTGTTTTCCTTGGAGAATTCTGAAAACAGTTTCCTGAGTGTCTGTCAGTCCTTTTAACTTTCAGGAGTAATTTTTCTGGTAGATGAAGAGAGGTCGTTATCTTACTCGGCTTAAAGGTTGTGGGTTAGAAAGGTTTTTTGTTCTTACTATTGTAACATGTTTGTATTTCCAATTTGCTTAACTCATCTGGAGAGTTGTGAAAGACACTCTTCAAATAAGGTGAGGAAATCATGTGGTTAGATTTTTCTATGAATTAATCAAAGCTTATGGCAAAGATTGTTTCCCTCTTCTTCTCTGACATTGTTTCTCTCTGCTTACTGTTCCATTCTTGTTCCAGTGAGCTGACATATTTGAGAAACAAAAAGCTGCACAGCTTGAAACAAAGAGTAGGAGCCTGCAACAGTTAGGGTGATGAAAGAAATGGGTTTTGCCACTAAACAGGATTAAGCCACTATGAAGTAAAGTGAATATAGAGATACATAGTTCAGATTGACAGAGTTTCATTAGGTGTGTTCCTGTTAAAGAGATAAGTGCTTCAGCTGAGCTTTCATACTAACAATCCCGAGGCTACTTTTCTACCTTATTATAAATTCAGCCACAATGCAGATTGCAGATTATGTTAACAAAAACTGAAATTAAGAGCTGTCATGGAGTGTACCTTCTATTCTGGGAATTTTCAGGGCTTGCTTTTCAATACGATAAGGTAACCTGCAGAGACACAAAAAGGAGATGAAATTAATTTTTTTAATGGAATATTTCTAAGACTGTTCTGAATCCCTTTAAAAAGTGGGCTTTTTCTTCTTGTTTGTCAGTTCGGTTGATTTTGGAGGGATTATCTTTTTTTGCGTCATTATTTTCTGTCCTTGTGCTCTTTGAAATGTATTATCCAAGACTGCTTACTTTTATTGGAGGCCAGTTATTTTCCTACTATTTCAGAGCAATAGTTTTCTAACCAGAAGCAGATCCAAAGCTAAATCACAGATCCATCCACTTCCTCTATATTATGGATATTTAGTATCTGAATATTCTTCTAGTAGAGGAGCCTTCCATTTTTCAGTGTATACATCAACCTTGAAGGTGATTTTGAATGAAAAAACATATAAATATGCCATCTAATTGAAGTCTGTCCTTCAGAGAATTAATACCTACATTTGAGTGTTAAATAACACGATACAATTTGTCAGCATGATGTTCATTTTTCGTTAGTACTGATTGTATTGAAATCACAGCAGAAATGAATTTGAAAATAAGGGCTTTGTTTAATTCTCTGAGTTGATGGGATTCCAGATTTCAGTGGCATTAGATGGACTGTAATGGAAAACATTTTCCTATAAGAAGAACTATATTCTTTAGCTGTAGGAGACTGAAAAAAGGGGGTCTCTCATTGCCCTTTGCCACAGATAAAGTCATGGTGTGTATTCACTGGAGTTTATTCATATTGATTTTTCATTTTATAAATCACTTTACCATTGCAGCACCTTGACAAGCTTACATGTTAAAGCACAATACATTAATATTTACTTTCTGCCTAAAAAGCCACACACAGGCTTTTCTTGCTAATGATATTCAAGCATGAATGAAAAGAGGTTGAGAAAAGCAATCTCTACAATGGGAATTCATCTGATTTATTATACCCCTGAAGTGGGAAATTATTATAGTTGTAATAATATACTTTCACATAAGCTGTCACAAGTGGAGCGAAGCTTGGCCAATAAAGACCCATTTTCTGAAATGGAAGAAGTCAAATGGTCAGTCCTTCAATGTCCAGCCAAAAGGCAGTTATCAAAACTTAGAAAAACTTCCTCAAGACATCAGTAAGGGGGAAGGGAAGCTGTCTAAAGAGCGCAGTGTTTGTTGTGCACCCATGGGGAGGGAGTAGGGAAAGATTCCCCAATGTTTGCAATAGATATGAGCTGTGTCTAAAATAACAGAAGGAAGATTTATTTCCCTGGAGCTTAGCCATTTAAGACAAAATTGCACATCTGCAGATGGCACAGATGCAGTGGGTGTTGGTGCACTCAGGGAAGCCAGCCTCAAGGAGTGAGGCTGGAGACCTCCTATTGTCTTCTGCGGGCTCATCTGTCCCTTTCTTTGGTCAGGGGCTGCAGGAGGTTGCCATGGTTTTACTTGCTCCTTGGTAGGAAGGATGATGCATTCCTTTCGCCAGGTGGTTATGGGCTGGTGAGTGGGGTGTTGTGGTCTGTTCCTTTCTCCCAAGGAGGGGAAGTTTGGCAAAAGTGCTGCCTTTTGCATTGATGCCTTTTCCTGATCTTAAAATCAAGAGTCATACATAGTTAGAAGGGGAAAAGGGATTTTACCTTGGTGTTTATTTTAAGGATCCTTAGGTGCACACGTCCAGGTCATATGCATTGAAATGCACCCCGCAAAATGCCCACCCCCAAAGGATCTGGTATAACATTATAGGTTTTACTAATTAGCAGATCTATCAAAGATTCCCCAATGAGAGGCTCAAGTGAGCCCCCCTCCCCAAGGAACCTTCCCCTGGATGGTTCTATCTTGGTTTGAATGTGTTCTGGAGAGGACCTTGGGGTCTGGAGCACACTGATCCCTACCTATGAAGCTTCTAAAATGCTTCGTCTCTTAGCTGGACAAACAAGTCCAAGAATGTAGGCAAAAAGCACTAGGAATACAGAAGTTGTAAAAAAGTATAACAGGGGTATAAAAGAAAAGGCAAAAAATCTTCATGGCATCAGCATGAGGGCATAAGGTGAGGATATCTGCTGGGCCCAGAGGCATTTGTAGGGATTTCCAAATGCTTTTCTGAACATATATCCAAACTATTCCCCCACACATTTGTATTTTAAAATTACTTGTGGATGTGAAAGGTTTATTTGGAGTCTGTGTTAATGCTTCTGTGAAGTGAGTGCTTTGCTCTAGAATTATGTGTATGCTCTGGGGAAATTTATGAATTTTTCTTTTTCAAGTATGTAAGGGTTGCAAATTAAGCCATAGGATTGAGATGCTGCTTTTATTTGGTGACTTCTAGCTACTTATAAATTTGCCAAGATTTCTACTTCCTTGTTATTGGGGTTTTTTAATTAGTACTTTTCTCTCTCTTGACTTCCTTTGTATAAATGAATGAAAATGTAGTTTTAGTGAAATTCTGTGAATGTACTATGGTTGAGAGGACTGTAAAAGGCTTTGGTTAAACTAATGATAACAGTGGGGTCAGGTCTTTGTAAGCCTATGGAGTACTGCTAAAAGGGGATAAAGTCTCTGGCCAGAGTGTAAGCTAAATCAGAGACAGAGATGGGACTCTCTTACACCCTTAGCTGAGATTAACCTTACCTGAAGTTTAGCTATCTTAGACTCCCCCTGTAGCTGATGAATTAGATCAAGTTCTGTCCAGAGTGCAATTCCTTCTAAGTATGCCAAGAAACTTGCTTTTTAGTAAATGAAGGAAATCTAAAAGCAGAAGTTCAGGAATGGGAAGCTTATGCCACTAACTTGGAGAGCACTCTTGCAAAGCAGGAGAGTGGATGAAAAATCTGCTTAGGAGCATGTTTTTCACTTAAAAGGCCCTTTCTTATCTATAAAGATAAAAGCACGTTAAAAAAAATCTGTGCTCTGTATTTTTTTTTAACAGTCTACATATGCAGAGAGACTAGAAGCAATTTGTACAAAGGCTGTACTATAGTGAATAAAATCGCTCTATTAAATTGACAATCAAGCTCTTATTACCAGTCCTGTCACATATTTTTGGCACCATCTTTGATGGGGTGTTTGGGGCCACACTCTCTGGAAAGTATACTTCCCACCAAAGCACTTGAATGAAGTGATTTCTGCTCAATCTCTGCACCCAGCAAGGATTTCTTTAGAAATATGCTCATGTTATTCTGCTTCCTAAGAAGTAATAAAGTGCTTGCTGACCTACAGCTTTTCTGTCTCTTCTGTCTCTTGCCCTGCTGGGAAAAAATATCTCCTCGATGGGGACAGAGAATTTTCAGGCTCTCATTTGTTCATGAATAGCTAGGTCCACAGGGTTTTTTATGGAATAAATACTTTTTTTTAATACACCTTTTTTTTTTTTTTGCTTGCTATGATTACAAGACTTCTATTGTGGATGCTCTCAGCACTTTTTATCCTTCCTAGATGCTAAAAGTGCTCAGGATTTTTGTCACAAGTGTTGCAATCCTGGTGTTTTTCACTCTGAGAAAGAGATCTTGCACTCTGGATACTAAGAAAAGTTCCTGTTGCCTGTATTATCTGTAGTTACCTTTTTGATCACTAGAGGTTGTTGTGTACATGCAGGCTTAAAAACGGCTTGCCTTTCAGAGATGCCATGGAAAAGGGCTAAGGAATTCAGGGGGGCTGAGGGAGAAGGGGAAAAGGATTTTGTTCATATGGACTTGCAATCCTGGCCTTTGGGTCAATGGTCAGTGATATACTCTGAATTTTGTGTTCTTATCCTGTAAGATTGAAAGTTCAAGCTCCTCGCCTCTTTGTTAACACATAACTGTACCAGAGCATAAAGACACAAGTTACCAACTCAATATAAGCATTCTTTGCTGTAAAATCCCTAGATTTACAATAACTTTTGGGGTTTGATGATTATTTCTCTAGAATGGACCTTGAAGTCTGGTGTTTCAGTAAACAAGACTGAAAATATTCTTCACTAGTCACAATTTCTTGTTGTATTGGCCTCTTGTGGACTCTTCTGGATCAAGGGGAGAGATTGGATGTAATTTCAGACAAAAAGGATATGCTTTTTTCTTTAATGACCAATGTATTGAACAGTAACTTCCAATTAGTGCCCAAACAAGCAAAAAACAAACCAAAACCCCATTCAACCACACCCACACCTTCGATGCTATAGGCAGAATAGAGGACTATTATTTGCCATCCTGTCATGGAAATCTAAAGGTCAAGACTTGACAAGGGAGAGGCTTTCATCCATAACCAGAGCAAAGACAGATTTTGTTGTCAGGAACTTGCCATTTCAAGTAACAAGCCATTTGCTTGTGATGTGACAGGTTTAATCTATCCAACAGTCAGAGAGATCTACCTTCAGTGTTGCTGGACTTTAGTCCTGTCCATCTTTATATGTTTCCCCCTATCGTAGGATGGTGTTTCTTACCCACGGGTAGGAAGAGTTTGGGAGCTGCTGAGTCAGAATGAGTGAAGTGGCACCTGGTCACCAGAGGAAGGTGAGCAAGAGACATGTGTCCCTCCCTGAGCTTCTGACCACACCAGAACTGGTTTGGGTAAGCAGGAGAGCACCATGAATGCACCTGATAGTCTCTGTTGTGTCCCAGTGGCTATGAGAGGTGGCAGAGTTATCGCCCTGGCTCAGTTGGAAACTCCTATTATACCTGTCAGCTTGGGTGTCTCTTATCCAATATTGAGAATAGTTTCACTGAAAGCTCAGCTGCAGCCTCTCTGAAGGATTTTTATTAGATAATGGTTCTGATTTATGGTTTAATTTAACTAAGTTGGATCAACATCTAACAGGGCTCCCTCTGATTTTCCCCTTGTAGGTACAGCTGGGACCCTCTCTGTCCTATCTCTTCTGAGGCATCTGCTTTACAGTGCCAGCAAGTGAATGTCTGTTTCAATGTCAAAAAAATGTCTGTTTCAATGTCAAATGCCACAAACCAAGCCAAACCAAACAAAAAACCCAAACAAAATACTCAAACAGACAAACATTTTTTTTTTTTTAAAAAGAGAGTGAGTAGTTCTCTCTCGCAAAGTGAATGACACCTCAGAAAAAGATCTCTTATATTTCAGAAGAGCTGCGCCTGATCTCTGCAGAATCAGGTCTGTCTTGCTCAGGAAATAGACTAATTTTTGGAACCAGCTTTTTGACTATCTGGGTTTCTAATTTTTATAAATGTTTATTAAAAAACTAAAGTCTTACCAACTTAAAGTCTGCCACTTAAAAGTGCTGTCAAATTTACAGGACCTTCTTTTCCACACTAAACCTACAGGTTTAGTGGGTAATAGAACAAAATATGGAGTAATACTGAAGTGAATGGTAACTGAAGAATGCCCACAAAATAAAATAAGTGTGGGAGTGAAACAGGGTCATAACTCTTGCGGTTCTTCCTCTACTTGCCCTTGGTGAGGCTAAGAGGAAAAAATAGGCCAGATTAGGGTGTTTGTTCAGCAAGGGAACAGGCTGCCGTGTGTTAGGATGTTACTCTGACCTTGCTCTGGCCAGCTGAAAAGAAACACTGTATAATGAATATCAGGTGCCTGTATTTTTGAGTAGATTGCACACTTTGGAATCATTTTGGTTTTTCTTATAAAAACCCTGCTCGCAGAGGAGAGTATAGAAAGCATGATGTAACTTAAATGAAAATGCACAATAGTATATGTGGAGAAGTGCTCTGTCTCAATCTGAATGGTAAGTCATCCTTCTAAATCAACAGAATTTCTAGAGGACCTAAATTGATGCAAAGGATTTTACCTTCTATTTTGGGTTCATTTTTAGTAATAGTCTGCATACTAAATGCCTCCTTTAAGTCTTTATGCTGTTAGCTTACATCTGTTTAACATTTTAAACTTCACAAGTTCTTTTGTGAGTTTTTCTCCTTTAACTGTGAGGTAGTCAGGGATTTATGTAATTATGAAGCCCTGTGTTTCCTGAGAAAACTAGGACACAAGTTTCCCAGGAGGAATTAGCAAATAATTAAAATATTGAGGAAAAGAAAATAACAGTGAAGCATCAGCTAACAGGGTTGCAGATCTCTGATATTTGACAGCATTTTTTCATTTGGTTTGTTTTTAAGAATTTCAGCTAAAGGATGTCCTGTGCTTGATTCTTGTGCTGCTGTGTTGGGGTGAAGGAAACTAGATGCAAGAATTGGACTCAATGGGTTCTGCCCTGCATCTGCCAAGGTTAATGCACATGCATCTGCTTCATGGTTTGTCATCTCTCTTCTATTCCATGTCGTTATTTTGTCCTCCTTTTTTTTGTCCCTTCCCTTTGTCCTCAGTTTTCCTTCACTTTAGACAATCTGTATTCCTACCACTGTTTGATACCTCCCGTGCCTCTGCCAGAGGCAGAATGACATATTTGTGTCAGCTTTGGCTTTCCTTGTGCTTTTCTGTGTCTGTAATTCCACAAAATAAAATTTAAGGTGACCTTTCTTCCTTGGGAGTCTGAGGTCTGAGATCAACCTCATGTCTCAGGGTGCACATATCTCCCCCTAAGCTGGGCTTCCATTTTGGAATCATTCCGAAGGGAGAGCAGGAAACAAAGACTGGAGACATAAGGCATCTGAACTACAGTTTCCATATGCATAGAAACAAACTGATGCCTTAAAAGTTCAGATCTTGTGCAAAACTTGTTGTGATTGTATATTTGTGTAGATTTTCCTTTTTTTTTTTTTTTTTTTTTTTTGTGGAACAGGAGCTCATTGATTTAATCATTTTTTGTTTATCATACTATACTCAGTAGTGCTTAATTTCTGTAGAAGCAGAGGCAGTGGAGATCAATATTGTAAAACTTATACTTTGCAGAAGAGTACTTATTCACTGCTTTTTCACCTAATTACATGTGACCATCTAGTCTTCATCTTTTAAAAAAAGAAAGAGGGAGCTCTTAATCCCATTTGGGGATGGCAAAAGAACATCTTCCCATGCTTTGCAATGTGCTGCATATTACCTGTTAAACCACTGCACATCTGTGATGAGAAGCCATTTGAAAGGCAATTAAAGCTAAAGGGTCTGTGTGTGTATTATGTATAAATCTCTGAAGTTGGCTTTTGTGCCAGGAGTACCTTTCTCCTCAAAGGAACTATCATTTCAGTGATCACAGTCTAAGAAGCAATAAACTGTTGAAGAGCAAGCTCAATTAATGACCTTAATTTCTAAACTGAAGTGTCTGTTTAGGAGCGTATGAGTGAATTATGCTCAGATTTAATTCTGAACTCAATACACTGCATTAATTTTTGGAAGCCAACCTGTCGAACACCAGCTGTGTGTTTTAGTGACAGATTTTGATAGGAGCCAGTAGCATTTTTTGTATTAACAGACGAATTTATTGTTCACATAATGGAAAAAGGGAGTGTCCATAGCTGTAGTATTCATGTGAGAATGCTGCTGGTCTTCTATTTCAGCTGTGAAAATTTGTACCTGAAGCTGTATTACATCTTTCAGTTGTCATTGTTTCTCATACACTATTGAAACTTCCTTGTTTCAAAGGTTTTATGATACCCCAAGCAACCATTGTTAGGAGGTAGAATTAAATTTTTCCTATATCCTGATAATCTTTGAAATTCCCTCCACACTAAATAGATCCAGTTTATTTTGATTCCTCTAAAGATTATTAATCAAGTTGGTGAAAGATAAAATGGCTGCAGCTTGCATGGAAAGCTGTAGGGATTTTGACATGCTGTAAGCAGAGTGGAAAGAAATCTGCTTCAGGGTCCTGATGAAATGAATGCTGACTCACTGTTAGCTTTGATCTCTGGCTGGTTAGGTTGGCTTATTCCTTACAAATATTCTTTTTCATCTCCTTTACAACTTCTTTCCTGAAAGTATGGCTGTGAGTTCTCAATTGAACATAACTGAGTTATGGTGACTTTAAAAGTGCTATCTGTGGCTAAACCTTGGTAACCAGCTGTGAGATTATTCTGACTTAGCTCCAATTCCAGGGAAAAATAGTGTTAGCCCTAATGACATCACTGTTTTTTGAGATAAATGCAGGCTGAATGTAGACTATTTTATCCTTCCTTTTGTGAGTATGGATGTCTGAGTGTGTCCTGAGGATGTGTTTTATGTGACAGTAATTGAGAGACCGTGCAGCCCAGGATGGAAAGAAAGGTCTGCTGAACTGCAGAGAACTGTAAGAGCACCACTGAGGATACTTATGGGATGCAAAATCACACCCTGCATGAACATCTGCTTTCTGATTACACAAAATTTAAAGCATTCTTCACCTGACCTATCTTTCCTTGACAACTGCTTTTCCCACATGCTTGAGCAGCGAGATACGTGCCACCCTGGATTAGTTTTCTTCCTGTGCATGTTCTTCCTAATCAAATGCCACAAACTACCATTCAGTTACTGGTGATCTCTGTATATGAACCTTCTCCTGGTGTGCTAGCCAAGTCCTGTCAGCAGTAATAAGAGGGTTTGGTCAATGTGGGGTTGATTGTTTTGTTTTGGTGTTGTCTCCTCTGCTCTACCACTAGAAGTCTGTCCCATGCTTAATGGAAAATATGTGATCTTGGAATAACTCTCAAAACTGTGTGCAATTAAGGACTAGGAGAACAACTTAATAACTAAAAGAATACCACCAGCACCTCGCCCTCCAAAGTAGATGTCAGAAAAGGCAAAATATCTAAATTTACGTTCTTGCAACAAAACATCAAAACCAAGTTACTTGTTTGTGGGATTGGCGGCTTCTGGAGGAAGGTAGAAATCTTGGAGCTGTTGCCAACAAATATGACAGCACCTACTAGATACTGATGCTGTGGCTCCAGTGCACTATTTGGAGTCATCTACATTGAAAGATTTCCATGTAGTTAGGGGAACGCAAGACATTTGATAGAGTCTGCTACTTGTGAGGTCCTGGGTAAGAACCTGAATGCCAGCACGAGATGGAAATAGCTTTCTTTATTAAAAAGCTGGTGGGTAATGGGAGAGGGTATTTCAGGGTAATTATTTTTTCCAAAGGTATTAGTAGGGCTCCTATTTGTCTGTCCTGCATCAAGATACTTTTTAGGCAATGGAATTCACTTTTTCTTAGGGAATTCATTACTGGAGACAACAACAAGGCCTCAAATGAGAGTCTTCCATCCGAAAGAAATTAACTTGTTCAGGTATTGTGAGAGGAGTGTTATTTTTGAGGTCATTGAAATCCATAGGTTGGCAGTGAAACATGCCATGCCCATGGTCTGTGATATTCAAAAGAGATGGTGAATGAGAAGAAGTTGTAGCAATTTCTTTTTCTACTTCTTCATTAGATGGCAGCACGATAAATCTTGTCTTGCCAATCCCCTCACTCTCTAGAAGTTAGCTTAGGTTCCTTCTGCTTTGGTGCTGTCTGGTATAGAAAGTAGACACTTTAAGAGAGTAGATCTGAGGAAAATACCCTGATAGTCTGAGTAGTAGAGCTGTTGCAAAAAACTTAAAAGTTGATTGAAAGTAAAAAATAAATCATCCAGGTTCTTTTCAGAAACAGCTGGTATTTGATTTAATAGCCAGTGTTTTATCTTCCTGTGCTTACCTTGTCCTGTGGTGAAGACCTCTCAGGGTGTCTAATATAATAATACTTCAGAATGGAAGCAGAAAGGGCAAAGAAAAATATGAAGAACAAGTCACCAAATTGTATTAAACTTTCTTAAATGTGTTAGGAACAAGAACAGAGTCAGGAGACTTTTACATTACTTTGGCGGCATCTGGATGAGCAGTTACAGAAGAGCAGGGGGTGGTTCCTCTCAGCACCCATTGAACTGAAGATCCAGTGGCTTGCCTTGAGAACTGGAAAGTTTCAAGTTTTGCTATTGCCTTCAATTCTCCTTTTGAAGGAACTTTAATTTAACTGCTTTAATTTCAGTAGTATGGATTAAGAGTCTAATTACAAACAGTAATGATCTGTTTAAGAAAAGTGTGTGCTTAAGCTGTAGGCATTGGAAAATGTGCCATAAGGATGACCTTCTGTTGCAACCATGCAGAGTTTCAGAATGGTGACATTTTGGATGGTTTAGTTTCAAAGTCAGGCTTTCCATTTTAGCTGGAAAAGAATCTCTGGGGGAATCCTTCAACACGTCAAAACTGGACAATTTTTGATTTATCTGCTCCAATCGGAACTATTTTCTTCAGGAGATTGACTGGATGATCTCCTGAAGTCTTTCCAACCAATGTGACTCTATGATCATGTGGGGTGTCTCCATTTATTTCTGTTTTGGGATGGGAGGGAAAGCCCAGGGATAGCATGAAGGGATTAGATAAATGGGAGTAAAAGCACAAGTGAGATGTGGTCTCCACAGGCCTTGGCTGTTAGGAGCCAAGATTTAAAGTTCTTGGAAACCTTGTTGGTCTTTGATCCTACATTACTAATTCTGCAGGTATAAAAGCTGAAATTTTCCTCTCAGGAGCCAGTTTTGTTGGTGATTAGTACACTGGTCAGACTTGTCTCTAACACTGTTCTCAAGTGCAACATGGCTGCAGATAATGACTTTTTTGGGGTCCAAGATTAAATAGTTTTGCATTACATCTCATTGTTCTCTGAGTAGAATTTGTTTCTGAACTGAAGTACTCTTCACAAAGTGGCACAGAAAAACTCTCAAGGGATGCTATTCCTACTAGGAACACAAGTGTTTGTTGCCTGCATAAATGATTTATGGTCTTAAATTCTTGTGTTTAAACTTGATTATAACCAGTCCCTTGTTGTGGCAGGCCAGATGCTTCATACTACCTTAAAAGAAAGAAAAGAAGTCCTCCTTTAGACCTCTCTAATTTTTTTTTGAAAGGAGATTAAACTGTTCGAGAGCACTAAATCTTGCAGATTTCTAGATCAAGTTAGAAGCCAGTGTGTGATATGAAACCTTGCATTTGTCTTCTCCCTTCCTCCCCTTAAATAAATAAATGGCATGATGGCAATGATAATGCAAAGTAAACCAGTTTCCTTATTACTTTCCTAGAACTAGGAAGGCAGAAGATTATAATAGAATGTCATGTTTCAAACCCTTTGTGCAACTGAACTACTGCTGGCCTTGCTGCCCAGTGGGTACCTTTCCAATATATTCAGATTTACACTTGTTTAGAATTTAAAAATATGTAATTTGGGGTTCATAAACTGTCAAGTCATCCACATTCATCTGCCATGTTCCTCACGTTTTCAGACTGTCTTCTGCTTCTGTGATTTCCCCATTCTCCTCCCATCTTAACTCCAGTTATGTTACATTCTGACCTTATGGGCTTTTTCTCAAAAAAAAATATATACAGCTGTCTACCCAACCTTGTACTAAACTCCTGCTTTACCTTGAGGCAGATTCTAATATGCATGTGTAATGCATTCCAGGGCTGAAGCTCCTACATGGTTTATACTCACAGCCCAACAGCGTTATGGAGCTCTATTTTACAGGGTGCCGACAACTTTATGAGTTTGCTTTAGTTTGTATTCCAAAACAGTTGCTTAAACTGTGACTTTGCCTTGTTTGCTTACAAATAAGCAATTTATTTTTTAAATGAACTCTTTTCTGCACTTTACTGCTACTCCCTCAACACGGGGTGTTTAAGGTCTGTCATGGTTTCATCTTGCTGTCAGAAAATATCATAAGAAAGAGACCACTTCCTTAAAACAACAGACACCAAGATGGCCTTTTGCAGTCCCAGATTTTCAGCACACTTCTACTTACTTACATAAGTAATTTGATTTCAAGGGGTCTATGCATAAAAAAAATGATAGTGCCCATATGAGTGTTTATATGGTTCAGAATATGATTAGGTACCCCTGCAACCTGTGTCATTTCTTCCAGCTCCAGTTGTTCAAGCTGCTAATTGCCCAATGAAACAGGTAGCTGTAGAGCAGACCTTCATCAAATATATCCTCCATGAAAATATTCAAGTATTAAATGTGTGAAAATCTATAATAATAAGAAAAAAATAGATTTTTGGTTCTTTTCTGAAATGTAACACACGCTTTGGGGCATCTCATTTGCCTGGCAATACAGAATAAAATCTTAAAATGCATAGATGTGTTTTCTCTCAATAACATCCTAAATGGGATTATCAAAATTGGAACCTTTTGGAAAAGCACTTCTCATGTATTAGGCACACTGTGCTTGGTACAAGAGCCATGCTGATACAGTGATTGTTTTTCTCTCTTATATTTTTCCTTATCAATATTAAAGATTGAGGTGGAGGTAGGGGAATAACCCTTAACAAAATCACCATTCTGGGAAAAAACTGGGTTCATGCTGAATCTAGAGTTAAGAATTCCAGAACTTTGACAAAAATGCCCATCACTGACCTTTGATAAACTTACTGCTCTGAAAATGTTAAAAGGTTAATTTACTGTTGCTATATTAAGTCAAACACAATATTGCCTTCCCACACTGCCTTACTTATCCTGAATTGGATTCTGTCTTATCTTTCAGCTAGAGTAAAGTTTACATAAACTCTGATTTACTAGTTTGGCTAGCTAATGTCACACTTGTGTTGAATATATCAGATCTAAATCAAATGCATATTGGAAATGCACCTGTTGGAGAGTCAAAATTACAAAGGGACAGCCTGGGAATGGAAAGGATAAAATTGCTCGCTGGCAATATCAATTCTTTTTGAAATCAAATAAGCAGGTGATGAAATGACTCAGAGATGTCTGATGATGGGCTTATGCCAGGCCCTAGGGGAGTTACTAAATGCACAACTTAGAAGTCCTTGAATTAGTCCCATTTATCGAGGGACTGCCTCAGGCTGGGTGAAGTAGTTTTGTTTCATAACATTTCCGGAGTACTAAGCTCCAGAACTTGCTGATCTGCAAGTTGGTGAAGGAAATCAGAATAAACATACACAATTGCCTGCATACTCCTGAATTACTTTGTGCTGCACTGAAGCCAGGAGATCTCCTTCTGCTCCTTCCCAGCCCCTTCACTGTTTAACACTTTATCCTGTGTTTTCTTGATTATACCAGCACAGCTGTTTGTGCACCTGTATGAAAAACTAGACTCAGGAAATTGATCTCAGTGAAGTGGTGTGTGCAAAGCATCTGACTGGGTGCAGTGTGTGTTTTTCGTGGGGTTTGTTTGTTTTTTTCTTAATGGCCCTGCTTTGGGAAAATTCATCAGAGTCTCTGCAAAATGTGCAAGTGACTGAGAGCAGAGTTTTGCCAACTGAGAGAACTAGAGGGTCTTAAATGTTGATTGATCAACTGAAAGTTGAAGATGTCTTATATTCTCTCAGCTATAAACAGTTTGTTAAATGCATTTTCCCTCTAAACCATTGAGGATTATTACTATTAGCTTAAAACCAGACGAGTGACCAGAGATATTTTAATGTCATTAAAGGTGATGTACACACAAATGCAGCCATTTACACAAAATGTAGAGGGTGTTATTTTAACTTCCTTTTGTCCCTCACTATCAGGAGGTAACGGCAGCTGATACAGCTGTTAGGAAATGAAAGGGCCATTTAAAAGCAAGCTAAGTAACCTGCAGCTACCATGTACATGAAAAGAAAGCACTTTTTACTTTCTCATCACTGTTAAAAGCTCAGTATTTACTTGAGGTGATTTTTGAATTCTGGAAGCCTGTTTAGCTTGATTTATTTGTGGCTTGAGAGTTCAGATGCAAAGGCATATTTGTCATTTAATTCTTGCTGCAAGGCTTGCCAAATACCCTGTGACTCTAATGAACCTGGAGGGAGACTTCTTTACTTATGAACATGCTTTAAATTAAAAGTACCAACTGGCAGCTGAATTTTGAAGGTTGAGTGCACAACAGGGGGAAAGAGCAAATGGTAGAGCACTGCTCATATCCACAATTGAGGACATTTTTTCCCCTGGAAAGGTGTGCCCTATGGAGATTTCGAACAGCGTTTCCTCCACCATGCTGCTCCCTGTCCTTTTTCCTGAATGCCAAAGTTAAAGACCTGCCTTATTTTTTCTCCATTTTGATGTATGCTGAGCACCTTAGGCAGTATATGCTTGGTTGCCAATGTAATGGGAAGCAGAAGGAACTTTGGAAAAGCTGAAAAATAAAAGTTAAATTCAGCTCTGGAAATCATCTTCCTTCTAATGACCTGTTGAAAAACAGAGCAAAACTGTGTCTAATCCTAGGAAAGGCACAGTCAGTGCCCCTTTGGTGGGCAAATCTGGTAAGGTCAGATTTCCTTTGGCAATTATAAGCATGGAAATTACTTGTCTCTTAAGGCTCAAAATAATGCTGTTTCCTCTCTCCAGGGGGAAGACTTAACTCTTCCTCCCCTTCCCTTTTTGGAGCTCCATCTTGACGGAAGCTTTGAAGCATCTGCTTGGTGCCTCTTGCCTCCAACATACCTTGCTTTAGCCTTTGCCAAGGACTTGCCACAGCAGCAGTAGCAGTCAGGAGTATTTGCAGGCAGCAAGCCCTGTGCCCCAGCTGCTGCAGTGAGGTTTTCTTCCTTTTGGATTCTGGCTGGTCTTTCAGGTTGCTGTGGATCCCAGTGTACATGCAATGTACACTGTGAATGTACTTCAACCTCTTCTGCCTCCCAAGAAGGTTCACAGTGTCTCTCTCAGCACAGCAATTATCCTCACTCCCAGAGGAATCAAATGGTCTTTCTGTGCTTCTTGAAAGGAAATAGGAAAATATTTAATTTCTGCCATTGTAGCTCAACAGCGTAGTTAATAAAGAAAATCTGTGATGAAGAAAAAAATATCTAAGAATTGTTTGGGCAAATCACAAAACAGGGATATCTTGACCTTTGTTTCAATTTACCCCATGGTTTCAAAGGGGGGTTTTGGGAGCACTTCTATGTTAGTATGTGTTTACTTATTTGTTTTATTCTGTTACTGAAATGATGTTTATAGGTTTAAATCACACTTTAGGCTAAAGTCTAAGTTTTTATTATAAAGAGCTGTGAATGAAAATTAAGTGGCTGGTGAGCTGCTACACAAATGAGGTTAGAAGTCTCAAATGCTCTGTGCTTCCCAGCTTGAACTGGAAGGAATTGAAATGACAGGGGAAGCTCTGATATGGTTTTCATGACTGGAGAGAATTCAGCACAGTGAAAAGCTGAGCTCTTGGAACAGAGGAAAATGGGATTAAGGTGCAGACACTTTGCCAGACCTGCATGCTTGTGGTTTAAATGAGGCTTTCATTAATAAATGGATACAATTATGTATTTATATGTGCATTTTTCAGAAAAATATTTTGGCTTTAAATTGAATAGATGCCATAAGTTTGAAAGGGACAGTGAATGCTGTAGAATATATTTTCATATAAACTAGCATAAAGCAAATCGCAAAATCTCTAGATGTTAGCATGTCAAGACAAATAAAAACCAGCTGCCATTGAGTGTGATGGTGTCCATCCTTTATCAAATCTCTCTAAAGTTTTAATTTGAGGCACAGGTGAACAAGTGAAGACATTGGGGAGAAATCTTCATTTTTTGGTGGATAAATGTTGTTTCTCAGTAATAGTGAGGGTAGGATTAACTCTTAACTCTGCTTGAAGTCAGGCATTCCAATGACCTTTAAATTTAGGGGCATTCACCTTCATCCTGCTAACCACATTCATATTACACCTGGCTTATGGGCTGAGCAAGCAGTGGGATGTGGCAAAGCAGTGAGAATGAAGAGCTAAGTTTTGCTGCACTTCTATGAGGCATTTCCTCCTCTGTGCAGGTACCCAGCTACTCCCAAGAAGCCAAGACCTGGCCAACAGGTGTTTTGCAGGGTTTAAATTATCAATTTTACAGCATCCAAGAAGAGTGAAGAGGATGTGCACATTTGGCACCTTTCAGATAAACATTTAGACAACAAACTGAATTGTAAGTAGCACCTCTGAACTTTCTGTTGCACAAGAGGCTGTCCTGTAAAACAGATTAGGTTGCTACCTTTTTTTTCTCAAAGCTGGTGCCTGTTCATTTTTCTTTTCCCTTGACTTTTAATAGAAGAACTTCTAAAGAGTTGCATCAGTTCTGTGTGTGATTGGATAACTGCAGACAGTTGGCAAATCCCACTTTTAGGGACAACAGGATCATCTGCAGGCATTACTTTTCTGCCAGTTTTCATCTGTTTTATTTCACTGTAATTTCATTCATCCTCATGAAAAACAGTAATTCTGGTTTTTACCATCAAATATCCCAGCTTCCAAGCATCCAGCTCAGATTGAAAAGCATAGCTGAAATCTCCAGTAAGCATTCTGTGGAAGAAATACAGACCTATTCAAGTAGCTCTAGGAAAACAGCCTTGTGCATAAATCTTTACCAGATGCAAAACTTCCCATTAAAGATACTTAAGGCTACAGTAGTTGCAGGTTCAAAGACAAGGCAGACATGAGAGTTGAATTATCCATTTCCACATGCTCCATCTGCAGTCTGCTTCCCTTTAACATGTTATATTACCATCTGGGCCTGCTAATTGTGCTTCATGAGTGCACATCATAACTGACTTGCCAAAAGCCAAGGTATTAATCTCTCTAATCTTCCACTCAGGTTTATGTTCCCACAGTCACACTGAATTTCAAATTGGCTGTTGTGTGGCCACAGTAAACCATGGGCCAGAGACTCTCTGTGAACTTTTACAGAGATTAGTAAATACAAAAACTAATCTGTTGTTCATGAAAACAACTACTAAACCAGTTACTGCTCTACAGCCTTACTGAGGTTGGTCATACCTCATACAGCTGATTCTGGCCATCAATCCAGCCTGTCCAGTTCCCTCTGCAGAACATTCCTACCCTCCAGCAGATGAACATACCCACCCAGCTTGGTGTCATTTGCACTGAGGGTGCATTCAATCCCCTTGTCCAGATTATTGATAAAAATCTAAAACAAAACCGGCCCCAGTACTCAGCCCTTTCAATGCAAGATAATTGATTGTTCTGAAACATATTTATAGAATCACCACAATACATAATTCTGCACTGCTGACAACTTTTCCTCAGGGTGTGAATCAAGGAGTTTTGAAAACCAAGCTGCTTCCTGTTACAAGTTGGTCTCCATTCCTTTTTGATGGGGTTTAAATATAGAGAACTGCCACTCTCTGTGCAGAGGTGTAGCACCACAGGTTGTGAAGCTTCACAGCATACATCAAGGTGTGGAGTAGCTCCTCCCTGTCAAAATCCATGGAGCCTGTGGTTTCAGGGATACCACAGGTGCTCGTCATAAATTCCTTCTTGCTTGCAATACACTGGTGGGATTCAGCATGAGATATTTTTGCTTGCTGGTTTTAATGTGGAGCTAGCCTTGTTCTTTGACCCCACAGGATAAATCTATGAGAGGTGTCTCATTCAGATATGGACTTCCTCAGACTGTTTTTTACCCTGCTAATGTAGAGATCTGCATTACTAACAGGCAGGAAAAGAAGCTTATGCTGTTATGAACTCATCTGGTCAGCAAGTATTTAATTCCACTGCTGAATCTCACTTTAATCTGCCCTGAATTATTTATACGTGAGAACTCATGATAGAGAGCGTCAACAAATCACAGACAGTAAGTGTTGAGGGCTGTTATGCCTATTTGTCATGCACCTCTATTTTATCAATTTGTTTCTTCTGAATAGTGATATTTTACATCTCTATTTAGTTCAAGTTGTCACTTCTCTGCCTGCTTCATGCACTCTCTATTTTCTCCTATTTACTTTCTTGCCTACCCTAGAAGCTTCTCTGTGTAAGAGAATATGCAGAATGCATGTCTCTAGTTGTATGCTTCTGCAGCATACTTGGGAACTATTAAATCTCTTCTTTTTGTGCGTGGATACAGCAACTTGTACTTTGTCTTTTTGAACTTTATTCAGTTCTCATGGGCTCACTACTCAAGTTTGTCCAGATCCCTCCAGATGGCATCCCATCCTTCTGTTGTGTCAACAGCACTGCTCAGTATCATGTCATCAGTGAACTTGCTGAGGGTGCACTTGATCTCTCTATGTCATTGATGAAGACATTAAAGGCCACTGGTCCCACAACAGAGCCCTGAGGAACACCACTCATCACTGACCTCCAGCTGGACATCGAGCCATTGAGCACATCTCTCCATCCAGTCAATTCCTTATCCTCTGAATAGCCCACCCTTCAATTCCATGGCTCTTGAATCAGATAAGGATGTAGAGTGAGACCCTGCTGATGGCCTTACAGAAGTCTAAATGGATCCCATGTGTTGTTCTTCCTTTGTCAGCCGTTACCACTATTCCAACATAGAAGGCCACCGGATTGGTCAGGCAGGATTTGCCCTTAGTGAAGCTGAGCTGGCTGTCTCGGAAAAATGAGAGACCCTCTTGGGAATACTCTTGAGCTAGTGCTCCTGGTGGGTAACAACAGAGAAGGATTAAGGACGACATTTTGCATACCCTGGAAAAGCTCCACTGTGGTCAAACATCAACCAGGCCATCATATGCATATTTATTATTGATTAGTGCTGATTTTATACCACCATTCAGCAGAAACTGCTTCATACAAAGAGTTGCAAACATCTGTGTTTGTGGTCCCCGTTCTCTGCTTTACACGTGCTCAGCCAACATGGGTCAGGTGTGCCAGGGGTCTGGTGTTAGTACTAAGGACAACCATAAAATCCCTTTGGGAGAAGACATATTACTTTGAAATTTCTGCTTTCCCAACAGTCCCACGGCTAGAGGTAAAAGAATGTAATTAATGTATCTGGCTGTTTTATTTCCTTCTAGTCACTTCAGAAATCCAAGACCAAAAAAATCCATAAGGCTTCAAAGACTGTGTTTAGCTAAAGAGAGTGAATAAGAACTAGCTGATTTTTGTAATTCAGGCTGGATTAGCAGTTAGGTTTAAATCAACAAAGCAGGGTGTACCCTGTAACACCCTCCTGCACAGTGGAAGAGGGAAATTTTATTTTGAAAGCACACTAAAGGATTTAGATAAGAGAGGCTTATGTTAGAAACAGGATAATGGACAGCTGAGAGACTGAGGTTATTTGACAGTAGAAGGAATTAATTCATATTTTGGAAAGACTGTATTTAGGCTGGAAATTTTCAAGGAATCAAATACATATTGCATTAAAGCAAGCAATATAATTTTTGCTGTGAATCTAAGAATGGGAGGGAAATTGTGGAGGAGAGAAAAGAAGGAGTAAAAGAGATGATTACAGGTTGACTGTTTTATTTCTGAGCCTTTCCTGTGCTTCATACCTTGTCTATACTGCTGAAAAATAAGTGGTTGAGGCAAGGTGTCAGCTGTGGAGACACAGGCAAAGGCTGAAGGACTTTCACACATTTCTTTTTTTAACATAAGTAATGCCTGTTCCACATCCAAGGTCTGGCTACATGTTTTATACAGTCTAGTGTGTTGTGATATGCACCCCACTAAAGGGAAGAGCCATAACAGTGATCTGTACGAGCTTTGAATGATGTGTGTTACTTGTTCCTTAGCTCATCCTGTACCACTCTCAGTAACCAGATGAGATCCTTCCCCAAAAAGAGCTGGATGTAGCTACAAGGAACACCCAGTGTGCAGCAGCACTCCGTGCACTCCAGCCAGCTCCTTTCCTTGTAGCTGACAACAGCCAGCTGCAAAAAGCTGTAGGAAAAGTGTGTTGTGCATGGAATTCAAAACCAAAGGGCAACAGGCAATAAACTGCAAGATGTTGTAACAGTGAAAATGCAGAGGAAAGCCATACCATCTCTCTATCTTTCACCATTTTGTTGAGAGGTAGGGGATTTTTCTCCCACCTGTCCTTTCAACCTAGGTGTGCTTGAAGGAGAGACAAGTATGTTGATCCCTGACAGATGGGATTATCCATGTGAGAACAGATTCAGTAACCTGAATTTGGAATTTGGCTGCTAATTTGCTCTTTTTGGAAGCAAGTAAATTGGATGACATTCTTTCATTAGCATAAAATCTGAAAGTTGAGAAAGGAACTGGGTCTTCCTGTACATGTCACGAATTGTCACAGCTAAAAGCAGAGCAATTTGGAAGAGATACCAAGCCTGGAATTTGAGTCTCTGTTTATTTGATATCAGCAAAGAGAGATGGATGTATGTGACACCTAAATCCTTTCACAGAGTAATCCCATTCTGTCTCCAGGATGGAACTGTACACACACACACACACAAAAAAAAAAAAAAAAAAAAAAAACAAAAAAACCAAAAAAAAACCAAAAAAAACCTAGGCCAGGCATGTGCTTAAAGTTCAGTGACTCCAGCTTGGTGGATTTACCTGTCTGGGAGGAAATCCTTGACATTATGTTGAAAACTGAGGAATGGTGAATGATTTTACCCCTACTCATCTAGTTGTTCAGTCCTTTCTTTAAAGGTTGGTTTGGTATTTAACTTCATCTGTACTGTGCTGTTGGTACTCTTTTGAAGGAGGAAAGTTCTTTGGGCAAACAGATCAGCATTAATGGTGATTGCTGATTGCCCATTTTTAATAACAGACACCTTCTTGTAATCACTTTTTCCAAGTTCAACTAAAGTATTGATAAAAAATATGCAACATCTGAGTTGTTGAGGAGGATGATGTTCCTTTTGATCCAAAACTACACATCAGTTAAGCACATTTGAACTCTGCAGCATGAAGCAAGACCTTTCTGTAACTGTTTTTCTTTCTTCCTTACAGAAAACAATATTACAAAGAAAGTATTGAATAATATTGTACCGGAGTATCACTGTAGGCATCATGAAAATATAGATAGTGGTAACTCCCTAATTCTAAAGTGCTCATCTTATGTTTTCCTGCAATTTTTCATTAACACACTACTTGGAAAATTTATGTCATGAACTTCACATGTAAATTCTTCAATAATATCTATTGAGGAAGAATAGAAAGTTGATAAATGGTTTTCCCCCCAAAGTGTTGTGGTTTTTTTAAAGTGGATAAATAGGTCTAGTCTGCTTTCTGTACAAAACCCCTCACAAACACCAAAGTACAATCAGCTATTTT
Source organism: Aphelocoma coerulescens (assembly GCF_041296385.1). Taxonomy (NCBI): domain Eukaryota; kingdom Metazoa; phylum Chordata; class Aves; order Passeriformes; family Corvidae; genus Aphelocoma; species Aphelocoma coerulescens. The sequence continues at coordinate 19,740,997 of NC_091017.1, forward strand.
ATCCCTCAGTAACCTGGAGCACATTTAACGCTGCTCTTAATTCAAATGCAAACTCTAGAAGTACTGTATCATGAAAGTTCCCCAGCACATTTCTGTCGCTGAATGGGCCAGAGTTCAGCAAGCCTTCCTACAGCTTTGATAACATGAATCATTCCACCCTTCACAGTGGCAGATTTTTGGACAGTGGCAAGCCTTTCTCCATGGAAGGTCCAGCTTTAGGCCCTGCAGTGCATCCTGGGCACTGATCAATCTGGACTTAGCCCGATGGCTGTTTTTCTGTGCATGTGCTGCTCTTCAGGTTTATACAATCTCTGCAGAATGGGTTAGAGATGCCAGTGTGCAAGGCAGTCAGCTATCTCCTTTCCACTTGGTGTTCCCTCCCCTGCAGTAATGTAGTATTTATGGTTTTAATTAACTCACAGCAAATTCATTGCTTGTCCATCCTGTAAAAGCACAGTCAAAGGCTGCAGACGCGCACACAGACAAGGCCTTGGGTTTTTCCAGAAGGCAGAGGAGTGTACATTGCAAATTTTGTAGGAGCTATGCATCTACCTGGCTGGCTTTCAGGAAAGTTTATTGCAATTTTAAATGTTGCTCAGTGTTTTTTTCTCTAGAACCTGAGGTTTCTATGGGGTGTAATTGACAGGACATCAAGTCTGTGGCCATGCCTGCTGCCTTAATGTGGACAAAACTGGGATATTCTCCTTTATAATAGGAGCTCCAAGTTCATGTGTCAGACTTTTTAAAAACTTCATACCCACCTGCATGTCTGTCCATTATAAGTCATCTGATTAATTATTTTAATTAATCCTGATTTCTATACAAAGACTGCACAGTACATGGATTGTGGACTGGATGAGAGACCCTCCAGGAACCAGCAGCTCTCATGAGTGAGGTTGATGTGGCATGGGCATTGCCAGGGGCACTTTTTGCATAGATTGCCCTATGAAACCCAGATGCATGAGGTAAGTTTTATTTTGCAACATATAACCTGGAAGATATGAAATGTTGCATATCTGTGTGCATGTGGATGTATATTTATAGAAACATCTCCATAGAGGTACACACAGAAAGTTAACAGAAGAATCCATGCTACAGGCATTCATCAGTCCTGCAGTGTGTTTAGCATTTAAAGATAAAATATAATATAGTATAATTAATATATAATATAATATAATATAATATAATATAATATAATATAATATAATATAATATAATACAATACCTGTACAATATAATATAATACCTGTACAAAGAGAGCTTAAATTAAGATTTCAGAGTGATCAAAGAGAATATTTAGATGAGTGTTGCATCCAAGAAAATATGGACATGACAGATCATGAATTGTCTATGAAAGGCCTGATAACACATCATGGTCTCTAAGGCAACCTAGAAAGCCAGATTAAGGATGGATACAATCAGTAGAAAAGACTGCATTGAATGAATGAAGAGATGTTATCAAATGGTAGATTATCTCAAAGAGGCTAGGTATTGAAATACCATGTAATATTTTTCTAGCTTCTACCTAGTTGAGGGAGACCTTTTGGAGATAATGATCTCACAGGTTTTAAAAAGGCAGGGAGTTTCTGAAGAACAGAATGACAAAGAAAGATTGGTTTTACTTTGTGGAGTTTTTTTATCTAATTTTTTCCCCTGAAGGTCAGTTTATCTGCAACTTGATTCTTCATGGTGTGAGGGAAAGCAAGAGATTATAATGGGTGACGTACTTGGGCTTAGCTGATTTGTGGGGGGGCAGTGTGCAAAATGCCCCAGCTTGTGACATTTGCTGCTGAAGATTGAAGGACTATTCACTGCCTGTACATAGCTGAAGGCACATATTTTCTTGACCACTAAATCAGTTGTAGTTAGTTGCACAACTTAATTAGAACGAAAACCTTATGGTACAGTGTAATTTGTGTGGAGGAGGGTGTTTCTTTGGGAGTCAGGTGGAAGACACTGAAGGTAAGCATAGATCTGGCCAAGAGTGTGGGAATACCCTTTGTACTGAAGTTTGTTTTTAAGTGTTTACTTGATAACCAGATATTTCTGGCAATCATGGGAATACTGTCTGGTTCTGTTGCCTTAAACTCCCTAGGTCTTGGTATGAGAGGTCAGTGACCTGTTTTGAGCTCTAAACTAGAGTAACTGCATAGTTTCATGCCTGAAGAGTCATTAAAACTAATAGAAAGGCCACTGGATTTCAGAAGAATCATGATCAATTCCTGGCCATACTACTGTCCTACTGAGTCCCTGTGTACCTCATCTTTGTTCTGTGCTTCAGTTATCCAACCAAGAAAGCTGCCAGAGGCAGCCTCTTTCTACAAAGCCTTTGAACAGTTCTAGAATTAAAGCATCTTCCCAATACTGTGTGTTGCATGCAGGTGAAAGTGAAGCTGCTCCTTTATATGAATTCAAGGCAAAATCTCCTGGGTTGTTCCTGTGGCATAAAGTTTCCTACAAAAGGAAAATAAGGTGCTCAAATGGAGCCACTGCACAGGCCACTGAGTGGACGAGCACAGGCACCTCATCCTGGGGTGTCCATCTAAAATAAGTAATCTGACTCCATCTCTGGAAGCACCAGTTTATCTCTGCTAAGTAGAAAGGATTCCAGAGGACTACAGCAGACGTTCCCATTGCTGTTTGCAGTAACCCCACTTGTGTCTTTTCCTGACGCTTCCTCCTTTACCTGACTGTAATGCAATCCTTCACTTGTGTCAGTTGTTGCTCTTGAGTCTATTCCATCCTAACATGGCAGTCTTGCAATAGAATGCAAGGGACCTCTACAGTTTGACAGATCAAAATCCTACCCTGTCCCCTTACTCAGGTTCTGTCTGAAACAGAAGGCTAAACCAAATCTGAAGGAGAAACTGGACAAGTCTTGTCTTTTCTCTTTTTCCCCTCTGGGAGGGAAGGGTAAAGACCAAGTTCTAACAAAATACAGTTAAAAATTTAAGTGTATCTAAATTTAAGGGAGTGAAATTTTTGCTGTTTTGGGGGTTTGCATATGTGTGTCACTAGAGATTTTTTTCCGAGTTCAGCAGTCACTTACAAACATGCAGAATAAAATTTTTCCACTGTGCTGTGTAAGAAAAGATGGAGAATTGAGAATGTATGTCTGTGTGTGTTCTCACTGGTTGTCTGCATACCAAGGCTTATGGACTGGGTCCCAAACTATGCTGGTATTTGATGCCTTAGGTGACTTCAATAAATGAACAGCAGTTCAGAAGATTTCAGTAGGAACTGTGCATGTGTATATCCCTGGGAAACATTTGTCTCTTGGGCTATCAGAGTGTATTCTATCTTCTGTCCTCTCTTCAAACCGAAATAAGTGAGTGCATCAGGGACAGTATAGACGATACTGTAATGCAAAGAATAAAACTGAATCTGTGGCTTTGTGCTCCTTTGCTAAAGGATGGGCTTCAGAAAGAAATTAAAATCGATTTCTTTAAATGTCTTTGTCAAGAGACGTGGGTCTTGCATACAGGGGTTTTGGACCTTCTTTTTCTCGTAGCTCTTATCATCACAAACCAACGCTGAAGTTTCTCCCAAATAACTTCAATAACTATGTTAAAGGCAATTTAGTAGGATCTATATTACTAAGGTATAATTTTTCCCAGCAGTGTAATTTTAACCTCATCTAAGGAACAAGACTGCTCCCATGGGCCTGCTGAAAGCAAATGTTGCTATAGTTTTCACTGTTAAAAGACAAAAAAAAAAACCCCCAAAACAAAACAAAATAAAAAAAGGAAGGGAGAAGAAAAAAGAAAAAAATCACTGCAAGAAACTTAACCCCTGCTTGTGGAACTTTTGCCTAGGCAAATAGGGTGAATAAGTTTTATTGGGAGTAGCTGCAAAATGATTGTCAGAAGTCCATGGGGAGGTGGAAAGATAAATGGAAGGACTATGTGAAGAAGATAGTAAAGTAATATTCTTTTACCTCATGTTGTTGGTTCTTCATGATGTTTGAGAGAGGAAAAAGGAGTCTTGTGTATGGGTGGGAGGCTGGGGAATGACAGCCTGGATCAAAATACTGAGGAGAACAGCTTGGGATGCTGAGGTGCAATGGCTGCATAGAGTAAAGAAGGAAGGATGCCCTGTGCTCCAGCCCAGTAGGCAAGGGCCACTTGTGAATGAAGTGGTCATCTCTACTATGCTTGTGTTGATGTGCAGGTGAAGATTTCATTAAGCTTTACATTAGGATTTGTGTGATTTTTTTCCAGTGAAAATGTAATTTCTATAGGAATTTTAACAATGTGCATATTTAGATTTTGTTACGGTGAGGGTAGATATTTGCATGAACCATACAAAAAGCTGAGACAGGAATAAAATGCCTTTGGAACACATATGGCAACATATCACTTACATAAATGCTGTAGGTTGTCCTAGTCATTAAAGAGTCTTACTCCTATCAGTGAGATGAGAACTTTTTGCAGTCTGTGATTTAACCGCAGTCTGTCATGTACAGGGGTTGGCAAAGATGCTTTAGCACATATGACCATGTAGAGGTTAAAATATAAGCCAGATGACAACTGAAGTAGCAATATATTTCCATTATATGGTAGTAGAAGCAAAATTATTGTCTTGAAAGAGCCTCACAAGCAGGGATAGAACTTGTACAGTCATGCATTCTAACACTGGTTCTTACCCCCTCACCCTTTTCAGAGAAACTCCAGAATAAATAAGGCACTAACTTTTAGACCTATTCTGAGGTCAGGTCTGATGGATATTTTCTTTAGGAGAGCAGCAAGATCCCAAAGTGAGAACTGTCTCATTGAAGTATCTGTTAGTCAGACCTTGCTCTTGTGAGCCTGAGGGCTGTTAGCTTTAAATGCATCAGCAGCTGCTAATTGCTGCAGTGCAGCAGGAGGAGAGAGTCTCCAGAGCACTGCTGTAAGATAAATAGTAATGCTGATTGTGGTGTGTGAAACAGTTAGATGCCAAATCTACACTAGGATTTACCTGCTTTGCAAGTGCTAAGATTATGGCGCTTCTCGGCTGGTTTTTTTTTTGGCTATGATTCTGGCTATGAACTAGGAAAGGGAAAATTCACTGTGCTTAACCATGACTCTCTCAGCGTATGTAGATTTATGTAGATTTACTTGGAAAGTGGTGCTTGAAAAGAGCCTTAATTCTAGAATTTACAGTTTTATTTCCCCTAGGCAATGCCTATATTTGTTGATTTTTGTGCCATGGTAAGAGCTCCCCCCTACTGTTATTGTTCATTCACTGAGCAAATAAGAACAAGTTCTTCAACCATCTGCAAGTCCTAAATGAGCCTGGACTGATTTTAGTGCAAAATTCTGCTATTCCCCAACAGGAGAAGGATGTGAATCTGTCAGAGTGAGTCCAGAGCAGGACCATGAAGATGATCAGAGGGCTGGAACATTTCTCCTGTGAAGACAGGCTGAGAGAGTTGGAGCTGTTGAGGCCGGAGATGAGAAGACTCTGGGGACACCTAAATCTTCTAGCACCTAAAGGGGACCTACAAGGAAGCAGGAGAGGGACTTTGTACAAGGGTATGAAGTGATAGGACAAACGGTCATGGCTTTAAACTGACAATAGGGATGTAATGTAGATATTAGGAAGAAATTCTTTACTCTGTGGGTGGTGAGACACTGGAACAGCTTGCCCAGATGCCCATTCCTGGAAATGTGCAAGGCCAGTTTGGATGTGCCTTATTTTTGACAGAAAACTTTTGAAGTTACTCTACTGTGTACAGATTTAAAAGCTTAACTTTGCTGCTGTGTTTTACAGTCTTGACTTATGTTGCTTCTGAACTGTCTGGAGAAAACATGATAAATATTTTTCATTACTATATCCAAGTATAGTCCTGAAGGATTTCTTTTGTTATTGAGTTGTTTTTAGGAATATTGCTGACTGAATTGTATAATGTTAGGTTGATACCACAGCTTTCTACAATCAAATACTCTCTTGCTGAATAACTTGGGGTTAAAGTTAACTTTGAGAGCAAAAACATGCAATAAGTTGTAGATTTGGTCTGGTTTCTGCTTTGTCCCTATATTGTGTTTGAATGAATCCTGAAGCTCAGGCTGTAGTGTGGCAGATTGCTTCTGAAACAACAACTAGAATAAAATAGGCTTCTCCAAGTCAAAATGAGCCTTGTCCACCGGGGAAAGCTCAGCAGGCTGGATAATGTCATCTCACACTGTTCCTGGGAGGAATTAGAGAAGGAATTTGGATACCTTCCTATATCAAACAGTTTTCTAATGAACATTTTAAAACTGCTTTACTGTTATCTCTTCAGAAAGCACTGCTTGATACTTGCAACTTTATCACTGAATTCCCCATATTTTTAAGGGCTGGATTCTCAGCTCTGCCAACCTGCACTGCTGAATGAGCCATACAGACAGTCTGGGAACTCTCTTGTGTTTGGGGTTAAATCCCACCCTTGCTCCATTCATTGCTGCTCTTAAGGGATCAATTAAAGAAGGTTTTACTTTAATCTACAGCTAACTCCAGCCCTTAGGAATGCATGCATTTGGGTATTCTTGGGCATATACAGGCTGTACCTAAGCTAGCATATAAGAGATCTGAGTATGAAGTAAAATGAATTTGCATTTCCAAATTTGTCGTCTTTGCTAATTAGCATAGCCGCAGGCAAACTCAGATAGGTCTTTAAGGAAACGTAGAGAAAATCTCAGAAGGCATAACCATTAGAGAGGATGTGTCATTCCAGCTAATCAGGGTTTAATTTCCCTCCCCTCCACTTCCTAACCTATTAACTGAACTGTGCTTGTGGATAATGGTTTTAGAAGTCGACCTGTAGTCAAGTATATCTTGCCAAAAGAAATCCCACTCACTGTACGTGAAATTCTGTCTATTTGGGAGATCACATTTCTGGATGTGTAGTCTTTGAAAGTGCAGCAATTACATATTCAACAACCAGTTACTGTTACCTGGCTGCAGTACTATAATACATTGACTTTAATTCTGTCTCTTTACATTGCCTGCCTACTTCAAAGCCCATTTTTCAAGGCAGCACAGAACACCAATTGATGTGAAAGTGATTTGGAGTCTTTATGCTCAACTGGAACACAGGAAATGACCATAAATGTGTCATTGAAATGGGAACTTTTTGCATAATTTTTTCCAGAAAAGTACCCAATGTATAAGTGATTAATTAGATTTGATGTGCAATTTTTCTTTGTGGAGCAGCTGTCCATCATAACTAGTATTATTCAAAGCAGTTTTCTGATGATGAAGCAATAGTATTTGGAGGATTCTCTGATGCTAGGTGACCTGTAAACCAGCTGCACCTAGCACATGGACCATTAAATGGGAATGGAGAGGATGTTTATCTTCAGTAAGATGTCTGCTGCTTTGTGGGCTGTCAGCCTACAGAAGAGAGCAAAAAAAAGGTGTATGAAAACAGCTGCTGAATAATGTAACAGGGAAAAAAGTTCTCTGCATGTGCAACAAAATGTGGGCACAAAACCTGTTTCCAGATCCCACCTTCCTGTTTGTCACCATATGATGTTTTCATGTTTAAATGTCCCATCACATCTGCTGAGCTGTCTAATTTTCTAGGTTTGACCCAAATCTCCTCTGTGGCCCCAGTGCTGTCTTTGAGATCCAGATACTTCAAAGTGTTGTAACGGGCTTGGGACAATCTGAGCTCAGTCTTCATTCACTCTTCATCCAAATGGCACAGGATCAAAATTAGCTATTGTTTCCCTTAACCTTTCTTGGCACAGGTATGGTAATGCTTGCTATTTCCAGTGCAAACTGGAAGCTTTTCACTGAGGAGGACTCACAACATTTGCTATTCTCTTCTGCTTGCCAACAGACAGTAACTAATGCTTCTGGAGACTGTGGTTTTTCCTGTTCCCTCTGATATCTACCCTGCCTGCACTCCTGCAGTCTCCCCAAGGAGGGCAACACACAAATTTGGATTTAACTCTGACTGCTATATGACAGGTTCTAGGAAATGTTCGGATTGCTTGAGTAGTTCCAGATGCTAGGACTGCCTCCTGTTAAAATATATAATCTGCAAATGATCAGTGGGGTATGGAATTGACTGGGCTGTCTCACTGGGCCACAATTAGGCAGTAAAACAATACCCCCAGACAGAAAAAAAAAAAAAAAAGAAAAAAAAAGAGTTGTTTTGGGATTCTCTGCTGTTGTTCTTGCTGTAATCTTCTCTTCCACACACTCCACTCATCTGTCCTGAGTTGACTGCACAAACTCTGACCTTCTATTTCTCTAAGCAGATTTCAATAGACAGCTGCATGAAAAGGCAGTGTGGGAGGTGCATGACATTCCTTTCTGTGTGTTGACTCTAAGAATTAAAAAAATCCCCAACTCTTTCCAATACATCTTCAGCTGATGGAAACTGGAAATAAAATGCCCTGGCTTGCTATGTCTGGTAACCTGGCATGTAATATGAGCGCTATTTCATCCCAGCTACCCTGCTTGCATATTCATTCCATACTGAAAAGTAGAATGGCCTCTCTTCTTTCACTGGAATGACTGTATGGAACTTCCAATTCTGGCAAAAGCAGTGATCAGTTCTTTAAATGTCTGTAGCTGTGTTTGATGGCGGTGAGAATAATCTCATTCTCCACAGTTTACTTGTCCTGCTCCTGTTGAGAGCAAAGAAGAGCAAAAGTGGTTTGTGCTTTCCCCCAAACATACATGTTTGTGCCAAAGCAATATCTGTGTATTGATGTCATTTTCACTGTTCCCCTTCTCTGTAATCATCAGACCAGGCTTTATCTGGCCTTGTGATATTGTAATATCAAATGATGCTGGTTCATAAGACTACTTAAGTGACCTCACCTATTTGCCTGAGAAGGGACATTTGATTTCTGTGCTCACCTTCTCAGATCCATGACAAAACCTATGGCTCAGCAAGAAATACTTTCCCTACTACTCAGATATAGGGAATGTTTTGCTTACCATGTCAACAGCCCTGCTAAATGGTTTCCAGCAGAGCTGGAGCAATTGGCAAGTTTGGTGGCTTGTGCTCGCTCCTGGCACCTCTTGATAAGCGAGAAGATTTGCAATTTAGAAGCCCTGCATAAGGCAGATGTGTATAAGTGTTACGACTGGCTAAGTGCTCATGTACAGTGGTTGAACAAAATGTATAAAACATATAAAGAGTATAAATGTAATTTTATTCAAACCTATTCCTTTTCCTAAAGGAAAGATAGCTTTGGATTTTGTACTATAGGCACCAGCATAACTATACAAATGTGTTTTGACTTAAAATAACTTACTTGTGGCTGTATTTTCAAAAGATACCGCTCAATTTTGTGGATTAAAAAAAAAACAGCACACATACACACAGAGAATAAACCAAACCAAAAATCCAACATTTTTTTTCTAACAATGCCTCTAAATGACTTGAGGAGGAAGTTGTAGATAATCAGCTAGATTGTTAGTGTCATGTGAATGCACTGTGTTCACATTGCAGAGCAATGTGACAGGACAGGCAAAATGATGCAATGGATTACTGGGAGGCCTGGTAATATGTTTTTATTACATTTCCTAGATCTGAGTTGACATTTCAGTCACCTTGGTTGAAGAGTGGCACAGCATCCCTAATTTAATGTAAGCTACATAGCTGTAAAATGTGAACAAAACAATGATGATTCAGAGCTCTTATTCTAGCTAATAAAAGTTGGGCTTTATAGTGAGCTTTTGGGGTTTTTGGTATTTTGGAGGTTTTTTTCAAAGGAACACAAGAAATGAACTCTTCCGGTTAGTCGAGGAACAAAGGAAAAAACATTGCATCAGACTTTCCTGTATATCTGCTCTGGAAAGAGTAAATGGACACAGATTTGCACTTGGTAAATACAGATTTGTATTAGTTTTATTAGGCTAGAAAAATATGTCACTGAAGTGAAGCAACTCTGCTGTGTAAGTGGTCTGAAATCAATTTTGAACATTATCTTGTGATTTTTTGTTTTGAAAAAAATATCTTCCAAGCTGAATCCCAGTGTAGCAGTACCCCTCAAAGGGAAATGTCCATAATTTCTGTGGCATTGCAGGGGTCAGTCAGCGGCTGCTAGATCAATGAATCCATTTTGAATATTTGCTGCTGTCATGTGTCCCACAGGGAAGCATGGCCTAGAGTCAAATCCATATGCTGGCACATGAGAGAAGTGAGCAAGCAGCTCTGTGGGCCTTAGCTGCCTTCTGGGGTTACACCATGACAAGCAGGTTTTAAGATATGGAATGCTTTAGGAAGTTCTCACTCACTTTTTGCTTCTCCCACTATCAGGAGTTACTCCTTGTACCAGCACTGATATTGATCTAAGACAGAGCAGCCACAGACCTGCACTGCACTCCTCAGGCTGATCTGCCTGAGGGGTGAGACACTTTTTCAACATTTGGGATATTTTTTGTGTAGATCTCTTTTCAGGAATGGATGCACCATCCACCCTTGTCTTGTGTGGAATGAACAGTCTGCCTCGAGGTAGATGAAGAGATTGGGAAAGGGATCCTTCAGCTGTGTTGTCTGTCTATACAACCCATGTAGGTCTGCATGGCTTGGTTCACTTTGTAAATCTTCCCCTCACTAATAATCGTATCTGAATTTCAACTCCCAAAGATGAAAGCCTTCATAGTTTATTACAGTTCACAGGCCTATCTAGTGCAGACATTTAATTTTGCTTTAGTGTTCATACTTAGAGCCAAAATGTCTGATGCTTAAGTTTTTTTCAGTGTAAATTTATTGTGTATTGAAAAATGTAGTCCAACATAGTAATGCTGAAACTATTATTGAATCAGGAGTCCTTTTGTAGTGCTGCAGGAAATTCTCCCTGTCTGTGCTACTGTTTGGGTTTTTAAGTAGGTTCCCATAAGGCAATATCTGCTGGTGTCCTTTGAACGGGATTAGATTTTGTGTCTGAGATACAGCTCAGTAAGCTTCACACTGCACAGTTTATACACCATTACATGTGCTACCATGTTCCTGCATATTCATAGCTTTTAACACCTTCTGGGAGAGGCAGGCTTTTTTATGGAATTAGTGGCATCAGAGCTGTCCCAGGACTTGAAATACTTGCTGATTTGAGGTGGTTCTGCAGTATTACCAGTACTGCTAACAAATTAAAACACTTTCCTGTATATGTACCATTGGTAAGGGGACTTAATTTACTTTCTGTCTATGACTTCCAACTGTGTTGCTCTCACCATGCATTATCCATGTGCAACCTTGTAAATAGCTTCTAGTTCTTACAGCACTGATATAAATCAGAGGGACATTTTCTCTGGGGAACTTCAGCCTTAAGCTCTACAGCTTGTTTTGAAATGAAAACTATGTTCAATTAAGGTGATTTGTTTGCTGCACAGAGATTTAAGTATCTCATACTGCCATTTATAGAGAGGCAGATCTGGGAGGATATAAACACAGCATGAGTATTTCTTGTGTGTTCTGCCTTCCACTTCCACCTCTTTTCCAGATGTCTCCAGCTGAGATACAGTCTGCTGGAAGGTGTGTGATGAGAGTGCTACCAACAGTGTAGGCTGTGAGATGATCTATTCATAGATTATTCTGTTCACAGAGGTGGAGAAAAGACTAGGGTGCATCTTACACATACTGGCTCGAAGTTAAGTTCTTAAATAAATAACCTGCTTTTCAAGACAGCTTGCTAGATACAAACCAATAGAAAAATGGAGCAGGAAAAAATGCTCCTGAACCAATATTCATGGCCTTAAGGGGGGATGAGATATATAAATTTGCTTTGAACCAAGATATTATCTTGGGGGTTTTTGTGTGTCATTCACAGAAGGACTTAGAAGGATATTTGACAAAGAAAGTTCAGACCACTCTGTGTTTTTCTATTTTTATGGTCCCCTGTGCGTCCATCCATAAGGTTTCTGTGGGGACTGTCACTAGCTTAGCTCACTGCCCTGCTTTGGGCAGCTCAGCCCCCTGCACTGGCCTTGCTCTATATCCCTCTTGTAACTTCTGGCTCTCATTCCTGTAAAACAGGTCAGGCTGTCACTACTTCGCTTCCAGATGTAGCCCCAATTACAAAGCTTATTTTGCTGAAAAAGGTTGAATTTCTCTTTCTGCAAAGAGCCCAGGAGGAAAGAAATGCTCCTCCTACCACAGGGCATATCAGGCCTGTGACATGCTGTGGGATGGGGAGATACATCTGGCGTGTATCCCTAACATTTATCTTTGCTGTATGGGTGACTTTTCAGACAATACCATGAAGATTACCAGAAGGAAATCCCACGTAGTTTCACTCAGACTTTTTGACTTTCAACAACTCTACTCTTGGCCCTGTGTGCAAGGTTTTGCTTCTCCTGCTGCAGTTGAGCTTGGTTCTCTGTTGTCCTTGCCTCTGTTCCATTAGTGCCATAGTGAATGACTGCTCTGGGGTAGGGAACAGACAGTAGGGCCATGGAGTCTTCCTTGACTAACCTGTCACAGGTGTGATCTCAGGGCCAGATCCTCAGGAACTGAAGCGACAAACCCTGAAGGTTTTCACGTCCCTTTACACATACCCTGTGGGATTTACTTCAGGTTACATTTTGTTTGGTCCCAAACTTCCTAAATAAGTTTTTGGAGCTCTCTTAAGGAAAACTGTCCCATGAGATTTTACTTGCTCTACCACAGGACACAGTTTGAGACATTCTCTGACGCGCCACATGAAGATACCCTCAGGTAGATAAGGGTATCACTTGAGCACACACACCCATGTCCCTGCTGTCAGTCCCCATGCTGAATTTGGACAGCATCTGTGGTTTTGTGTCATGAAGGGAAAAGTAAAAGTCTTAATCCCAAAGTTATATCAGCTCATCCAGAATAGGTAAGGAATGATAAGGAAAAAAGAGCTGAGAGGGCACAAAGAGAGCCTAGTAACAGTAAAAGAGAGAGAAAATCAGATCAAGACCCTGACATGGAAAGGTGATGAGGCCTGAAGACCCAATTGCAAGGAGGGAATTATGCATGAAGAGGCTGTGAAAGGTCTCTATAGCAAATGACTCTTTCAGCGACTGGTGTAGAGAGGTCATGGTGTAAGAGAAATGAAGGCTGAACAGATGTGGGGTGAGGGGAAGAGGGAAAGGCTAGGAAATCTCTCATCTGCAAATTTCTCAGAGTGGAGGGTGTACCTTCAGAAAGTATTACTACAGACTTGCCTTGCTCTTAAGCTTTTCCAGTCATTCACTGTTAACCCCATCAAAGATGTTTTTTCCTTCACTTGAGGAGGTGGTTATAACATGGCGTATATGGAGGTGGCATTTGGATATGCCCTCATAAGATGAGAAAGTGGATGACTGGATATGTATCAGCAGAGAAATTATAACTATTAAAATGTGAGGGCTATTAAGGTGTGAAGATGGTGTTACTGGAGGTGGAAAGTACAGAAATGGATGGTAGGATACAGAACAGAAGCATGCATGATGGGCAGATTTATGGATATCTGTCTGTCTGTATGCTGGGAGCAGTGTACCCGTAATATTCAGGTCACTGTTGCAGTCCTGTTTTTGCTCCTCCTGCTGTCTCCATTTGCTTTATGTCTCTGAATGTTTTCTTTCACAAAAGCAGCCAGCCTGCATCTGGGGAAAATGGGAAACGCAGCAAACTGACCTTTGCAGCCATGGATGTTCTTGGGCTCGTCTTACTTTTACCCAACTGTGCAGTGCTCTTTAGCTAACAGCAAAACTGAATCATAGCAAAATTAATTGCTGATACAGTGTAGGGGAACACATCACTTACACATGCAATTTAAACACTGAAGGTTTTTGCAGAGGGAGAAGAAAAGCACTGGTGTGCACAGCTCTGTGGCTGTAGAGCTGTTCCAATACTGTTGCAGCCTGAGTTGCTCCAAATCCTTTGGGTACATTTTCAGCTTTTTCACAGTTGTGTGCACACTTGATTACTGTTCGTACAAATCTCCAGTTGAGAGAGAAAGTGAGTAATTCCAGCAAAGCAGGACAAAAGTGGTAAACTGTGGGAGTCTTGACAAGGCCATTTGTTGTCATAGTCTCAGGAGGCTGATTGTGGTCTAAGACTAAAAGGGCACAGGAGAGGGAGTAGGGGTAGAGAAGGAAAATGTGAAAAGAGCTTATTGGGGAAGTGCACAGATAGATAAGAAGCTGGCTTGTAACTAACCTATAGAATTAGTATAGAATTACAGGTATTGTGTGTTAAAAGGAAGGTAATTAGGACCCTGTAATCAAATATGTATTAGACGTATGGAACTGCTATTTTATCTTTCTGTAGATGTGATAAATATGAGTTTAGTTAACATGCTTTGTGAAATTTCGCTGTCTAGGTGAGTCATAGTGTTTATGTATATGTGTGTGTATATTATCTGTGTGTGTGTTGAAAATCACTTTGCATTTACACGACCAAAACTGCCAAACCCCAGTCAGGGACTGGAGGAAAACCTGTAGGGTGCTAGAGGGAGTTTGTAGAGAGCTGAAAGGAGTTTCCATACAGTGCAAAACTCCTGCCCCAGGGGAGGTATCTGGCCATTCCCACCTGAACCTGAGAGTAAATAAACCAATTGAACTCAGTGTTTTGTGGGCTTCCCTCATCCCTGAGGAATCAAGACTCTGATCATCACTTTGACCAACAGACATTGAAATTGCAACAATCAGGTCTTGTCAGGGGATCCAGAGGTGGTCACTGTATACCTTTCTACTCTTATCCTTTGTTTCTCTTCTTAAGTGTTATTTTTATGCTTTTATGCTGCTGCATTCCTAACCAAAATGGCTATATTTTCAAATTTGCCAAGTGCCCTATCCGAGCTTGATGTTCTAAAGTGTGCAAGCAAAAGTTTGTTATTGAACCTCTAGAGATTTTTGTTGCTTCTTCTGCACACAGCCCAGAGTAAATCAAACAACCTTCCCCTAACCTGCCAAGCAGACCTGGACATAAAAATAGTAGTACTTCTATATTGTTGTATATTCTCCCTTCAAAAAAGTATCGATGCCTTCAGCTTTTGACAGTTGCCTCTAAAACCTGAAATATTTGAGCAGGAATTTTTAAGAGAAGGAAAATCCACTGTCCATCTTCAAGTTTGCTGTACAATTGTGCTTATTGTCAAGCTTTGGACAAAGGAAAATGACAGAAAACAAGAGATTTTCATTACATATTTGTCCCCAGAATCAAATCACCGTCTGTGCTGTACTTTTCTTATCCTCCTGGTTTTACTGGAATGGCAACTGTAACTTCACAGCAGAATTTGGTTTACCTGGCTGAAGAGTCACTAACTTAAAAACCAGAGGTTTGTAGCATACCTTTGTATTTATATGTACTATCTTCACATATGTCTGTGAATACACACATACCTAGATCCACACATTAAGCTTAGGTTTATAAATGTAGTTTTAGAATAATCTCACTCACTGACCAAGAAAATTGCCACAAGACCCAAGGACTGGTTCAGCTTTTTCTGTAACAATGCTTGCTTTGAGCAGCTTGACCTTTAGGTGCAGAGTATAACCCTCTAAAAGGGGAAAGGAAGATAAATTATACAGAAGCATTGGTGGCTTTCAGCGTGAACCCTTTAAGTTCTAACATTTTAAACATCTAACCTAAACACCTCTGTCCAAAGAGAAAATAATTTGCTCATGTCTTACAACATTTCATGCCAAATTCATGACTTAAAAGGCAGCTGCTTCCTAACACTGATGAGGGCACAGACAGGTTTTGTGCAACCCCTATGCATAAGCAGCTCTTGTCAGCTGTTCTGTAGCAGGCGTCAAAGCATTCAGTGACATCCTTTGCAAAAGGTGAGTGAATTCTGAACAAGAGTGCAGGCTCTGAATCTGCCTGAGGCAAGCCAAGGACTGGATGAGAAGGCCAGCCCTGGGCAGTGCAGGTAGTTGGCAGCTCTGTGCTCACAGCCTGAAATAGCTAATGAGAACAGCTTTGGAAGGACTTGCTGTAGTCCAAAGGAGGCATAAACATCCCTGCACAGGAATGTTTCTGGAATGTTTAATGCCATTGTTCTATGGGATCCTTCTAAGATAAAATGGACCAGTCTAGGAGGGCTGCAGAAAATTAACGTAACATTTCTGCTTCCTTTATACAGCAGAAACCAAGGCGATACCAGGGGGGTCTATAAGGCAATGGTGCCATTTGATGTCAAGTCCCATAGTTATGAGTTTGTGCTGCAGATTATCACTCACTCTGAATCCAAGGCTGTCATAATTTAGAGGGTCCATTTCTATACCACAGATGGCTTAATGCCCTGCCAGCTGTTTTTTCATTGATTCTTGGTTTTTTTTCTGAGAGACAATGATGGATGGCAAGATGGGGGTTGGAGTAACAAGGTCATTCCTACAATAAGCAAAGATCAGGTTTGTGACCACCTGAGGAACTTGAATGTACATAAGTCAGCCCAGGGTGCTGAGGGAATTGGCTGATGTAGGTGCCAAGCCACTCTCCATGACACTTGAAAAGCTGTGGCAGTCAGGTGAAGTCCCAGGTGACTGGAAAAAGGGAAACTTTGTACCCATCTTTAAACAGGGCAGGAAGGAGGACCCTGGGAACTACTGAGCTGTCAGCCTCACCTCTGTGCCTGGGAATATCATGGCACAGATCCTCCTGGAAGCTGTGCTAAGGCACATGGAGGACAGGGAGGTGATTCAGGACAGCCAGCATGGCTTCACCAAGGGCAAGTCCTGCCTGACCAAACCCATGGCCTTCTGTGATGGAGTGACAACATCAGTGAACAAGGGAGGGACTACAGATGCCTTTTATTTGGACTTCTGCAAAGTCTTTGACAAGATGTCAAAGATGTTCCCCAACAGTGTTGCTCTTCTACTAGTAGACTTCACTTTAAATTGGAAGTTTTTGCCAAAATTTCCAATTTAAAGCGAATAATCTTCCTTTTATTAAATTATAAAACAAAATGTATTGAACAAATATTTCCTTTAAAATAAAAGGTACCCTTCTCCATTGTGTTTTCCTGGTAAAACTGACTTCATTAGTTTTATTGCACCATTTTTACTCATTAAAATTTAATAACATTTGTTGATGAAACAAGGGAATCTAAATAAATTTTAAAATAATTCAATACTAACTTACTCCTGCTAATATATTAAGGTGCTACGTTGCTTTCTGGAATATTTTGAGCTTAATTCCTAAAAGCATTTCAAGATTTTAGTAGGTTCTCTTGAATTCATTTAACTAGGAGTTTTTTTATCCTTCATTTAGTCCTCACTTTGTTGCTGGAAGAGTCCTCTGAAGGAAAAGAAACTGGAAAACTTTATTGTTCTGTTCCTGTCATCACCCAGACTCCAAATGAGATTGTGGATCTCTGCATATTGGCTAAGTGGGGAAAAAGAGTCACATTCCATTTTCATGTATTAATTGAGGGGATGTTTGTTTTTCTGTCATTCACGTACTGAAATATTTACAGTGGAATTTAGAGGAGGACACCAGCATATCTTGAATAAAAGGGTTTAATATCACCAAAATCCTCCCCCTTTCCTGCAGCATGTAGAAAGTAAGTAAAGTTTTGGAAAGGACCAATGTTTTTTCCAGTCAGAATATCTAAAACTGTTTTTGACTTCCTTGATTTTCAGAGTTAGTTCTAAAAGAAGGTCTTTACTAGCAGTCAGAATAGCATGTAGGTTAGAAAAAAGATACATGTTCTCATGTGCTAAGGGAAACTAGGATTTTATAGATACCTAGAGTTACAGATGTGTAGCAGGTGCTTCTACTCCAACTCAATTCCCTTTGCAGCAGAAACAGGGAGTGTACACTAAAAATGTTGTTTCATTGAACCAATTTACTCAGTTGCACAAATGTTTTCACTAAGAAAGCTTGTCACACATGTTTTTATTTAAAAGAGACCTATGTTTATAGTTTCAAGAAAGTTAATAACATTGTGACTTCTGGAGAATAATAACAGCTCATTTTCTCTCCTAGCTGTCAGATGATGCAAATATAGCACTGTCAAATGATTTTACAATAAATAGTTTGCCTGTATACCAAATTTTTAGGCAATCACAGGATTAGCTCACATCTAAATTTACTCTATCATTCACTGTAGTTGATTATTTCAGTTAATGCTTTTATTTTACTGTATTAAAAGTATTCTTTAAAATGAAAACAAAGAGCTGCTTGGTAATTTGCATTTATCTTCTAATTCCTTAAAGGGTTTCATTAAAATATGTAGTCTCTTTAGTAAGCATCTTCAAATAAGAGATTGTGCACAAATGTGCCATGTTGGTTAAAAAAGGGCAATGCAAGATGTTTTCAAAAAGACCTACTTATAAATTAACTATCCTGTGCTGTTAGTAATCAGTTGTGTTGCTTGTTTACAGAACTTGGGTTCCAGTTTGGCAGGATTTGCAGCGTTAGCAGTGTACATTTTCACTTTATGTAAAGCAGATAGGGATGAAAATTGAGGTAACACCACAAGGTTGTTACACTACAACCTACTACAAACTGAGTCTACTTGCTGGGCCTGAATTTAGTTCCCTGGAGTCTGACAAACACTTCTAAATTAAAGAAAATATAATGTAAAAACTGTAAGAATTTAGAGGGACTCAAAGGCATTCTGCTTATATTATCTAAAGCCAGTGGCAAATTAACAATTGTCCTTCTGACATCTGGGACAAGTGCTGCATTGTTCTAAGTGTTGTATTCTAGAATACAAATAATTTGGTAATTTTAACAAGTTACCTAATTTCCATGCAGGCCGTGTTAGGCCTTCATCAGTGCTTTGAAGCATGCTCCTTGTTTTCTATTTGTTTAGACAAATCTAAAGTCTTGTGCTCTAGAGTTGTGGGTATCCTCTGAGGGTGTTGAAGTGACATTTTCACTGCTGTGAATGCGAGATGTGGCAAAGTGTCTATAGGTGGCAGCCCCTTGCAGCCTAGAAGGGTCCTCCATGATAATTCTTCAATGAAACATAAAACATTAACAGAGTTGTGATGTTGACATGGCTGTGACACCATAAAAACTGAAGAATTAAGTCATAAAATCTATGGCTCTCACCTCAGGCCTTTCATTTTCATTATGGGGAGACCTCTTGAATTAAAATAGCTTGAAATGAACCTCTGCTATGTCCAGAAGAGTAGATCATCTGGAACTAATGACTACTAGTCTACTGGATATTGCTACTGCCAAACCTTTCAGGCTGAACCCTGGGTCTCTTCAGAATGTGTTTTACAGCTGACTGCTAATACAGTCATTGCTTTGTCAAGGGAGCAGATCCAGGGCTTTCTATGGAGGAGTCCAAACACCATCATAAAGGGCCTGCAAATGCATTTGGTGATGATTCTTCCAAGCATAGCAGCAACTTTATTTATTGACTTGATATTGCAGGAAGGTTTTGTTTGGCATTACTAATGGAAACAGGTATTTTATCTGATTTTCCTCTGTTTTCCTTTTGGTTAACAAAGACAATTCTTATATTTTTAAATCAGGAATTAAAGATCTCATCTGCAAAGAACCGTGCCTCTTCCAAATGGCTGCAACCTGGCACAATAAAATCAAAGCCTAAAACTAATTTTTCTTTTTCCTAGCATACCATGATAGATGCCCATCACACAATTTGAAGGAAAAGCTTCTACAAAGTGAAGTTGTCTTTGTACTGCTAATCCAATAAGGCCCCCATTTCAAAGGAAGTGATAAATTGCAGCTTATATGTCTCAAAACTTTGACAATTCATCTAACATTTGATTAAAGCTGAATATTAATATTTTAAAGCCAGATGTTTAAGTGCATAGTGATAAAATAACTGGGTGTCTGGGTACAAAGCAGGTAAAAAATAGGTTTCTTTTTCATGGATCTTAGCAGGTATTGAGTGCTGTTGGAAATGTGGCCCCATTGGGGATAGTAAAAGGCATTTACCATCTGGCCCAAGAAGATATACAGAGTGCCCTGGGAAGCTGGGACGATCAGGTTTTTCTTTCTGTGTTAGGCTGTGGGTAAGTACCTCCATTGCTTGTTAATGTACTTCCCATGTGCAGAGCCAGGACAGGGAGAGAGACATGACCATTCATCCTCCTGTTCAGGCTGGGGAGGGGACAGAGGTCTTGATCTCCTGGTGCGGTGGTGCTATGCACCAAATGAGCTAGGATGAAAGGCTGTCTCTTTCATCTGTAGTGGGTTGTGTGTGTTTTCTCCACAGAGGTGATGTCCTGCAGGGGCAGATATAAACAGGATTGAGGTGTGGTGAATGATGACTTCATGTGTTCTGCACACACCACTGAGGTTTTACTGAGTCCACTGGTTTGTACTAGAGATGGACAGCAAACAACTATGGCATTTAAACTCACCTGAGATGGGAATTTATAAAAAAAATAAAGTCAAAGGTAGCATGTACAGTTTTTCTGTCAGAAAGGAGCTCTGTTAGAAGAGCTCTGTGTTTTCAAGTGCTTCAAACCATGCAATAATGAAGAAGGTATAAGGGGTGAACATGGATGGAGAGTTTGCTGTACCATAACAAACTGTGTGGGTTTTGATCTGGATAGTTCTGAGGGCCTAAGCAGTGCTGCACAGGTGAATTTGAAAGCAAAGCAGTAAAGCAAGCCCGCTACTGGCAGACACACCCTGCAGTGATTTGCATCTCCACTGGAGGAAGCCTTCGAACTGCGAAAGGTTGAAGATCACGGCTGCAGTAGGCACAAATCATCTTAGGAAGAGTCCCTGCCAGGCTTTGACCTCTGACTGACTTCGTGTCTCCATTTCAGGCCTCCTACCAGAGCTACACAGAATGCAGCACCCATGTTTTGAAAAAGGCTTTGGGGTCCTTACCACCTCACAGTGTCTTCCTGTTCAGGGCATTTCTGGGATTAATATTCCCATACTGTGCTGCTCCACACCCCCTCCACAAGATTTACTTCACTGTCAATTCACTCACTGCCCATCTGTGGTGAAAAGTTCCCTGGATGACAACAGGAAATGTCAGCAAAAATACGCTGAAAGCATTGCAAATGGTTCAAGAGATATCAATTTGCTAATGGATTATTTACATTATTCTCAGCAGCTCAGGCTGCAGTTAGATACTTTTACATTTTTTTTCCTTGTATTCATTTAGACTTTTGTCTGGTGAACATTCCTATGATGTTCAGCTGCCCTTTCATATCAGCATCCTTGGAAGATCCAATATAGAGGAAAAATAATATGGCTTGTTGGGAAATATTTCATATGAACAGAAGACATATGAAAGAAAGGGACAAACAGCTGATACCAAATGTGTGCCCTTTAGTTTGGTCAAGGCACTGGATCAAGTTTGTCTGAAAACTTTCCACATTTTGCAAAACAGTTTTCACTTGAAATACTGATTTTTTTTTTTTTTTTTTTTTTTTTTTGGTAAGATAATGAAAAATTATTTGCACTTTATAAAATTATTTCTGAGATGAATTGTATTTTTTTTGAGGTTTTGTATATGTTTTACAGTCTAATTACATTGGCCGTCCAAGAAAATAAGTATTTTACCCAAATGTATTATGTTTCCTGGGATCTGTGGTTCTGTGTTCCCCTTTTTTTTTCCTGATTCAGTCTTCTTCACGAGATCAATTTTTCTGTGCCTGTCTTTGATGCAAATGTCCTGTTGCTATGACTGGAATTCTGCCTGCAAAAGTCAACAACAAATGACACTCAAGCCATCTTGGTTCATCCGATGCCATGTGGCAGCTTTCTGAAATGACTGCTTCAATTTTCAAACTAATTGGGGGTTCAAACCGTCACTGGAAAGAAGAAATTTCTGTTCTGTACATGGAGAAGCAATTATTATTTTTTTCCAAATGGTTTTAGTGGCATGAAATCTGTACAAGTCATTTGGATTGTGACAGCTATAATTCTTAGAGAAGCCATTAGCTCGTATGATGAGATACCTCCCCCCCTCTTTTTTTTTTTCTCCTTTCAGAAGATGTCCATAACAGTTTGCTGAACCAGACTTATCTCTAAGGGAGAGTGTTAGCAGGCATTTTTCAAAGGCTTTTTTTTTCCCTGAGAATGTGACCTTTAACACAGGCTCCTCATTAACTGCAGTCATTTAACACGAAATGCCAGTAGCAGGGTATTTTTTCCAGTTACCATAGCAATATCATAGGACATCAGATGGTGTCAATAAACAAAACTCCACTGAAACATTATCATTTTTGAGCCACCTCTATTAAGACACTTTAGTTTATCTAAGATCAGGTGGTGATGAGTTCAGCTTGTATTTTTGTACCTTCATGTGACATTTGGTTGTTTTGTGCATGTGTGGCCCTCATATTGCTTGCCTACACAGCCTCCTACTCCCCTCAAGGACTGCTGTGCTAAAGTGGGTTTGTAAAAACTCATCACTCCCCCTGCCTTTTGGCCACCTGCAATCACTGCAGTTCTCCTGCCTGATGGCAGGCAGTGTTGTGGTGAGGGGATACATTTAAAAGGCCTTTAATTTCCCTCTGACACTTAGCACTTTATAACTTTTTTTAACCTGGTGAAGAAGTAGCTGTCCGTGCATTCCTCCAGACCTCATATTTCATCAGGCCTCCAGGATTTTTTATCCTTATCATGACTATACTTGTCTGTTTTGGGGTCTATTTTGGTGCAAGACCACAGACCTGTTTTCCTTCTGGCACATAGAAGAATAAGGAGAAAAATACCTGCATAGTTCTTCATATAAATTGCTCCTTCCAGCCCCAGTGAATTACCATCTGGAAGAAATGAATGGAAGATGGTTATACCTTATTTCTTGGAAGGGTCTGAGACAACATATCTTCAGCATAGGCCATCTGACAGTGTCAGTTCCTATGTTGGAAAAACTGTGCAAATATTTACAGAAGTGACCTCACTTGTTTTATGAATATTTTCCTTGTCCATTGACTGCATCTCATTATACTTAGGGTCTCATGGAAACAGAACTAATTAAAGCAACACTCACAAAACCCAGTGTAAATCTCACATTTCAGTTCAAGCATCCAGTACATGGATACAAAACCTCAGGCAGAATGTAGACTACTACAAAGAAAGAGTGGCATTTCATTTTAATGTTCTGATGTGCAGGATGCTTGGAAAAAAAGTCACTGAATAAATAAAACTGATACAGGAGTTCTTTACAGACACTACATGTTCTTTAGGAGAAAGTGTTTTCCTCCCACTGTCATAAGGCAATACCATGCTCAGAAATCCTAATTAGTGATAGGCCATGAGGCAATCTTGGTATAATTTTGTGTCCACCTACTCCCAGATATCAACTAGTTCAGTTGCAAAATCGTGATGCTGAGATCATTTCTACAGACTTTTCAACAGTAGTGCAAAGCATTAGAATAACTGTGTACAGCTGCACCCTACTTCCTGTGTTTCTACCATTTTCCTACCTTATACACTTCATTTTCTGTATTCTAGATGTCACATTTTCAGCTCATGGGAAAGGTATATCTGCTTTTTCCATTACTATGCATATGCCTCTTGAAAATATGGGACAGTATCACCTCTGAGACAGAGTTTATTTACCAGCTTTTGTTTCCTTACCATCAAGAACTTCAGCTTAAGAAGTTTAAGAAGTCTCTTGAAGTACTACCTGAATGGGAAAGTTTTGTCCATTTGCAAAAATAAAATGCTTCAGTTTTGTATCCTTGAATTTTTGTCTCATTGTGCACCAATATAAACAGGGAAGAACTTAAAGTGTGCTTGTTCAGAAGTGTGAATGACTGTAATATAATGGGGCACGGTACACAACAAGTGGAAGGAAATTCTCACAACACAGATGGAAAGAAATCCTAATAGTTATTGTTATTAGGACTTGGGGTTAGAAATAAAAAAGTCCATTTTCCAGGTTAGTCTCTAGATCCCCCATGTGCATTTCTTGCCTGCAGATATATATATAGAAACAAGCATCAATAACAAGCAAATTGCCATACAGATAAAGTGTAGTCAAAACACTCTGTTACTGTATGATTTGATCCAGAGAAATATTTTTAATTCAATTCAAGCGGTCACAAGTTGTTTGTGTTTCTGCAGAGAAGTACAACATTATGACTTGAGAAAGCCTTACTACTGAAATGCTAAATAAATTCACAGTCAGAGCTCGAGCTGGATAAAATGCTAAACAAATTATTCTTTCCACAGACAGACTAGAATTTTTAGTCTGCTCTTGTGTAAGCACATTTGGAAAAGTGACCTCTTTTCTTTTTTTTTTTTTTTTGATATCTGCTTAACTGAGGAAGAAATAAGTTGCACTTGAGATTTTAGATAGAGTTGTAGAATCATCCAGGGCAGGAGTGAAAGCTGAGCTTCAGTTGTAGTTGACTGAGTTAATTGGGACTGTCATTTATTGAATGAAGTAATTTGGAATCTGTGTCACACAAAATGCTTGAACCACTTGCCAGTACCAGCCTTATACAAGTGCAAAGTTTTTTGTCAGGATTAGTTCTTTCAAAAGCAGTTAGTGTTTGGTGGGAATGGCCTTTTCTTGGCACATAGAAAGACTTATAGCAGCAATCATAAAACAATGCACTCATGGCAATTGTGTGGGTTCGTAGTACATAGGTTTTGAAGAAATACAAGAAAATCCTTTTTTTTTTTAAAAAAAAGGTCTGCTCCTTTATTACACTGTTTGTTACATTTCTAGTTCACTAGGTATATCCTCTTAATAAAGAGCTAAGAGAAGTAAAACATTCTCTAAAACATTAATGGGCCACAACAACTTTTTATGCTTCTATCTCTCTTCTCTTGTTACTTTAGTTCTTCCATGTGAAAGAGTCCACGTGTGACCTTCTTTGGTGATTCCCCAGCTGATTTAATCCCTTTTTTCAGAGCCTCTTCCATCTCTTTCTCTTACTTCTTTTTTTTTTTCCTCCCTGTAGATAACCAGAATTGAATGGGATTCCCTCTGAGAATATGATCTTCATATTCTTTCAATGCATTAAATAATTTCACTATAATTTTCTGTACCATTTCTGTTACACAGTCTTGGGATATAGAGTGAGAATATCTTTTGAAAAATATGCCCTCACTGTGTTTATTCCTTCTGGTCTCTTCTCCCTTCAACAGTCTTTTATTGAATTGCTCTGCCAGTTCATCCCACCTCCACCTAATTTTGCCAGCTGCTTCTAGAATTCATCAAAACTTTTTCTGGTGACTAATCTGAATATACTGCTCCATCTGTTTCTGTGATATGACATGACTATGATAAGCAATAACATTTCCATACAGTCTTTTGGTGTTAATTTTCCTTTCAGAAGAGGTGCCCTAATGCTGCTGTATGACATGACAGCTGATGTGTGACCACCAGAACTGTGGCCAGCAGGATGAGGGAGGTGATTCTCCCCCTCTCACTCTGCCTTTGGGAGATGCCACCTGGAGTACTGTGTCCAGCTCTGGAGCCTCCAGCATGAGAAAGATGTGGTCATGTTAGAGCAGGTCCAGAAGAGGCCATGGAGATGATCAGAAGGCTGGAGCAGGTCTCCTACAAAGACAGGCTGAGAGAGCTGGGGTTGTTCAGTCCAGAGAAGTCTCTTGGGGACCTCTCTGTGGCTTTCCAGTACTGCAAGGGGAACTTATGAAAACGAGGTTGGACCTGGATGGTATTAAAAGTCCCTTCCAACCCAAGCCATTCCATGATTCTATGATGGGGAGATGTAAGATCGGGAGAAGTTGTTCAGTCTTTCAAAAAAAAAAAAAGGAAAAACTAAAAGTTTTCTAAGAAATTGCTACATATAGTAAGTTTAAGATGAAGGAAAGGGAACAGCTTTTTCTGCACAGTATATAGTTAAGCTGTAGAACTCCTTAAAGAACAGCTTAATAATAAATTGGTTCAGAGAGCTGTAGGCTGTATGCAGTGTCCATGGGCATGATGACCTGAGCCTTTGTCTCAGGGTGTCAATATAAGCTGTTTTTAGGAGATGAGATTGCACAGGTGAGGAAGGGTCAGCTATGCTTATCTTAAAGACACCACACTGGGTTGGACTAATCCTTGATTTGAGCAATTGGAGCTATTCAATCTTGTGTCTTCCCGTACTGAACACGGACATTTCTACTATTTTTTGGTACTTTTGCCACTGTCTTTAAAACAGAAGAATGATGTAATGAAAATTCCCATAAAATCCTGCAGTCTAGATGTGATCACAAAGGCAGTGTAGACAGCTATCCACTGATGTATAAAACAAACAAAAAAAAAGATCCACAAGAATAAGACATATAAGCCAACAACTTATTTCCTGACTTACACATAATGTTGTAGAAAATCCTCTGAGTCATTAAGATGCCACCAAATTTTTAGCTTTACAGATTGCTCAGGATGTGCCACCTGTCCTCAGATCTGTAAACATGAGTCTGACTACAGAGGAGCTTTGCATTAACATAAGGATAGCAGAAAAATTCTTTACATGATGCAGGACTTTTTTGCATTGGTATAAGAATTGTACATTCAGATACCAACATTCACTGAAGGAGACAGGCTGTGTTCAGTTTTCATATAGGAAGTGCTTTCATATATTCTGCTCGCCTATAGACAATATCCAGCTGACTCTATCACTTTATGCCAAGGAGTGTTTTAGCACATACACATCTCTTGCTATCTTCTTTCCCCAAAGAAATCAATTTAGATGGATGCTGAAATGAATAATTTCATTGGGGAAATCACTGTAACTGCTAAAAATTAATCTAGGTAGACCTATAATTTCATTCTTAGAGTGACAGAGAATCTAGTTACATTATTTAACGTAAACTAACAGTTTATTGTAACCATAGGGATAGAATGGAATAACAATGACTATCGTACAAGTAACTATTACAGTCTGTGTGCCTAAATCAATGCAACCTATTCTTTGCTAAAGCTATAAAGCTATACAATTACAAAATACCAGAGACAAGAGGTAGAGAGGAGTTAGGGATTTTCAGGTGAAAAATGTGGGATGGAACACTAGGGGTGCCCTCTACCCAATAAATGTATTCAGCAGAAAATTAAAATATTATATTCCATTTTCTTTTGTAGACAACCTTTTTATTAGTGAAGGTAATAAAGGAGGCATCTGGCACTCGAGTGTGTTTCCCATCAGCAGATGTTTAAACTCTTCTTGAATCTTAACCATGGAGCCTGAAAAATGAGGTGGGACCTCTGCTACTGTTCATAATGTCATATCTAGAATTCAATGCCTATTTTTTATTTTTCATGCTACATGAGCATGGTCATCATATGCACCTCGACTTTGCCATGCCTTTGCTGATGCTGCACAATTCTGTACTGTATGATTAAATAAAATCCTTTTCCTGTGTCACCATGAAGACCCAGGTTTTGGGGGCAGTTTCTTTCTCTCCTGGTTTTTAACATCTATCCAGGTGCTCTGCTGTGGTATATGTCAAAGTATTCCAACAGAAAGGTTAAAGGTGACTTTTAGGAGCTAGAAATGTGCCCACTGAGAGCTCTGGGCTCTGGTAGACCAGACATCATGGCTTAGACCAGGGAAACAACTTTTTGGGCTGAGAAGAATCTGGTTCACTGTAAGAAGCTCTAAGTCTGAATGGAGGTGCCTGCCTTGCCTAAAGCCACTAAACTCTGCCACACAGTGAAGTTCTTAAACAAACAAACAAACAAACAAACAAAAGAAAGCTCTGCTAGAAGTAGCTATAGGTGCTGTTAAATGTCAATGATTGCTGCACCTAATAGGGCACTTTGTTCTGAATCCTGTGTCTGCTTAGATTTTGAGTTCAGGCATCTCTAAATTGAATTATTTTCTTAATATTTATGAAGCTGGACTGTGATAATTAATTGCTGTACAGTTGGGAAGAAACAGGCTGAGCAATTTACCTAAGATCAAAGCAGGCTGATGGCAGGGAGAAAGGGCAAAGATTCAAACCCACATCTCAAACATTAAGCCACAGCTTAAATCATACAGATTTTTCTTTTTCCCTATTAGGAAATATCACTTCCCCACCCCACCCCTCCCCCCCACCCCATTTAGGGCAGTCTGAATTTTATTTTACATTTAAAAATAAGCTTGACCTTTCACATTACACTGCAAAAACATGAATCCTCCTCAATTTACAGCACTTCTCATGGTGAAATGAACTTCTTTTAGAATTTACAAGCCATTAATTAGTTTAAGACTGAAAATTAATTTTTAGTTATGTCTTTTAAGAAATTTAGCATCTGTGCTATTGGGTTTTTTTGTCCTGAAGGTTCTTAGTTCTCTTAGAGAGTAACCAAACCTCTTCAAGCTATTCACACCATTAAAAATAATTGAAAGTGTGTGTGGAAGTCATATTTGAGAAGGAAATTAGTTCACAACTAAGTGAAATTATTGATGATAATTTCTTGACTGTGTATTATGGGTTTTAGGAAATACATAATGTCTCAGTAATGTTTTATATTTTACCCTTAAGTTAGTCTCAGCCTTAAAACCTGCTTTGCTTTATTTGTGTGGTAATTGGCACTTGGGGGGAATTTGGAGTGCATCATCCAGTTGGATTTGCTCCAGGCCCTTCTCTCTCTCTCCTAGAAATGATTGCACTACTTATTTAGGGGGTTGGAGTAAAGGTGGACTCATCTGCATAATACTCCCTCCTTCCCCTAAGCAGCTCTGGGATGGAAAGCCCCAGGTTCTGGTAGAAGGAAACATGAGCTAGGTTTATTTCAAGTACATTAACAACAAA
The DNA here is from genome assembly GCF_041296385.1 of Aphelocoma coerulescens. Classification (NCBI taxonomy): domain Eukaryota; kingdom Metazoa; phylum Chordata; class Aves; order Passeriformes; family Corvidae; genus Aphelocoma; species Aphelocoma coerulescens. The sequence goes on from NC_091017.1 coordinate 19,769,534, forward strand.
ATATTCTGCTCCTTTGTAAGAATAAGCTTGGGTGGATTCCTTCTATGACAGGGTCCACACTCAGTGTGCTGATAGTTCCCCCTTGTCCTGCCCTACAACCTTGGATTTGCTGCATAAAGGGTTCAGAACCCTACAACGAGCTTGCACTCAAGGTTCTGTGCCTTAAAGCATGTGACTGTCACACAGCCAAACCCCTCGGGAGGTTGAGTCCATTTGGCCTCCTGGCATACAGTGCAAGCCAGGACTTATCAGCCTGTCATGCTGAGGTGAAGGTGGTCTTGGATGGGTAACCATGGAGAACCTGCCACAGAGAAGACAGAGCATGTCTGCTGCTGTGTGCTTCACCAGCCCTCTGCTGGATAACATGAGAAACAGAGCATTGGGATGAGTCTGGCTGCTCCCAATGAAAAGTTGGAATGAGTAAGGAGCCTTTTACCATCCAGGACGTACAGGCTGAAGGAAAGCAGGCACTGCTGCTCACTTGTTTCCCCCAACTCCACAGAAACATTTCCACAGGACATGGGGGCTGTTAAGTGCACGCATTTTCTTTGAGATTAAGAGGTTCAGTTGGTTGGCATAGCTGATGCACACAAGTTTCTGCAAGCAGTTCTGAGTACTGACAACTATTTCCCATATCACATCATTACAACTCCCTTCTTACCCAAAATACCGTCTTCAACTGGGTCAAGAGGAGGTGGCCTCTAACACAAATTTGAAATTTGGGGTTTTTCATGTGTCACATACTTGAAATGCTCCAGTGGCATGGCTCACCTCCCTGTTAAAGGTGCATAAAAGCCAAGGCCCACACTGTTCTCAGCACATACATGTTTTACAAGACCCACATCACCTTGCAGCTATGCTGTGTGCCACAAAATGTGAAATACAGCCTCTCTGACTGCTAGCTGCATTATCTTTATTGCAGTGGAGTACTTAAGGAGCCACTGTGCAAAACATCTCCCAAGCTTTCACGAGTCATTGTGCCCATGATCATACAAAACTGAATGATAGAGCACTGAAAATGGAGTCAATTTGTATCTTTACCCCCAAATGCTGTGCCTGTGAAAATAACACATTTGGAGATTCAAAGTAGAGATGAACCTTTCTCTGGGAGAACACAACTTTACATCAGAAGCTTTGTGGCTAAGGGAAGATTTGTCCCAAGTCAGAAAATGCTCTCCTTTCCAATAAAATGTAACAATGATAATAAGTGGAGCAGCTATTCTGTGAGGGTGGGATCAAGGTTAGTTTAATTATGACATGCAGACTAAGCAATTTTGCCTCAGTCCTCTCTAAACACAGTGATGGAAGCTCATTATAACAGGAAAAAAGAGAACATGAGGGTCAGGGAAATAGAAATTGCTCTATTCAGAATGTATAGGAAGCACTAAAGTTTCAGTGATTGTATGGGGTGCTCAGGTGTTCAATGTCTCACATCACATATTTCCCTTCCACTGCTAATACCTGCAACTCTCAAGAGTAGAAAGTCCCCCAAGGAGGACCCTGAGGCAGACTGTGACAACACCACTAAAATACAACCCAGTTCTGACTGTTTTGCTCTTTCCTTACCACCCTTTGGAGCTGGCTGCCCCACAGTGTGAACACAGGCAGAGGAATCATGTATTCCCTTATTTTTTTATGCATAGTTCTGAACACCTGCTTGTGGCTAACACTGCAGGGGCAGTGCACAGGGGAAGGACTCTAATTCATCCTTAAACTGAGGTGTGCTGCTACTTGTGGCTTTCAACGGGACAACATAAAGCAAAGTAATCTATCTCCAGACAAAAGGTGACAGATTCTGAATATAGGGAGTTAATCTCTGGTGTGCTGACACGAGACATACAGAGAAATAACAGATTAGTGGAGAAACTCACTTGAGACTAAATGTAGGATGGATGATTGCATCAAGTATATCATACAGTGTTTTATCTAGATTCCTGTCACACCTGTGAGCAGAGTACTTGAAGAAGGCTGTAATTGATAGCTTAAAAACTACAAGTGTGCTGTCAGCTTGCAGCTTCCTTATGCATATCCAGTGCTAAGGAAGGCATTTTCTAGAGTTTCAATTTATTTCAAACTGGTAAAATACTCTGGTTTAAGAAATAAGTGCCCATACCAAAATGGTGAAGAAACAAGCCAGTTGAAAGTGATACATAAAATTAATTCCAAAATTAGGACTTCAGCTTTAGTGAAAAGTTCTTAAAAATGGTCTGAATTTTATCTTGTTTGATGCAGTCCTGTCTCCCCAAAATCTGAATTGCTTTTCAGTGAGCAAAAACCGTTTCTAATGAATCCAATGAAAAACTTCTGACAGGCTGTTTCCCTAGAACCATATAATTGCATGCTATGTCCTTGATCCAAAAACAGCCACACATTTGAACTTATGACATTGGATAAAAACCATCATTTTTTAGCCAGTGAAAGATCTTTGGGCATGGTGTCGCATTTTGCACGTCTTTTGTGTTAACACTAAGGATTCCTATTTGCAAGAAGGCTAAAAGTATACATTTGAAATAAATAAAGAAGCCTGACAAAGAAAGAAATCTGAAAGGTTATCTGAGAGCTTCATGATCTAAATCTACCTCAGGAAAATGGTATAATCAACATTGGTTTAGAAGAACAGAACAAAAAGCAAAAGGGGTTGCCCATAAGCCTGTCAATACAGCTGAACTCACATTTGACTTGCCCTGAGACCTCAGAGTTTGGTACAAAGCTGAAGTAGACTCAGTTCTGGTTTTACACAGTTAAATTTGATGAAAGCTTAAAAAAGCCAGCAGGCCATAAGCATTCTCCATTATTAATATTGCAAAAACAACATGAAGGCAAAATAAATTCTGGTGTTAGAAACAGACAGTTCATCTTTTCTATACTTTCTAACCCACATAGAATATTCCTAACAAAAGCTTGAGAGATATTTTTCTTAGTTGTGTGTAGGGGTTTTCACAAGTATCAAGCTCTTTTTTTATCAGGAATAAATCAGTCTTGTTGCTCAAATATCATTATTACATGCAGTGGCAGAAAAGAGTCTTTTGATTCTTTATAACAGGACATAAAACTTTCTGTTTATGCTGGAGTGTAAACATTTGATTGTATGGAAATGAGAGAGTATATGCTCCAAACTAAATGTACTCTATTCCAACAAAAAGAGTCACAGCCAGTGTCAGCAACAGCTGATGTTGAATCTGGTGTCTTCGAGTAATCTGGAGATGTCTGTATCTGGCCTTAGGTGTGCTTCTGGCTCAAAAACACCTCAGATCACTGCTTTGGATAGGAGGGGCAGAAGATTGCTTAAAAATTTCTCAGAGAACTCAACGGAAAATAATAACCCCTGCAGAAAAGAAGTGGAGGGCAACTTCCTTTTCCCATTTTTGCAGACCTGAGCCTTACCAATGGAACAACATGTCTTTCCCTAGGTTGGATCTGTGGTTTTCTGGCAGAGCACTCTGCATGTCAGGATCTGAAGATGGCAGAAGAAACATCAATATATAGTGAGGGAAAATTTTCTAAATACAGATAGATATTTAACTCAGCATCAGCTTCATCAAAAAAGTTGATTCTGAAAAGGTGGTTCTACTACACCAGCTGGCTTCACAGTAAAGCAAACTGCAATAAGTTCATGCAAAAATATAATTCTAGGCCACGGGGCTGGTGGTGAAAGGAATAATATTAGAACCTGAAGTAAACCTTTTTCTTTTCTGAGCTGTGAGAAGCAAGTTTTAGATTTAACTGATAAGCAACACCAGTAGGAGTGTTACCAGTTTTTGGAGATGTTAAATTCAGTTCCTGGCTGTAAGTGAAAAAGCTGGGTTAGTAATTGATGCATGTAGAAAACATTCATCTTGTAAATCTTTCAGTGACAATAATGATGAACGGTAGTTTGCACTCATCATGAGGCCTCCCTAGGAAGGTCTCAAGGATCCTCGACAATCAATAATTAAGTCTAGTAGCAGCCTCTGTGCTGCTTAAGAATTTTACTAGCTTGCAGAGAAAGAAACTGAGATAAAGACAACTTTCTTCCCAACTTCTCCTTCCCCATCCCATCTCTCCTGCCATGATGCAAGGACACTAGAGAAGGTCATATTGTCAGAAGGTACTATGGATATTAATTTGAAGGAGTAGCATTCTCTGATAGAACAGAGAATTGGTCTCACTTGACTGGATGGAGATTTGTGTGTATGAGCTGAACACCCAGACTTTGTATTCACTTTTACTCTTTCAATTCTCTCCCACATCCTGCTGCAGTCAGGGCAGTGAGAGAGTGCCTGTGGGGCTCTTGCTGGTTAAGCCAGCAAGCCCATAACATAAATTCAACAGAAACGAGACATTTGAAATAGGTCAGATGAATGAAAGGCCAAAAGTGAATGTTCTTCTTCACTGACAACTAGTATGTCTAGATCAAAACCATAGGTATCTAGCTTTTACACATATCACATGAAGCAAGAAAACTTCCACATACTAAACTCCTTCTGTCTTGAAAGTCGTTGTTGTTGTTGTCTATAGGCCTTAGTGGACCTCAAAGTAACCCTATCTTACATTACTAGAGAAGAAGAAGATGAAAAAATACTGAAACACGGACTAAAGTTTTCTAAAAATGAGTTGCTGGGAACTTTTTCTTGGCCCCACTGACACCATAGGAATTTTTGGCACTGACCCTGCTGGGGTCATTAATTCTCAGTATCTCTGAAGACAGAGAGGGTGCTCAGCCCTGTTTAATCCAGAGGTACCTAATCTAGCATGGTGTAGAACGGCATATGGCCATCCATCCATTGCCAAAGGGAAGTTCCATTATATGTAGAATAGAGATGCAAATTTTATTTTTCACTTGAAATTTATTAGACAGAAATATCTTACTCCAAGACCAGTCCCAGGTCCCCTCTGACACTGTTTGTTATTATCAATCCTTTTGACATTTTCCTACACTCAATTTACCTGCCCTTGCTGAACCATAATTAAATCAGAAGAAAAATGGTATTTAAAACTTTTAGTAATTTTAAAATAGCTTTTTTCAGCTCCAGTAAACATAAAGCTTATATGGGATTTGATAAACAAAAATCCATCAAGGCCAGCCGAACACTTTGCTTGACTCAAGCGTGTCAGTGTGGTTTTCATGGGTCACTTCCCAAGTCCAACAAGTCTAGTATTTTGGCATGGCCAGTCATTAATGTTTCATTGTAGTCTCTAAAAGCTGGGAAAGGGCTTATCCTCTGATTCATGATGGCTTTAATGCCTTGAGCGTTGGGGGGTTTTTCTAACACTTGACCTCACCTTCACCATTTTTTTCCTTCTTGTTCACATTCTACATAGCGATAGCAGTTCAGGGAGTTGCTATCATCCTTGTTTTGCAAGTGGAAACTTTGAAATGCAGTTATCAAAAAGAAAGCAGCAGCACTGAGCATAGGCACAAAGACTTTCCAACAACTTCTGTTCCCATCTCGTCCAATAACCCAATAAAATGTGTGGAGGGGACTTAAAATAAGTTTACAAAAATTGAGCACCTCACAGAAAAGTAGGTACCTAGTTGATGTGGGAGAATTTACCAAATATTTTTTTAGTCTCTAATAGAAGTTAGAGGCTGTAGGATACTAATATCTCAGAACTCCTGAAGTTTTCTTTTATTCATTTGCATCTCTGATGCTCATTTGAAGCAATAATATTAATTTTAAAATGGAATCAACCTTGAGGATAAGAAAGCAGAGAAAGCATCAGCATTGTTGTAAGAAATAATGTTGCCCTCTAGTTTTAGTCTTGAGCAGGAAGAAAAGAAAGGAGTCATTGCAGCTATCAGGGCAGGGAGTTAAGGGAATGCTCAGACCTCCCACCTGTAATGCCAAAACCAAGAGGAGAGTTAAGAGAGCAAATGGCAAGTTATATATGGCTATGCTTTCAATGAATGAGGAGGGGGAGCAAGAAATAAGCTATCTGTGAAATATTAATTCCCCTGAATGAGGGGGAAAGAAAAAATGTTTGTTGAAGGCTGATGAATGAGATAAACTATGTGCAGAGCGATAATTCCCCTACTGTTGAGTGAGTGGAGATGAGAGACCTCTCTTACCTGGGCAGGTTTGTCAGATTTTGCCACTCTACCCAATGAATTGCTAGCAGAAAGTGATGCTGTTTTTCCTGTTCTCTTGACCTGTATGACTGTGTTGTCATTCCAGAGAAAACTGTGTGGAAAGAATAGCTTTGATTTCTTATAATTTGGAGAACCTGTGGGTTTTCAAAAGGAGTCTGATCTCCCAGGTCATCTGTTGAACATAACAAGCAATAAGGGAAGGAAGCAAGTGATGGGAGAAAGAAAGAAAAAACAAGGGGAAGAATAAAGGTAAGAAGAAGAATAAAAAGAGAACATCAATATGGAGCATAGCTATCTGGCAGAGATTTTAGAAGCATGGGAGACAGGGTTTTCTGAAGAAGAGCAGTGGAAGTTTCCCATTTTGATACAATTTTCTTTCTCATTGATACTATGAGTGAAAACACGCTGAAAGTCTGTGCATAAACAAGCTGCAGCAGGAGAAAAATGGAGTATGGTGGTCACGGTATGGATTACCACTGTCCTGAGAGATTGTTGCAAACCCTTCAGTGCGAAAATATCTACAAAGTTTAAAAACTTAGAGACTGTGCTCAAGATCTGCAGCCCAGACAGCTCACCCAATCCTAGTCTCAGTACACAAGAAGTTCGGAATGTGCCAGAGGGTTAAGAACCACAGCACAGTGTCACTGTGTGCTCTTCATCTCCCTGGGACATTTTGGAGCTGAGGCTTAGCAGCACCAGCATCCAGGAGGGTTTAAATTCATCTGAAATAAACCTGAAAACTTTCCCCTGAGATACTTGGGTATTCCCCCCAAGGAAAAACAGCTTTTGCAAAACGCTCAAGGTTCTTCTGTATGCTTCTGCAAAGAATGTTTCCTTTCTTGGGGGAGAGGGAGAGAAATGTTGAATGAAAATATGTTTTATGGTGAAAACAAAAGCAATTTTTCTAAGCTTGTAGCTGTCTTTGGCCAGAAAGGCTTTTATGGGTGTTTACCTTCTTGGCAGCTGGTAAATACACTGAACAGCTTTATGAGAAATTAAATTCTAAATGTCTACAGATTTAATATTTCTGCTGCTGTTATCAAGCTTTGATTTCAGCCAACTTAATGGAAACTTGATGCGATAAGAGTTTTTTATGTGAAAAAGAGTATTGTTATATTGTTTGTGTGGGTTTCTTTTTAGACTGCTGTCAGCCAGGAATAAAATGTAGAGGGAATTTAAATTAAGAGGAAACATATTTGCACAGGGATTAAGACGGGGCGAAAAAAAATGTTGGGGAGAAATAGTTAATAACTGCATCTACATTAGTGTTTGTGACTGGAGACTAAAGTTACACTTCTCAGATCTACAAAAGAAGAAGAAGAAAAGAAAGAAGAAAAAAAAGAGAAAGAAATATTGTCAGTAAGGCAATGACAGAGCAAGAAAGCAAGATAAACACAACGAAGTACAAGTACAATTTCTTTAAAGTAGACTGTTGATTTAGATAATTTGCAGGCATCTGGGCATTGTGGCTATCGACACAAATATCTTAATTGCTTTCCCACAGGTCTTACACAGTAGTGCTTCATCTTTATCTACTTTTTCTTGAAGGCATCTTGTTGAACCTTTCCTAACCAATTTTCCTTCTACAAGTTTGGAATTTTTTGCACTTTTAAAAGTTACACAGCTTCCTATAATGGCTTAATCCAATAATTTTTTTGTTCTTCATTCAGTTTTTACTGGCAGGTGAGATGCTCATGTTTGTGTGGTCCATTCATTAGTCTGAATGAATGAGAATTAATTTTTTACAGGTAATGTGTTTGCAATTATTATTTTCTCTGCTTGAAGTTGTGAATAAATCACAGAAAGAATCAGATCATGTTGATCATGGAACCTTATTTCTCCTACCGAATAAAGAGCTGAACAGAGAAAAATGTATTAGTTGCATAGAAGAGAAATAGCACTCCAGTGGGGAAGTGCACACATGAAGTGTGGCTGACACCTATTCTGTTTCCTTCAGTGCTTTTTGGGTTTTGGGCCTTGACTGCTGTGTGCTGCGTTTGTCTGAAAAATCCAAGTACTCCACTGAGATGAATAAACATGGAAAGATTTCAAACGGGCATTGGAAGTTTTGCTCTGTTTCTGTTTTCTCTTTGTATAACTGTGCAGTGGAATTCTTGTGTGTTCAGTAATTCTGCTCAAAAAGATGTTAATTATTTTTTAGTTTTGTATATGTCTGTGAAGAACGTGTGGTTTATACTTGAAAAAAAAAGTGTACCAGATGAAATACCCTTTTTTTCATTTGGTGCATTTTTTGTGTGAAAACAACCAAGAGAGTGAACATAGGGCAATAAAATTTGCTTCATCCTTGAAAAACCAAAGAAATTAATAAAAGTTATTAGTAGAAACATTCCTCAAAGTCTCTACACTAATAGAAACATTCACTAAGATTAAACCTTCCTGTCTTAGTCCAATATGATGGAAAAAGGATAATTAAACTGTCGAGAAATGTCATGGCATTGCTGCCCGTGTGTTTGTATATTCAGGGAAACACAAGGAGCTTGTAAAGAGTTCTTGCATATAAATGTTGAATTAGAAAATATGTGTCCTTACAGTGAAACCATCAGAGAAGGCAGAGGCAGGGGCTGACTGGGATAACAGGATTTCTGTCCTGTGAACAAGTGCCTCAGTGCTTGTTAAGAAACAGCGATGGCAGATGTTAGAATATTGAAAATGGTGTTTTGGAAATGACAGAGCTAGGTTTCCTGCTGGTTGGTGCTAACCTAGAAAGGACAGCTCTGCTTTGGCAGCTCAGATGAGCTGCATTGCAAATACTGCCACCCTCTCCTCTTCTCGGAACCAGGCGTTCTGACTATTCTCTCTCATAGGAATACTCCCATGTACAGCCTTGTCTCATGAAGACCAAGTAAACAGAATTTGAGTCAAAATGTCAGTTTTGCTCAGTATTTTCTGCTTTCTTATTCGTCTGTTACTCCTTCTTGATACTTTTTGTTGATTTGTATTTTATACTTTCTGTTTAAAAATGAAAAAGAAAATATCCGTTACTTGAAGAAAATAAAAGAAAAAGGGGAGAATGTGATTTTTAAGTGAACATAATGAGTTTTTTTCAATGATTGAGAAGACCATAATACAAAGCCTGATCTTGCCAACAATTTACCAGTGGGTACAAAACTGTGTTTGCAGTGGAGTGATATTGTATAGTGCAGTGGAGAAGTTCTTAACCTAGGGGATGACATAACAGCAAAAGAGTCTTTCCATCAAATAGTGTGTTGTCATAAAATTCAGTGCTATCCATATGAGCAGCAGTTCACAATAAAAAGTAATGGGTGTATAAAGTATTTAAACCATGTTTTGATTCTGAAATGGGTCATGAACAAATATATGGGAAGGTATGTTCAGCTTCACAACAGTTCTATAACCTGAAATGGGATTAATTTAGTGGCGCATAAAGTCACGTTGCCAGGATAGGAAGTGAAGAACATCATGTTCATCTGAAATTTAGGTTCTCAACTGTGGTTCCCAGGGATTCCCAGGATAGGCTGGTAGTGCTTTTGGCACAAATCAGGTCTCTTAACCTTTGTAGCTTTATTTTAGCCAAGTGGATGCAAATCCTTTTTTTGTTGTCCTTATTTTGGAGGGCTTGAGTTGGATACCACAGACCTCCCTTTCTTCCCATGAAAACTGACTAGCTTAGGAGTGTGGAGTGCAAGTCCAGAGCATCAAGACTTGCCCCAGGAGTTTCCACCTGAAAATCAGTTTGTGAGGGACCCAGAAGTACCCAGACTGATGGAGCAAATTTGGCACCTCTGTCCTAGACACACGGTCCTAAAGAGTAATGTTTATCATATGAACAAAATGCCAGAAAAATAACATTGCTGGCAATGTCAGTTGTTATCTAAATTACTTAATAGCAAAGTTCCAGACTTGAAATGCTTCACTCAGCTTGCTTTTAGATAGAATTTTTGCTGCTTTGGAGCATTTCATAGTCATATTAAAAGGTTGTTTAAATTTTTCAAGAGTTAGCATTACTAAGTTCAAAAATTTTTGAACCATTTTATGGTAAAGAGGACTTCTTCTCAGTCCCAAACCATGGCAGAAGCCAGATGTGCTCCCTTGAGAAATATTTTTGCCAAACTCTAAACAGACAAACCAATCCCTCAAAATCCAAGAGATTCCAGTGTTGAATGACTGACTTTTTTACTTGGTCTCACTGAAAGAAGGCCTGCAGTTTCTGGAGGGTCCCCACCTTTGTTGGGTTACTCTGTACTTGGCACATCCAGTTCTGCAAAACATTTTCCTACTTTCAGACCACTTAGAGGTGTAGTACACATCTCCTCAAATGCACTCAGCTAATGTACCATTAGCCACTGGCATAACTACTGAGCACTTACTGAAGTGCTCTGAGAATATTATATCCTACAATATTTGCTCTGCCGAGGCTTTTGCAGATTCAGTTTGTGCCTTTCAAGCCACTCAGCAAAGGGAAAGAAACCACCCCCTGTTGCATGCAGAACTTTTTAGGTCTCAGAGAGCTGAAGTGACTCTGGCTCTTGAGGCACACATTCTGTCAAGCACACACCACCATTACCATTTTGATATCACTCCTATGGTGCTGATTAGAGTTTTTAAGCAACTCTGGTGGTTTTAGCATCTGTGACAGGGAATTTAATTGGTGCAGCAGTGCTGTGTTAAGCAGCTGAAGTGTCCACAAGGGACTGCTGGGCTCCCAGCTCTCTGTGAAGACAGGAGGAGATCCTCAACAGCTTGTCCACGGTAGCTGATGATCTTATCCCTTATGCTCATGTTTTGCCAAGGCTTACTGCTGTGGGCAAACATGATGTTTCAGCTTCAGCTGTGCCTTGTGAAGGGTACTTCCTTGAGCTACCCATGTCTAAAGGAAAGCTTGTGAAAGCTTTAGCTAAGGACTAAAGTACAGGCCAGAAAATACAGTCAGAAATACGGCAACCACACAACAAAAATGCATTTATCCAGTTCAAACAGGCTGGCTTTGAAAGCACAGCTCCTTATGTCAAATCAGGTCCCATCAGCTGAAGGGGAGCAGTGTGGGGCTGCTGCATGACCCAGGAAGATCCTGTCCTTTGGACTTTCCAATTACACTGTGTCAGGAATAAGGCTGAGATTCCAAATCTGTTGCTGGCTGCATGGTTCAGACATTATTGTAAATGCAAATAAGTACAGAAGTCACTTTAAAATAAAGGAAAAAAAAAAAAGGTTCTCTCAGGTCAGCTGTATGGTGCTTCTGTTCAGATTTATTCCATTCTGATTTTTCTGAAGCCATTCAAAAGTGATTTTTCCCATCCATGAAAAGGTTTTGCTTAAGATCAGCTGCTTTTTTCACATCCTTGGCATTACCAAATTATCAGGTCTTGAGGGCATTGCCTTGTGAGAACAGCTAAATGGGGAAGGTGAGCTCATACACAATAGAAAGCTCAAGACCAGTTCCCAAGTAAATAACAGTTGCTGACAATTTCCCATTAATGCACTTTTTCACCACAGAGGTTTTATGTGAATTTTCTCTAACTGTGCAGGTAAAACCTGTAGTCCTGAACACTTGGTTAATATTGTCTCTTTCGCACATCATATAGATAAGTAAATTTTGGTTGGAGTAAAGTTCATGTTCCAGCATTATACTCTCACTCATGAAGGTATTTGTAATGTGCCTCTTAAGCAATTGCTGTTCAGTTGATGAGCTCAAGATAAATTACAGCTTTCTGTGCCTTATCATTTTTCCTTAAATTTTGTTTGAACAAAAAATAGGAGGGCTGAATAATCTTTTCAGAGTCCTAGCTCAGCTTCCATTGCTCTTCTTTCTAACCAAGTATTTTAACAAATACTATAATCAAGAAAATAGAGGTGGTTTGCACAGTGCAGCCTCTTATATTATTGCATCTCCTTTATGGATATTAAATGCTGACAAGGCCTACAGGCTGTTAGACCCCCAGCTATTTCTGTGCCCTGGCTTCTTAAGTGCTGTTGGAGCTGATTGCATACCCTTTCCTGACATGAAATGAGTTCTCTTCTGCAGCAAAGTGTGAACCACACAGAGGAAAGAGTGTCTCCTGATGTTGCTCTTTGTTGCATCTTTCTTTACTGACTTTAGTAAAACATACAGTGAAGCAAGCATCTCAAAGATGGCAAGGAATTCAAGTGAGAAACTTCTTCAGACTGAAAAATCAATGTTGCAATGGACAAATTTTCATAAGATTTTCCCTCATCAAAGAGAAAATTTTTTGCTCTGCTTTTTTTTTTTCCAGAAATGTGATGCTCCCAGCCTCTTTGTCTTATGTTTGAATTTCTGGATAAAGAGGCAATTTGAAAAGCTGTAATGTTTAATTATGATTCTGAATAACTTGACAACCTGAACCTCTAAAACCATGAAATAAAGCAAGATCCTGGGGGGATTCTTTTGTCCTTTTAATTATTTTTTCTAATTCAAGATGGCCTCATTTCTCAGCAATCTTGGAATTTGTGATAGCCTGGCTTTTGATCTCTCTTTCCTCCATCTGGTAATTTTCTTCATGCCATAATTATTCTTGTGTGGAACTACTTCTTTAATATGTGATGAACACATAAGCTTCAGTACTAATCACCAAGAGCTGAAATGTTTCACCAGAAATCCTTCCTGCTCTCTCTGACAGCAATGAAGCCACACAGTCCTTTTGTCTCTCTTGCTGAAACAGCAATACTGCTCTTTACAGGATGGTGCTCAGCTCACCCTGGCTCAGGAGTGGAACAACATGACTTCTGTAAGGGAACTCTCCAAATCATCCTGCAGCAGAAGACAAACTTCTTGTAGTTCCAGTTGTGTGTCTAAAATCTAATCACCAAACTCTTTGGCAGATCTTTGGCAGGCCTTTGGCAGATTGACTTGCAGGCTTAATATGCTGTGTTCCCTCTTCCCTCATGGCACGACTTTGTCCTCCTGCCTGGGACTGCTCCAGGGAGACCTTTTCACTCTCTACAACTCCCTAAAAGGAGACTGTAGCCACATGGGGGTTGGCCTCTTCTCCCAGGACAAGAGGACATAGCCTCAAGCTGCACCAGCAGAGGGTCAGGTTGGACACCAGGAAGAATTTCTTCACCAAAAACATTGTCAAGTGTTGGAAGGGCTGCTCAGGGAAGTGGTGGAGTCTGATCCCTAGAATTATTAAAGAAATGACTCAATAAGGTACTTAGTGCTGTGGTTTAGTTGATATGGTGTTGTTTGGTTGAAGGATGGACTCAATGGTTTTGGAGTTCTTTTCCAGCCTTAATGACTCTGTGGTTCTCTGATACTTGCCTTTGTGCCATGCTTCCCACCCTATTGTTCCCACTTCATAGGCCAGGGTGTGATGTTCAGCCCCTACAGTGTGAGGTGCCATAGTAAATATGTGGGATCAGGGCAGGATCCATGGGTGGGCAAATTTGCCCATCTCTCCCTGCGTTGGTTCTTCCCACTCTGTCTGAAGGATCTGGTGTTGGCTACTGTTAAAAAGAAGGGATGAGCTAGATAAATGCAGCCTGACATATCCTGTGTTCACAGACAACAGGGTTTGTTAATGAACAAAGCTGGATCAGCTGTTTGTTCACTTTTCACAATGATTTATCATTTGAGAGTGCATTTTTCATGGAGAATAAAAAAAATTTGAAAACACCCCAGGCATTTAGACAGGCTCAAAGTTCCAAAGAAGCCTTTTGGCTTAGACGTTCTGCTAGCTGAATTAAATAGAGTGATAGAGATAATAGATATTAATTCATACCACAGGGTGTGCATGCCAGCTTGCCTCCAGGTATTTGGGGAAAAACACAAAATTCAGTTAGATCCAAACTCTCTTGTGTAGAGGCAATCCATATACCAGAATCCCACAGATAACAAATCAAAAGTAAAAGGAAAGACTTGATGGTAGTTAAAGAGGTGTTTTTTGCTACGTACATCCAGTGTGTTTGAAGGTGCGATGGGAGTGCCACAAAACTTTGGAAAGAAAATTGATCTTTTCCAGACATTTTGTGGGGCTTTAGCGCTGTTTACACCCTCTGAATCAGGTGCCTGCTGTATGGACCTGGTACATGCTCATGCCAGTGCTCCTTCTGGAAGGAGGGGAGTGATACCTCTACTGAAGGATGAGCTAGTGCCCAGACAAGCTGGTCATGTATTCTGGAGGACAATGGCTGCTTTTCACTGCGGGACAAGGTACTAACCCTACTGGTATTCCTCTGCCCCAAAATCCTCTCTTCTATTTCACTGCAATTTATCCTAAGCTGCCTTTGTCCCCAAGTCAGGCACTCAAGGAAAGAGTTTGCACCCCAGGTTGCACCCTGAATGTGATGAGCAGAATTTGGCAAAGATATCATCACATCAAAAGTCATCATCACATCAAAAGTCATCCTGCAAACTGGATTTGTCCTCAGTTTCTTTTGTATCCTGGAGGCTCAGGTCAAAATCACTGAAATTGCAAAGTGCTTTAAGGAAACCTGGGTTTAAGCTATGTTGGTTTGGAAACAGTGCAGGATCCACATCCTTGTGAAGATCAGCCTGATGTTGGGTTAGAGGGCTTGCTTTGAGTTTTGCTGTTCCAAGAGTTTGGGAACTGTCTGAAGAACATTTGTAGCCCAGGCCAGATGAAGATGCTTTACTGTGTGTGCACTGAGAGCAAGCATCAACATTTCTGTACAAAAAAAAAAGATGATTTTTACTACATGAAATTGCTTCCAGCAGTAGGACACTGAAGATGCAGATATAAGCAGTGTTGTATTTTGGACAAGACTGCATGAGGAAAATGGAGAGAAAGAACATTAAAGCACAAAGTTTTAGGACTAGGACAGCTGACACAAATTGAAAAAAAAAAAGAATATTTCATACCACAATCATTCATATGATGTCGGCTCAGATATAAAAACCAAGCAAATCACAGTGGTGTCCCTTCCTTCAAATGTGTCATCCCTACCTCCCTGCTTGGTATTGTCAACAAACTCTCTGAGGGTGAACAAAAGAATGTGAAAAATCAAAATGTTATGTCAACATTGTTTTAAGTACAACTTCTTGAGTTCTAATAGAATTTCATCCCAATGATGCAGGAAGAAACAATAGCCAAATCAGTTCAACCAGTGGCACATAACAATTCACACAAAAATGGGAACCCAAGTGCTGATTCCACTTAAGCATGACTCTTCTTTGGAGAAATTGGGAGATCTGGATACCATAAAAGGAGTCCAGGAAGGCTGTAAAAAGAGCTATGTGTGGAGAGACAAACAGCTTAAAGAAAAACATGCCTGGTTCCAAAAGCATTTTGTTCAGCATAAGCTCATCTGCAGAAGAGTTTTGGCTCACTAGAGAGCTATGAGAAAGTGTGAGGAAAAGGGACTGACTGATTGTGGGAGAAACTGAAGGCACATCTACCAGTTTCAGGAAGGACTGTCTTTCTCCTTCTCTCTCTTACTAGCTAGGCGATAATTAAAATACATCTATGCAGAAGAATTCTATCTCCCTGAATAAGAGAAGCCTTGAAGTTTTGGGAAATTTTGAAAGTTAAACAGCCTTAATGTGACACAAAGCAATTTTTAACTTGTCATTGCCTACAGAAGGAGTAAAGCTCCGGCAGTTATTCTGGATTTCCTCAAAATTAGTATATTCTTGCAGTTATTCTGAACTCTCACAAAGATGAGAACCAAAGGTCAGGATGATCAAAAGTTCAGAGTGTCCTGAAGGGATGAATAGGGATGCTACAAGTGTGTTTAGGGATGGCAGTTTATTGGCAGTGATAATAATGGTAGGGGATTTCTTAGCTGGCAGATAGAAAGTGTTCTGTGCTGTGACAAAAGCTTGTGGGGCCAGCCTCAACTGAGAGCCACATAACAGCTGTCACTCTGCATGTCTGGCTGACTGGCTTTCTCAGGACTGAATTAAACAGCCCTCGGCCTGTGCTTCCATTTCTAAGCAGCAAGAATATTTATGTGGCAGCTTTCTGACTCAACTGCAGCAGGGACAGCCTGTAGTCAGGCTCGCCCTCATGGGGGAGTGCTCTTCATCCCAGCAGCAGCTCCTGCACCAGAGGGAGAACAGCCCCCATGCTCAGGACACTGCACTGAGGCAAGGTGAAATGCAAGTCTTTCAATCTTGCCACTCGTGGTAACCCCTCAGCACGTTTGCTCCTACTGAACTGCCAGTGTATTCCAAGAGCAGGGTTTCCTAAGCCAGATGTTAACTCAGGATTTCAGATGGGTGACCTGCAGGTCATAACCTAGATGTGTGTGTTTTTCAGAAATATCTTTTGCATGCTCTTGTTTGATAAGCTGG
Organism: Aphelocoma coerulescens; assembly: GCF_041296385.1. Taxonomy (NCBI): domain Eukaryota; kingdom Metazoa; phylum Chordata; class Aves; order Passeriformes; family Corvidae; genus Aphelocoma; species Aphelocoma coerulescens. Next base: position 19,785,856 of record NC_091017.1, read on the forward strand.
CAGACTGTCTTTTTTCACTACAAATTGCTTTTATGGTGTTTTGTTTCAGCTGTTCTGTCACACCAGGAAGTTTTTCTCACCTGGCTCAGGAAAGATGGGAACTCTGTTTGAAACAGTCTGTGACAAACATGTAAATAACCTGATCCAGACTTGGATGTGAATTTTCATTTCTCCAAAAGGCAATCTTCTTTCAAACTGGGGCTTTTGCTCTGTCCTTGAAAGAGACAGGAGCTAGTTGCAGAATGCAGATCTGTAGGAAAGTTTTCAACATCCTGCTGTGTGATGGCCTATACCTTGTATTTAATTTTAGGTCACTTTCTAGCACTGGGTATTTAATTTCTCATCTGTCCTATGAGTCCTACTTTACTTTACAATTGTTGATGCCTCTGAAAGCTCCTGCCAACAGTTTGCCATCTGTTTTAAACTAAAACCATTTAGTTTCTCTTGATGTGAGACAAAGCCATCTGATACAAAAATATGAACAGTAGGTGGCCAGCTTATCACTTTTTAATGCACATGAAAACTCACAAAGAGTATGCAGGGGCTTTGGTAATGTTCACCCTCCACAGACCCTTCCAGAGAGCCTCATTTAAGACTAAGTGCAGTCATCTCCTAGATGTGCAGGATTATGACTCCTCTTCACCTCAAGAGACTGTTCTTTTATCATCACCACTGTTCATTTAAAATATTTGTGAAACTATGACAAAACTTTGTTTCCTTGTTTGAAAGGATTCTAACTTTTCTTAATTTATGAGTCTTTAAAATGTCGATGCTTGTGCACCTGAATGTTCCTTAAGTGCCCCTGATGTGAGTGAAGAGGGAAATGACTGCTCATTATGTCTCTTATGAGAGAAATGAGGACTGTCAGGTGAAAATAGCAGGAGATGAATTAAAACAAAGAGGCAGCTCTTGTGTGTGGCACTCCTGGCCAAAGCTTGGCTGCAAATAGTTTAGGGGATTCAAGTGGAGACAGGAAAAGTTAGTGAAGAGAACTACATTGTGAGGCTTTCTTAGACATAAAAACAACATCCATCTCAGGAAGCTGGAGGCTGGGAAGCACATGACAGAAATGTTGCTCTATGGTTGACTTCTTCTGATATTCCTCCATAGAAAATGTCTTCTGGCTGCTCTCAGGAGCCAGAGGTCTTTGGTCAGCAGAAGCACAGACTAGAGATGTGGAGAGGGATGTTGGAGACATGGACGGTGGTATACCTTTGCCATCATCAGGGGAAGAACGTTTTCCTTCTGATGAACTGACAGTGACTGCCCTGTGAAAAAGAAATCCTCTTCAAGCCCTCTTAGACTGAAAGCAGCTTTGGCCTTCAAAAGTGCCTTTCATTACTTCAGGCCATTTTCTCAAATTATCGGTCTACATTGGAAGCACCAGTGAATTACTTTATATTAAAAATACACATTTCAGTTGAGATGAATCAAGGTGAAGCAACAGAGAAATCAATAATGATGCATCATAAGAGCCAAAATCTGTAGGAACTCTGTTTTGCTGGTTTTTAGCTGAAATAGTGGCTCACCATTTGAACCACTCCAGCACTGGGGGAAAAGACCACAGAGCAGGTTTCAAATGAATTAATTTTGCTGTACCTCTTATGTAGGACTTCCTGCTGCTACTGCTGGAACAAGAGGCAGGACCAAAACAGAACGTGAGGAGGGCACTAAGGCAGCTGTAGGTGGATGAGAGCAAGTTAGGAAGCAGTGGCAGGACCTGGATGGAAGATAAGGTAACAAGAGGAACAACTGCCCAGAAATTTACAGAGGAACAGAAAGGTGTCCAGAAACGATGCTGGTTCAGAAGAAGAATATGTCCTGGAAAAGCATCTGTATAAATGAAGAGGCAGAGGAGTCTCTAGCCTGTTGCATTGTGCTAAAATGGAAAGGCCACAGTTTGCAAGCCCTGGTCACTTAGGAACCAGGTTAGACCTGTGGTTCAACAAAATCCTGCCCTCTATGTTTCTACTGGGCTTTTTAAAGTGATCTATGGACTTAAGGGAATATTTATCAAAAGCTGTCACAGGGGGATTTAGGAACACACAGCTCAGCTCCTCTGAAAGACTCTTAGGCTCCCAAATTAAGCTCTCTTGAAATCTCCCTAGTAACCATTATTTATAATGCAGCCCAATTCTAACAGTTCCATCTTAATTTTTTCCCTTTCATTTATGAAATATTAGTGATCATTTTAGCTGCTTGAAAGATAAAGGACAATGGTACAAATTGTATTTCTTCCAACTTGCATTTTTATAGTTAGTTCCCAGCCAGCCTTTTTCATCATTCCTGAAATGAAACTGAACCAGTGATAGAGAGAAGAAGGAAACAAAGGAAAATCAAAGCCGTAAAGCCGTGTTTGATCAGTATTGGAGTATGTATCAATCCTAAACCAAATGCTTCTGGCAGCTTCCAAAAAAAGGAATACAAAGAAAGAAATTGTATAAGGGAGAGTCATCTGCAGATCGCTGTTAACAGTAATTAACAGTACAAAACAAGGGATTCTCATGGGAATATGCATCTTCCAAAGATAAGGTAATGGTGTTGTACCCTCTAAGTGATTACATGAATTGATGCCTTGATCACAGCACTTCAGATAAGGGACTGACAAATCTGTGCTGCCACTGGCACTTAGGAGAAAGAGGAGCAATTGGTGCAGTTTCTGGGACCATTCCCAGTGTAGAGATCCCACACAAATGTGATGTTGATAAAAAGTTTTCTAATCCAACCCAAAACACACTGGGAGAACATGAGAGTGCCTGTGCAGGACAGTGAACTTGCCTTGTTTTATTGGAGTGTCCACCCAGAAAAACTGAGAACCAAATTGGACCAGACAACAGTGTGACTGTATCCACAAGTTTTTAGTTTAAGAAAAGTATAGAGACTCTAAAAGAAGAGACAAGCACTTCCCAAAGGAGCCTGGGGTGATGTTAGAGGTCAGGATTGAAAATGTTTTAACTTAAAATCTTGAATACCATCCCACTAGGTTTAAAACAAAGGGAAGCTTTTTTGTACACTAAGGGAATCTTTGTTTTAAAGGGAAACTTTGCTTTAAAACAGAGAGAAACTTTTTACTGGATTTGGGGCTCCAGATTTCTTGTATTTTTCTAAGACATAATATTTTAGTCAGCCTGGTGGTTACATTTTTCTTTTCTGGGTTTCCCACTTTGAAAATGGATATATGTTTCCTTACTTCTATGCAGAACAGGCCAGACTTTCAATTGTCTGCACATCACATGTCCTTTGGTCTGATTATCCCAGTTCATTCCAGATGAAGTTCAGGTCTAGTACAAGCCTATACAATCTCTATACAGACACTCATATATGAATTTATGTAACTGGGAACACAGTTAGACTGATTTAATGTAAATATGGTCCATAAAATTTATATTGATAACCACTTTAATGTCAGCTAGATTCTTTTCTCTACATGTAAATTGGAAGAGCCAGTTCTGCAGTACCTTTTCATTCACTCTTCTGTAGCAGATGCAAAAGTAGTTTGTTTTGATGACTGCAGTGTGAAAGACTCTTTGTCCAGTAGGCTTTACATTTAACTTTCCAGATGGCCACTCTGTAAGCAAAGTGGGGTAAAGTAGGAGCCCACTCTGGATGTGAAGTCCAGCTGTTTGCCAGCTGGATTTTCAAAGGCACAGGCTGATCCCAAGATCACCCACCTTTGTCTTGATACATTTTGTGCTGCACTTCTATAGCTTGTCATTCAAAGCTGCCATGCCTGATCTTACTGTGCATTCAGTATGGAAACAGCTTCCTGGAAAACACAAGGAGTGAAAACAACCACCCCAATTTTCTCATCATAAGCACATTTCAAATGAACAGTTATGCTGAGGGGATTCGATGAAAACTTCACTCTTGAACTCACGCAAATATTCCTCCCTTCCCAACACTATGATAATTCTGAAGACTATTTTAAAAATGTTTTAAACATTAGGAAAAAGAAAAGCATGAAAACATGAAGTGTAAGGCCATATGCCTTAGCTGTGCTTTCTTGTTCATACGCATTCATGACACGAGATAAGTTTTTCAGAAAGGCAGAGAGGCAGTCTGTGGTGCAGGATATTCCACCTTAGTGAAATCAGGACACTTCTGAAGGATTTCTATTTGGTAGTTATGAGCTGAATTGCAAGTAGTAATTAGCAGCAAAAAAAAAAATCAAAATTTAGGCTGCTGCTTCTAGTCAGATTAAAGTTAAGCACATGCTTAGATTTAATGGGGTACCTTGAAAAACCCACTTGTGTCAGCATGAATGGTTCTCTTATGCATATATTTACATTTAGGAACATATTTACTGTGAAACAGAAAACTTCAAGTAGCTCTTTTAAGTAAACTGTGATCCCATGGAGAAATAAAAGTTCTTTATGTGATAAAAAGCCCTGTGTTTAGACTTGCTGCTAAGAGAGAAGATTGTCTTTCTGCAGTGTCACCACCCCACTGAATGTTAAAAATACCATGTAGTCACCTTAATTTCCAAAATGTCTGCGAAAGCATTGTAGTGAAGACACGTGGGAGGGAAGATCGGATCAGATGAGCACCCAGTTTTCACATTACACAGAAGATGAAGCCAAACTCTTCTTGGAGGTATGCAGCACAGGGGCAAGAAGCAATGCTTTACAGACTGCAGCACAGGCTAATAATTAATAGACATTGCAGAAAAGGGTCCTTGCAGTGGGAGCAGCTGAGAACTGGAAGGGGCTGTGAAGTCTCCATCCTTGGATAACTTTGAAACTAATCTCTGCAATAGAAGACAAGACTCTGCAAAATCTCATTTGATGGAGCTGTGCTTTGAGCAAATTTGAACCCAAGGCCTCCAGAGAGCCCTTTCCAACCGGAGTTATTCAGTGATTGAGATGTTAACATCAAGCAAGTAAGAGAGAAGCAAGTGAAGAAATGTAAGACAATGCATCAGAAGTAAGTAAAATTGAGGATGAGTTGCTGTGAAGGTGGTGGATTGATGGCCATAGACTTCAGTATTGAGAGGAGCATGAGATATCTGAAATTATCCCCTTTGTGAAGATTTTGGACTCCTGGAACTGCACAGTATGTGCCAGGTGGGATTTTCTGAAATACTTACATGTCTTTTGTTCAGATTCATGCCAAGAGGCCCCTCTGCAGTTGGGTCTTTCATATGTCTTTAAATGTATTTGGGATTCATTCATGTGGGGTCTGCTGGAGTCTACCTTGCTCTTAGACTCATGTACTGGAAAAGCATAACTTGAAGCATGGAAGTAAACTCAAGATTGCTGACTTTGGTTCTCCAAAATGAAATGAGATCACACACAACTAAAAGTGGTCTTAAGGATGAGTACAGAGCAAACTGTCACCACTGCCTACAAAGGTGTTTCCCAGGATCATTCTGAAATGCTTTTAGGAAAGGCCCAAATCTGATAGAAGTAAAAAAAAAAAAAAAAAAAAAAGGGTTACAGTAAACTTTAAGATGGTGAGTAATAGTAGGAAATAATTTTGAGAATCTCACTTGAAGCTTCTATTTTGGGATCAATTGCTACTGGTGAATTAAGGCAGAAAAATATTGGGGATATTTTCAAAAATTGAGAACAAAATTTTGCTCTGACTTTATTCACATGCCTTTTGATCTACTTAGTCATAGATCAAATCTATACAGGTGTCCATGAAAAGCAGGTTTTTAAATAAATCCATCAAACAAACCATCCCAGCATGAGCCTAGCTAATCAGTATTGCATCATCCAGTTGGGGAAACAGAAGCTGAGCTGTGTTACCGTGGTAACTGTTCTCACTGTTGGACTACACACTCGGGAGTATCACATTTTGTAAAAGACTATTTGCATCATTTGTGGCCCAAACAACCCTCTCTGTTCAAAAAGGAAAATCCTTATATTTGATGCAAATATGTCAAGAGAAAAGCTGATGCTACCCTTCTAAAGTGTACTCTACATCACATCTGGTAGGCTTGGACATAATTAATTGCAAGTGGAATGTAAAGGAATGGCATGCCAAAAATCTTTAACATTATTTCTAATCATGCCTTATGCCAATCTCTCAGTCCTGCCAGTGTGAACTAATGATCCTAGGGATGGGATTTTATGTACTCTGGCACCTGAAAGAAACTGTCAGTAGTTTTTGGAAATAAAAATGTGAGAATTCTTAATAGAATTTACCAACTCCAGGATATCACTTGCTGAGGGCTGTTTGACAACAAAAATCAGTGCATGTTCCAGGAGAGAATGGTAGCCTTATCCAGAGAGGAGACAAAATATTAAATTCCCAGACATATACCCACCTGTTCTTTATTGTGAGCAAACTTTCTTCCTTTTTTTTTTCTCTCTTACAGCAGTTCATCCCCTTGCTCACTTGACCAGCTGAATGGTCAGATTCCTAGCAAAACTGTGTGCCTGGATGAAGTAGTCATGGCCTGAATCATGCAGACAGGTTATTGGATCTGAAAATCCATTCAAGTGGACCTGCCAGGTAGCAGAGAGCAGCAGAGCTGCTCTGAAGTCAGGATGAGAGCCTGGATCAGAACTAACTTCTCTGGAACTCTAATCCCTGTACTGCACAGTCCTGGAAGACAGGTCAGGATTCAAACACCCTGTCCAAAAATAGGGTTGTTGTTGCTGAAGGGGAAGCCATGTGTGTATTCAAAACCACATTTTTCTCTTTTTTGCTTAATATTGGAGCTCTGTGTTTAGTCCAGCAACAATGACATATACCAACATTTGAGCAGCCAGGAAGCCCTGGAAGGACCCAGGTATGACTTGCCAGAAGAACACCCTGAGCTTGAAATGATTCAAGACTGCATAAAAGACAACCTGGACACTAGATATATTTTCCTTGCAGGCCATCAACTTCTTGTCAGTGTAGCTGTAGCCACTATGTACACCAGTAATTCCCATCACTTACACATGAGTCCTATGCAGTTGTCTTACTCTGGTTTCTACCCCAGTCTCTGTCACAAGCAGATGCTGTGTGTGCTAACTCCTAAGCTTTAGCTCCCTCTAACTCCAGTGGTGACAGCTCCTGGGGAAATGGGAGCCAGTGTCACAGTGGTAAGACAGCACCAAGAAGGGTATGTACCCCCTGCACCTCCATGGCAACTCTGGGAGACTCCAATAAACCACATTTCCTTTAACCCTACCTCCCATCTTGTCTACATTAGACACCAAATTGGGAACCTCTCCCCAGTTAAAAAAGCATAAACTCTTCATGTCCCAGGGCTACCTGATACAGCATTTAATAAAATTGCAAAGGAAGAGGTAGCTGAAACACAGCGGATAAAAAAAAAGAACTAGAACAGAGCACTACAATGAGAAGAGAATGAGAATATCTGGTTCAGCTTCCAATGCTTAAAGCCTTCTGCATATATCAAACTATGGGACATCCCCTGGCTCATCCTTGATAACATCAGCAGGATACCCAGAGAGTTCACTTGTTGCCTAATTGGCAGACTGGTGAAAATAGATGTCCAGGTTACTATTTATGAATATGTGTGGCTGCAGCTGAACAGCAACATGTGCTCCTGGTGTCCAGCCAGCCTGAAACCTTTTCTCACTGAGCACCACACAGCCCCTGGAGGCTACCAGCTGCACCCTGGGGAACCATTGCTACAAGCTCCATACTGCCCCAGTCACTTATATCCCTAATCCATCTGTCTTTACAGCAATTAAACTTTGAAGCAAGAGTTTCTGCGAAGAGCTCATGGCAAAAACTGGCAAAGGAATATGGGTGCTGGTTCTTGCCTGCATTTCCTTGCTGTGGGCAATTTGCTGTCATCTGGCTCTCCCTTCTTCCCATCTTGATGACTGCTGTGTCCAATCCTTCTATATAACCACAACGTAGTCTGAGTGTCCCTCTCTCTGCAAGGGAGAGTGTGTTTTAGGGAAGTCCATGCATTCAGACAACCAGGACGTGTCTGGTTCCTTACTCAGCTATGGTATTGCCCCTTTGTGTGTGGCTTTCAGCATTACACCTTTTGGCTTCCATTTAGCAGAGCACGTAAACACTAGATCTGCATTCAGTTTTGCAGTTCAAGCTTATTTTAATATTTTTAATTCTTTTTAAAAAAAACCCAAAGATCTATTGGGCAATACAGAAAAATTTCCAAAAATTTTCTCAGGTTCGCTAAATTGTTCCTATAAAAGTAAAGCAGAAAAAACTTTTTAACCAATGTCGATTTTGTCATTTTTAAGTGCAATGTGCTTATTTCTCTATTTAGAAGAATTGTGTCTGATAGAGTAAGAGGAAAAGGTCTAGTGGAATGTCCTGCATGGAGGATCACGAGGTAGCTGTCATCCAAACAAGGACGAAGGCAAGCCTGACTAACTCTGAGGCTGCCCCAAAATAACATTTTTGTAGCTTTTTCTTCCACAATGATATAAACATACAAGAGGACGTCACCCTGTGATGTGGTATTATACTCAAAACTCCTGAAAAATATCACAGGTCAATTTTTTTCCAAGCAGTTTCTTCCAAGTGTATCTGACAAAAACTTTTTTACATCTGGCTGTTTTCTAAGGCACACGTAAAAGTATATTTTTGAAAATCTCTCCTTCAGCCCTAAAAGAAATAATGAACTACTCAGCCAGTATCAGAGCTACTTGTACACAGCAAAAGAACACTAAATTAACCATTTGCTACTTTGAAATCACGAGTAACAGCCTTACCAAGACTTTTTAGGCTTAATAAAAAACTTATTTTCAATTTTAATTTCATCTATGCTCATTATATCATTTCTCCTCATTGTCACTGTAGAACAGATATTTTTCTTGTTGAGGCAAATACGTCAACTCCTGGTGCTGCTCATCTTCACCCTCATTTACCACGCTCACGGTGACTCAGTACTGAGTTACCCTGAATGTAAACAAAGTACCTTCGATCCTGTGTGTGGATGAATTTCTCTGATATGCTGATGATGTGTTATCTTTCTAGTCACTGTGGCAAGTCACATGATTTTATATGCTGTGTCTATAATACCAGCCTGTTCCCACAAACACTGATGACAGCCAGGAACAGGGAACATGTTTGCATTAAGTCAGGAGCGTGTTGAAGTCTGTCACTTCAAGTGACTCTGACTCTCGGTGCTCTCTTCCTCATTGAGTGCCTGTTTGAAAAATCACTGGTCTTGCCACCCATGGATATGGCAGGTGTTACACCATCATACATCAAAAAAGGGATTCCAGTTCTCCTGGTTTTACCATATGACAGCTTTCGCGAGCCACAAAGAGCTTTTGGAGGGAAGTTCTTTGCCTTCAAAGCAGCTATTAACCACAATGGCCCGCATACCATTTTTATTTTTGAGAAATATTTGTCCTGTATGGCTATAATTTTGATGAACAGATAAGGAAAGATTAAGCAAGCAGGAACACCAGGTGAGTATGTTAACCTAGGAGGGATGAAGCCTAGATTCAGTCCTTGTTCCAGGAAAATTTTTCTGCAATTTGAATAAAAGACTCTGAATCAAACGCAGAACAGGAAGGATCCTTTTCTCTTTAATTTCAGGGTCCCCTTTGGTATGGCTCCAGGTCTGGTCCAGAAGATCATTTTCTCTAGTGCAGCTTCACTCTGTGGGAGGCCTAAATTCTGCATAGAAAAAAAACCCTAGAGGACTGAGCACAAGGTGGATGAGGGCACAACTACTGACAGATACACAGAAGGTTGGAATCTGTTGCTAATCACTAGGTGATGTATGTAGGGACTTTAGAAGGTAGGTGAGTATGAGAGGCAAACAAATCACTTAAGTAGTTATATGTTTTTTAAAGTCTTGACCTTCTTAATGTCTTCCGATTATTTTATTTTTCCCTGGGATGTGATTCTTGGGCATATTTGCTGCACTGTAGAAAGATTCTTTGTGCTGTTTCAGGTAGTCAGACCGTGTTGTAGGCTGGCTTCCTGCATGCTCTGAAGTTGTTAGTTATCATGCTGAGCCTCAGATTTGTATACTCTGTATCAGATTGCCTTTATACACTCTGGATATGGTACTTGAATGAGGTAAAGAAGACAGGGAAAATGTTATTTTACATTCTAATAGGCTGTGAAATCCAAATCTAGTATGAGAGAAACCACAAAGACTGAAAGCTTGCAAAAACATGATTCCTTGAAACATTTCATGACTTCACCTTCAAAAATATATTCTCTACCATTTCAGAAGAAATTCTCATCTGAGTCATGTGGATCTGATCTGTGATAACAGATTAACTTTTGCTGACTTCAGTCACAAAACACTGTGTTCCCCTGAGCTCAGTCTTGCTTTCTTAACTTCCTCAGATCTGCAGGGATTGTTTGAGACAAATGCATTTATCTGACTCTTCCCCACTCAGACCATGAGAGTGTGTATTAACAGAGGATGTCATGTTAATCCTCGTGTAGTTTTTCCTCAGCTAGTGATAGCTCCAAATCAGATTATTGTATAAAAATGTAGTGCTTTGAAATGCTTCTTTACATGGCTTATGTTAATTCCATTATAATGGACCACAATCACACAATTGTGATGGTAATACCTTTCACTGCTGTTGAAGATAGCTTGGCATGGGCCCAGAAAAAATGTTACTCCAGACACAAACAGATACCAGCTCTTACATTCTTGATAAGAATAAACTTTCTATACCCTTCCATAAAAATGTATCAGTGAAAGATTATTGAGACACTCATTAGAAACGGCTGTAGGTTGGGGCTGAGAGGGGTTGGCTGTCTTTTTCTACACGTGTCTTGGGGTGACCTTATGATGTGTATCCCATATCGCTGCCTATATCCAGAAATTAATTTTTGTGCCTTTCTATGCCTCTAAACTGAGCCTGAGAAGGGGAAGGAAAAAACCAAGCAAAACTTTTTCAAAGCAGTTTGCAGCTTGTTCAAGGTCACACAGAGATAGCAGGGTTTTTTTCCCAGCTGAGGCAGGGGAGCAAGGAAGCACCCGGCTTGCTGCTTCCCAGTCAGCTTTTGGCCAGTTGTTTCAGTTTCTTGTTCTCCAGAGAGAGAGAGAGACTGAGAGTTGGACTTTGTTTTTCCTTCCCTGGAATTCCGGATTTTCTCCCTTTTCTACTGGACTGCTTTCAACCTCAGAGCATATCGGGAGGACTTTCCATCGGGAACAGAGGGCCTGGCCCTGGCCCAAGCCCCAGCTCTGAGGAGACCAAAGGGAGGACTTGAACACTTTCCCAGGTTTTTTTTCTCCACAGTGAGAGATTTTATTATTTAGCATTATTTTCCTTTCTAGTTTGTTTGTTAAATAAATAGTTTTATCTCCTTCACTTTCCTTCGAGGAAAATTTATTTTTCCCAAACCTGGTGGGGGAGGGGTGGTTGTGCCTTCTCTCAGAGGATATATTTCTAAATTTGGCCAAACTGGAACAAATTTAGTGGCTCCCAACTGCGTGGCTTGAAGAAAAGTGAAAACCTGTGCTAATTACATTTTGGTTTGAATTTACTTATTCTGAGTTGGGGTCAAATAGTCATCATGTTGGTTGAGTTCATAACA